>NC_136057.1:1265282796-1265842796 GCF_964261635.1 Lissotriton helveticus | reverse complement strand
GTGCTGAGTGAGTGGAGAAAGCTTTGGCTCATTTCCGCCCAGTCGGGGTCAGCAGTCTAGTCTTTGCCCTTCCTCGCGCTCATAAAATCAATGCTGCGACGGACGCGCGCCGTTGGCGTGCCTAAGGCAAGACTGTTTGCGCCCAATGCAAGCCCGTCTGCACCTGTCCGCGCCCGAACGTGGCCAGGACCCCTGGCCAAAAAGTGCGTTACTCCAAGGAAGAACTGGTAAAATTGAAAAGTTAGTCCCTCAGGAACGCCCTCCCTGCCCCAGTCAGTAAGCTGCTGCAAGCTGAGAACCTTCTTTCTGCAGATTCCCCACAGATGTGTTCAGAAGCACCCTCGGACCTGAAGGTCGCCTTATTAAATACCAGATCCCTTATTAAGCATAGCCTCGAAATCTTTACCCCACTGCCGGAGAAAGGGTTGGACATCCTAGCACTTTCAGAGACTTGGTTAGACGATATGTCAGGGCCTGACTTAGTGGCCTCCCTTTCTCCCGAGTTCACTGCCGGGACTCATAACCGGCAAGGCAACAAAAGAGGTGGAGGTGTCGTGCTTTTTAGTCGCAGGACACAGAAGTCCTGGGGATCAAACTCACTCACTTCCTCCTGCCTGATAGTCTTCTATCGGCCTCCCCGGCCTTCCCCCCCCTATTCAGTGATTTGTTCTTTGAAGTAATGAGCAATCTCCGCTCCAGATATCAACAAACCTTGGTCCTTGGGGATTTTAACTATCATTGGGATTCGACCCCGAGAGAGGGCGCGGCCTGTAAGTTTGATGATGATATGACCACGTTAGGGCTACATCAAATTGTGGAGTCTCCCACACATGAGAAGGGTCACACTCTGGATCTTATTTGGGACTACGTCCGCGGCTAAACTTCAGGCCGATTGCACACAGTGCAGCTGGTCTGACCATTTCCTAGTCAGCCTCTTACTCCCGATAGACAGCCGCTTCAAGCAGGTGCCGGCGGGGTGGAAGGTACTATGGAATTGGCGCAAATTAGATGCCGCCAATCTGAGGGACGCTCTGAATAGGACCTCAGTTCCTAGACCACTGTCCAAGGACCCGGACTTAGAACTTGAAGCACTTTCACATTGGCTGAGGATAGCCATTGATGAAGTTACTCTTGCCCGGAGGATTAGAATCATGCACGGCTCAAAAGGGTTCCCATGGTATACGTACGAGCTCAGAAGGGGAAAAACAAGCTCTCCGTCAAGCTGAGCGTTCATAGCGGAAATCCCGCGACCCAGAAGCCAAGGAGATATTTAAAGCTAAACTGGCTCATTAGAAGGCCTCCCTCATCAAAACCAAGTCCGCTCATTATGAAGCTAGGATTAGCGAGGCAAGTGATACGCAAAAAGACATTCGCTGTACTCAAGGAGCTGAGTAGGTTGACTGAGCAATACCGGCCACTAATCAAGCAGATTGTGACAAAATACAGGACTTCTTCCTAACCAAGGTCGAAGATATTGTCACTGTTATTAAGAATACGCACATCACCTGTGTCCTCTATTGGCGGAGGAGGAGCCCTCTGATTTTCTGGGCTTCTCTCTCTCTCGGTTCCCTGCGCTCAAACCACATGCCCTGGCTCACTTAGTGGCTAAAGTGAAATCTGGGTCACCAGAGGACCTTTGTCCTCCGAAGGTGTTCAAAATGATTATTCCTCTGGTTGAGGCTGAGGTGCTGTCTGTTCTGAACCACATCCTTGACCTCAGGAACGGTACCTCAGAAGCTTAAGGGAGCTATAGTACTTCCATTGTTGAAGAAAGCGGGGGCAGACACCAGGAATTTGAATAACTATCGCCCCATTTCCCAACTCCTGTTCCTGGCTAAAGTACTCGAACAGCATGTACTTAGAGTTCTTTCATCATACACTGAACAACATCTCCTGTTACATCATCGTCAAGCTGGGTTTCGGGCTCATAACAGCACTGAGTTAGTTATGCTCTCAGTCTTAGACGATCTGCGACTCACAGCGACAAGAAGACCCACTCAGCTTTAATCCTACTTGACCTCTCAGCTGCCTTTGATATGGTGAACCATGGGCGGTTACTTGCTTGTATGCGGTGGCTGGGAGTCACTGGGACTGATCTTCAGTGGTTCACTTCATTCTTGGAGGATCGTCGGCAGAAGGTCCAATTAGGAGACTCCTGTCTAGGCAGGGTGATCTTCTCTGGGGGGGGTCCCGCAGGGCTCGGCATTGTCCCCCCTGCTTTTTAAAATCTACCTCTAATCCTTGATTGAGACTTTGGCAAAGGCAGGTTGCCAGGTGTTCAACTATGCGGACAACACTCAGCTAATAATGCGCATTGATAACTCCCCTGACACACAGCGGAACGGTCAGAACATTCTCCGGTACACCATGAATTGAATGACCTCCAATTCCTCAAAGGTGAATCCAGACTAGACCGAAGTCTTGGTACTCTCCCCAGGTTCCTCCCCTTGGTCCAGCCTCTTTTGGGCCCAAGAGCTTGGCACTACCCCAACGCCAGTGCCATCTGTGAAGAGTGTGGGTATCAGGCTGGACACCGAATTGACTCTGAAGACCCAAGTTCTTCTGCTGTCGTGGGAAGTTGCATCGGATTGATGCGTCAACTTCAGAAACTATCGATTTTGTTGTCACCCACCACCATGCAGGCGGCGGTGACTGCTTTAATTCTATCCCGCCTAGATTATGGCACTGCAGTTTACATTGGCCTCCGTGGTACACTCCTGAGGAAACCCTAAGTGGTCATGAATGACGCAGCAAGGTTGATATATATAAACTACCTCGTAGAGCGCATGCTACCCCCTTGTTGCGTCAACTGCACTGGCTGCATATCAAACAAACGGTAAGCTTCAATGGCTTGTGCATTGCTCATAAATCCCTGTTTGGTGAGGCACCCAAATATATCAAAGACCGTCTGAAGCCCTACGAACCGGGCCGCCATCTTTGCTCATCACAGGCTAGCCTCCTTGCCTGCCCTCGCTTCAACAGGGTGACATTTGGAGGCCGGGCCTTCTCGGTCTCTCTTCCCCAGATGAGGAATAAGCTACCAGATGGCATGTGCAAGGAAGTCAGATTGCTCCCATTTCAGAGGAGACTCAAGACAATTCTGTTCACAGAGGCATTTGACCAGGCCTATACCGATCTATGTTAAGCTCAGTGGTGCAATGGAACTCTGACTGTCTGACCTACGATGCAGTGCTTGGAGACCTTTGGTGATTAATGCTTTATAAATACAATAAAAATAAATAAATACATAAATAAATAATTGTGACACTAAGTTCTATTTAAAGAGAAACAGATGGTCGTTTCTGGCCCTCTGACTCCATTCTCAGTTGGAGAAGATTTATTTGAATATTTCTGTTTTGGAGTTGGACTTGAAAGCGTTTATTATGTAGGGAATGCTGCAGGTCCTAGGACTACTACATACTGTGCTTTGTACACAAATGATTGTTACTTCAAGTAGAATCTTCCTCCGTTTTATGAAATATCTGCCCTGATCAGGAAAGCAAAGAATCCCAATTCTTGTCATAAGGCCCAACACAGTCTTCTGGCGTAAAACTTTGCCACCCTTTATTCACAGGCTGTTTTAATAGAAGGAAAATGTGTTGCTTTTGGGCCCTCGTTACAAGTGAGCTTTGGGTACCATTTAGGGCAGAAACCTCAGTTTTTGCCTGAAATATAACCATGCCTGCCACATTGCTGGTCAAACCTGGAGTACTTGTTCCAGGAAAGAGGCTCAGAATTGCCATACTTTATATGCTGGTGTTGATACCAGCCATCCTGAATTATCAGTAACCCAAGAATTGGTCATATCTGCTACGGTATTACTTCACCACAACTACTGTACATGTAATGATGGGGGCATTAGAAGCGAAGTGTATTTCGCCTGGTCCATTTAAAGTAAAAAGGATCATTATAGCGGACTATTGTCACATTGCCCTGTTGGGTTCTGTTGGGAATTTTTTTCTAAACATTTTTAGAACATTTACATAGTTGATAGAAAAGGATAATCCTTCCACCTGAACAGCCTGGTGTAGGTCTAAAAAAGCAGGCATGTAGAAAACAATGATTCTCCAGACTATTGTGGATCAATATGTAAGGAGAAATAACATGCCAGTACCTTGCCGGGAAGTCCCACTTGGCTGCAGACCCTAACCCTAACGCGGAAGGCACTCTGGAGTAAACGCTAATATATG
Source organism: Lissotriton helveticus (assembly GCF_964261635.1). Classification (NCBI taxonomy): domain Eukaryota; kingdom Metazoa; phylum Chordata; class Amphibia; order Caudata; family Salamandridae; genus Lissotriton; species Lissotriton helveticus. Next base: position 1,265,838,606 of record NC_136057.1, on the reverse strand, counting down.
CTGATAAATGTGGCGTGAAAGTATGTTACCTATCTGCATAAACAACCTGTTGTGGTCATGTTTGATGGGAGATATGGAACTGTGGTTGTAAGGTTCACGAAATAACTTCTCTGTGGTTCTGTTTGGATGAACAAATGTCTGCATTACTGCTTCTCCTATAGTACGCTACCAAGATCATTATTCAAGTCTATGGTTTTTAGAAATGTTGTATAATTTAGAACGGTCCTTGTGAAGCTTAACAAGTCACTATTGTAATATATGACCTAATAAATACAATAATAATAATAAAAAAAAGAAATAACATGCCAGTCTGTGCAGCTTACATTGATTTCCAAACACAAGTTAATAATGTTGATGCAAACATAGACAAGTGGTCACAAATTTGGAAATCCCAGTGTTACATCTGGACCGGTTTATTGCCATGTACTCGGATACTTGGACTTAGGTCCTAATTGGAGCCAACAGGCAAAGGTGCTTGTTGGCACACTGTTTGTGTTCACACAATACGTAACCGATCCTTCTCCAGTATTGAAGGGATTAAGATTGGTCCTTCCTGCAGTGTGCCATATATCATCTGTATACTGCTTGTTTTCACATGTTATCAGGGATTTATATAGTGTTGCCACCCATATGGTCTCTCGGCTAATTTATGGACATGATGTAATAGTGTTTAATCGTACACTGGTTTAGGCTTCAGCATGGGCGTCCCTTTTAAAGTGGCCATCCTGTGATTTATCTTGCAGAATGTCGCAAAACTCAATCAGATGTCACTAAACAAAGCAACATCCTAGAATGCTTATTGTAGGTGACTGGGTAAAGAGACCAGTTTTTTCTCTTGACTGGATGGCTTCATTATGCAGCTTTGCCAAAGGGGATTTTTTTGTTTAAATAAATCCCTCGAACGGTAAAACAATAGTATTTGGGAAGACTGTACTGAAAGTAGGTTTTCCACTCAAAATAGGGGATGTTAGTGTGCAATAGTTAGATTATTTATATTTTCAGACTGTAGCGACACAAAACTTAAATGGCAAATTTCATATAACAAAGCATGTTTCATGACGTGGTTCTTTAAATGGCTTTTGTGATGCAATAGGTAGTAAACTTAAGTCAAGTGTAGATTTGTTCTTTCATCATTACTGTAGGGAAGGGGGAAAGTATGCCACACTAAGGGGGAAAGTATGCCACACTATTATTTTATGCATTTGAAAAAAGCCAAAGGAAAGACGTTGAAAAATCAGTTCTGGTTAAGGAAGGGCCTACCTACTTTAGACAATTAGATTGGAGAAATGTTGCATAGGAATAGAAAGCAGAAAGTATGAGCAGTAATGATTAGAGTGTGATATAAATTTTACACAATGCCTCAGGATCACTGTGACTTGTGCTGTTAGAACTAATTTTGAATTCTGATGATTTTTATGCTTTCAAAACAAATTTGAGTTCTGCATTTAAGGCCTTATGTTTGAATAAAGACAGTATGAACTCTTGCAGTAATGTGAGGATGGTGAAGAATATAGTGTAGTAAGGAAATTAGTTTTAGAAAAATGGTCATTCTTCTAGTAAAAGCTGTTCTAAAACCAGAAAATGTACTAAAGTTTACACAAATACAATGCCTATGAAGATTCTATGTTATTTAATTGATACATAATACTCGCATGCTTTCATTCTTTTGGAATTGAAAAACATGAGGTCTACCTTTGAAAGCAAGTTCAGTGAACCTGGTCTGCAATCTCACTTGAGGACTGTAATTTAACTCTGAACTCGGGATATAAGTTATTTTATAGGGTGCATTTATTTGCCTTAACGTATTGCAGATTCATAGTAGGTAATTATGCAGAACATTATATGTTATACTATTAGGTAAAACAAATCTGCATTACATTAAATCTATGCTCCTCCAATAGTGACATGTTTTTTTCTATTTTCCTATAATTGATCGAATCCCTTTTATGCAACTCTCAATCATTGTATTTAAATGTTTGTTGACCTTCTTTGAAGGTGTGTGACAGACTAGGACATCGGAATTGAACTATGTAAGGAGCCACCTTATCTCGAATTGGTAGTTTTACCATCTGTTAAGGCCACTGCTAGGAAAGGCAAATGTGAAGCACTGTATAAAAATACATTCTTATTATGTTTGCAATATCTTCTCGGAAATTTACATTCAAATTTCAACCCGTGCTAAAAGTCACAAACTACTCTCTACAAAAGATTAAAGAAGATGCATATGCTATAACTCTGCTTTGTTTCCACCACTATCACAGCTGTCGTCTTACAGTACCTAATCACTCTTGCAGAGTTAGACGCAGGCATTTGTATAGTTCACATGCATCATTGATGAACTCCGCACCAAGTGAAGCCATTGTGTTTCAGCTCCAATAGCATCTACTTAGCGCCAGAAGGATACTTTTAAATATTTACATGATTCCATTTGCCAATTTCGTAAACTCAACATAGCTTTCCACATATACTAAAACGACTTGTACCTAAAGCCACTAGGTTCTCTCTAGGGGAATCTGGAATTCTAACAGTAGATACAATCTGCACCTTTAAATGACGAAGATCCGTTTATGCTACAAGCTAACAATTTGGGGAGGCAGGGGGATTAAGCTAAACTGCGGATGAACCAAATCTTGCTCTGCCTAAGTATAGGCATATATAAAACGTGTTCCTTGAGCAGAACTTTATTTGAGAGTCTACGTTTTAAAACCACACACCTTGGTGTACTTTTATACCTTTTTTCGATTACAAATCTCTTGAGGATTTGGAAATTCCTATAGTAAAGCCAATCTGCACCTGTAAATGACCTAATTCAAAAACTGTTTTGTAGCACGCTACATACCCAGAGGGTCTCAAGGCGCTTGAAGAAAGGTGGGGAATTACTTGTCGAATATCCAGGTTTTAAGTTGCTTTCTGAATGATAGGTGGTTTTGAGTGAGGCGAAGGTGAGTGGGGAGTGAATTCCAGGTTTTAGCTGCCAGGTAGGAGAAGGATCTTCCTCCCATGGTGGTTTTGTAGATGCGGGGAACAGCAGCAAGGGCTTGGTTGGAAGAGCGTAGCTGGCGGGAGGGGGTGTAGAAGGAGAGTCGGGTGTTGAGGCATTCGGGTCCGAGTTCGTAAAGTGCTTTGTGAGCGTGGGTGAGGAGGCGGAATGTTATCCTCTTATTGACAGGGAGCCAGTGGAGGTTTTTCAGGTGACCAGAGATGTGGTCTTTATGCGGGATGTCTAGTATGAGTCTCGCAGATGCGTTCTGGATGCGTTGTAGTTTTTTCTGGAGTTTTGCGGTGGTACCGGCGTATAGTGTGTTTCCGTAGTCCAGTCGGCTTGTAATCAGTGCGTGGGTGACTGTTTTTCTGGTTTCGGTGGGGATCCAGCGGAATGTTTTTTTGAGCATGCGAAGAATGTTGAAGCAAGATGATGAGACGGCGTTGACTTGTCTGGTCATCGAGAGTGAGGAGTCCAGGATGACGCCCAGGTTCCGTGCGTGGTCTGTTGGGATGGGTGCTTTTCCAAGGGCCGCTGGCCACCAGGAGTCGTCCCAGGCGGAGGGGGAGGTGCCTAGGATAAGGACTTCTGTTTTGTCTGAGTTCAGTTTTAGACGGCTGTGCTTCATCCACTCTGCTACTTCTTTCATTCCTTCATGTAGGTTTGTTTTGGCGGTGTAAGGGTCTTTGGTTAGTGAGAGGATCAGTTGAGTGTCATCAGCGTAGGAGATGATATTGAGGTTGTGTTGACGTGCGATGGTCGCGAGGGGGCTCATATATACGTTGAAGAGGGTGGGGCTGAGTGAAGATCCTTGTGGTACGCCGCAGATAACTTCAGTGGATTCTGACTTGAACGGTGGGAGGCGGACTCTCTGAGTTCTTCAAGTAAGGAACGAGGTGATCCAATCGAGTGCTTTTCCTTGTATTCCGATGTTTCTGAGGCGTTGTTACAGGGTGCTATGACAGACTGTGTCGAAGGCTGCCGAGAGGTCGAGGAGGATGAGTGCGACTGTGTCTCCATTGTCCAGTAGTGTTCTAATGTCGTCTGTTGCTGCGATGAGTGCGGTCTCAGTGCTGTGTTTGGCTCGGAAGCCGGACTGTGAGGAGTCGAGAGATTTGTTGGCTTCGAGGAAGGCGGCGAGCTGGTTGTTGACTGCTTTCTCGATGACTTTGGCTGGGAATGGGAGGAGCGAGATGGGGCGGTAGTTTTTGAGTTCGGTGGGGTCAGCTGTGGGTTTTTTCAGAAGGGCGCTGAGTTCGGCGTGTTTCCAGCTTTCCGGGAAGGTGGCGGTGTTGAAGGAGCAGTTGATGACGTCTCGGAGGTGTGGTGCTATGATGGAGTCAGCTTTGTTGAAGATGTGATGAGGGCAAGGGTCAGTGGGGGATCCTGAGTGGATGGAGTTCATCAGGCGGATGGTGTCCTCCATGGAGATTGGGTTCCAGTCATTGAGGGTGCTTAAGAGGGGTGAAGGTTCGGCATGCGGTTGGGATGGTTTGTCTCCGGTTTGGTTGTCGAAGCTGTTGTGGATGTCTGCGATTTTGTCGTGGAAGAACGAGGCTAAGGAGTCGCAAAGGGATTGAGATGGGGTGATGTCGTTGGAGTTGGCAGTGGGGTTGGTAAATTCTTTGACGATGTTGAATAATTCCTTGCTGTTGTGGGCGTTGTTGTCAAGTCTGTCTTTGAATGCGGCTTTCTTGGCTGTTCGGATCAGTTGGTGGTGTAAACGGGTGGCGTTTTTGAAGGTGTCCCTGGTGCTATTGCTTAGGTCTTTTTTCCAGGCCTTCTCAAGGGAGCGACAAAGTTTCTTGGATTTCTTAAGATCATCGTTGAACCAGGGGGCGATTTTGCTGCCTAGTTTGATTTGACGTTTTTTCAAAGGTGCTAAGTTGTCGGCGCTGTTGGTTAGCCATTGAGTGAGGTTAATGGCTGCTTGGTTGGGATCCGATGAGTGGGCAGGAAGGTTTTGAAGAAGCGATGAGGAGATCTGGTCCATGGTGATTTTGTTCCAGTTTCTTCTCAGAGTAGGTTGAGGATGGTTGTGGGTTGTGGTTTTTTTGTAGACAAAGTGAACGCAGCTGTGGTCCGTCCAGTGGAGAGTTGTGGTGTGATTGAAGGAGATATGTTTGCTGGAGGTGAAGATAGGGTCGAGTGTGTGTCCTGCATAGTGGGTGGGGGTGTTAACTAGTTGTTTGAGTCCGAGGTTAGCAAGATTGTCCAAAAGGGTGGTGGTGTTGTTGTCGTTGTTCTTTTCTAGATGGAAATTGAGGTCTCCCAGTAGAATGTATTCTTCTGAAGGGAGGGCGTGTGGGGTGATGAAGTCAGTGATGTCTTCACTGAATTGTGCACGGGGTCCTGGTGGCCTGTAGAGGAGGGTGCCTCGGAGTGTGGTCTTGGGGTCGGTGTGGATCTGGAAGTAGAGGTGTTCGGCGCTGGCGAGGGTGACATCTGAGCTGGTTGAGATGCGGATGGAATTCTTGTGGACGATAGCGATGCCTCCTCCTGTTTTTTGATTGGTGCGGTCTTTTCGGATGATCTTGTAGCCTTCCGGGATGGCAATTGTGATGTCTGGAGCTGAAGAGGCGTTCATCCAGGTTTCTGTCAGGAAGGCGACGTCTGGAGAGATGGTGTCTAGTAGATTCCAAAGGTCGATGGCATGTCTATGGATCGAGCGGGTGTTAAGCAGGATGCATTTAAGGTGGTTGGTGTCGGGTCTCTGTTTGGTGTTTGTGGAAGTGGACTTGGTCTTGGTGCCGTCAAACTTGCAGGAGTTGCATGTAAAGGGTCCATGGGTCTGTCCAGGTGCGGCTTGGGCGCAGTTGGGGAGACGGCCGGGGTTCAGTGCTAAGAGGGTGGAGGCGTCGTAAGTAAGGCGGGTGGGCTGGGCATAGCGGGGACCAGGGGGTTTGGCGCTGGGCGCCGGCCAGGCGCGGACGGGGGAAGACGGGCTTACCTTTGGCGCACCTTCGGCGTGGACGCTGCGCGTTGGGACATCAGTCTTACATGGATGGTGGAGGGGGCGGAGCGTGGGAGGGGCAGCTGGGAGGCGGTCTCGGGGAGGTAGAGGCGGGCCAGGAGAGCTGACAACAACAACAACAAGATGGTGGCGGGCTGATTCAAAACGAAACCGGGGCACAGTCCGAGTCAAGCCTGAGCTATAACCACAAAGTTACACACCACTGGTGGGTCCGGCCAGAAGCGCTATGAAAACAAATGCCAGGCAGCTCACATGTAATTGTAAAATCTAGTTGCGTGCAGAAGCGCTATGTCATTTAATATGTGCAGCAGGCAGCAGATAGTAAAGGAACCAGTTCTGTGCAGGAGCGCAGTATGCAGTCAATGCTAGCAGTGCTGTGATGAATCAAAATGAGCAGTTAACGATACCAGTACTCCTTCCAGGGCCAAGGGAGCGTGGGGAGCGACCGTGCAGGAGCGAGTCCAGGCGGTCACAGCTGCACCAGGGAGGAGGCGAGTCTGTTGTTCGTAGGTGGGAGGGGCAGCTGGGAGGCGGTCTCGGGGAGGTAGAGGCGGGCCAGGAGAGCTGACAACAACAAGATGGTGGCGGGCTGATTCAAAACGAAACCGGGGCACAGTCCGAGTCAAGCCTGAGCTATTACCACAAAGTTACACACCACTGGTGGGTCCGGCCAGAAGCGCTATGAAAACAAATGCCAGGCAGCTCACATGTATTTGTAAAATCTAGTTGCGTGCAGAAGCGCTATGTCATTTAATATGTGCAGCAGGCAGCAGATAGTAAAGGAACCAGTTCTGTGCAGGAGCGCAGTATGCAGTCAATGCTAGCAGCGCTGTGATGAATCAAAATGAGCAGTTAACGATACCAGTACTCCTTCCAGGGCCAAGGGAGCGTGGGGAGCGACCGTGCAGGAGCGAGTCCAGGCGGTCACAGCTGCACCAGGGAGGAGGCGAGTCTGTTGTTCGTGGGTGGGAGGGGCAGCTGGGAGGCGGTCTCGGGGAGGTAGAGGCGGGCCAGAAGAGCTGACAACAACAACAAGATGGTGGCGGGCTGATTCAAAACGAAACCGGGGCACAGTCCGAGTCAAGCCTGAGCTATTACCACAAAGTTATACACCACTGGTGGGTCCGGCCAGAAGCGCTATGAAAACAAATGCCAGGCAGCTCACATGTAATTGTAAAATCTAGTTGCGTGCAGAAGCGCTATGTCATTTAATATGTGCAGCAGGCAGCAGATAGTAAAGGAACCAGTTTCTGTGCAGGAGCGCAGTATGCAGTCAATGCTAGCAGCGCTGTGATGAATCAAAATGAGCAGTTAACGATACCAGTACTCCTTCCAGGGCCAAGGGAGCGTGGGGAGCGACCGTGCAGGAGCGAGTCCAGGCGGTCACAGCTGCACCAGGGAGGAGGCGAGTCTGTTGTTCGTAGGTGGGAGGGGCAGCTGGGAGGCGGTCTCGGGGAGGTAGAGGCGGGCCAGGAGAGCTGACAACAACAACAAGATGGTGGCGGGCTGATTCAAAACGAAACCGGGGCACAGTCCGAGTCAAGCCTGAGCTATTACCACAAAGTTACACACCACTGCTGGGTCCGGCCAGAAGCGCTATGAAAACAAATGCCAGGCAGCTCACATGTATTTGTAAAATCTAGTTGCGTGCAGAAGCGCTATGTCATTTAATATGTGCAGCAGGCAGCAGATAGTAAAGGAACCAGTTCTGTGCAGGAGCGCAGTATGCAGTCAATGCTAGCAGCGCTGTGATGAATCAAAATGAGCAGTTAACGATACCAGTACTCCTTCCAGGGCCAAGGGAGCGTGGGGAGCGACCGTGCAGGAGCGAGTCCAGGCGGTCACAGCTGCACCAGGGAGGAGGCGAGTCTGTTGTTCGTAGGTGGGAGGGGCAGCTGGGAGGCGGTCTCGGGGAGGTAGAGGCGGGCCAGGAGAGCTGACAACAACAACAAGATGGTGGCGGGCTGATTCAAAACGAAACCGGGGCACAGTCCGAGTCAAGCCTGAGCTATTACCACAAAGTTACACACCACTGGTGGGTCCGGCCAGAAGCGCTATGAAAACAAATGCCAGGCAGCTCACATGTATTTGTAAAATCTAGTTGCGTGCAGAAGCGCTATGTCATTTAATATGTGCAGCAGGCAGCAGATAGTAAAGGAACCAGTTCTGTGCAGGAGCGCAGTATGCAGTCAATGCTAGCAGCGCTGTGATGAATCAAAATGAGCAGTTAACGATACCAGTACTCCTTCCAGGGCCAAGGGAGCGTGGGGAGCGACCGTGCAGGAGCGAGTCCAGGCGGTCACAGCTGCACCAGGGAGGAGGCGAGTCTGTTGTTCGTAGGTGGGAGGGGCAGCTGGGAGGCGGTCTCGGGGAGGTAGAGGCGGGCCAGGAGAGCTGACAACAACAACAAGATGGTGGCGGGCTGATTCAAAACGAAACCGGGGCACAGTCCGAGTCAAGCCTGAGCCTGACAGAGAGAGGGAAAGAGACAGAGAGAGGGAAAGAGACAGAGAGAGAGAGAGACAGAGAGAGAGAGAGAGAGAGAGAGAGAGAGAGAGATGTGTGTATGCCGGGTCTGGTGGCTCAGTGGACGAAGGAGTCTGCTGCAGGGACCTGTGTTCAACCTCATGGTCACATTTGTTTTTTGCTTTAGCCCCGCTCCCTCCCCCTCTGACCCCGCCTCCACCATTGTGGCCTTCAGCCACAAACCACACTGTAAATGTGGCCCCTGAGAGAAAGTTTGTGAGTGCCCATGGTCTACACAATCCAGTATCAAACAACCCCATCTGTACAAGGCAGGGCCCCGTGACATAGACCCTGTGTAGTATTTTTAACTGAACGAGCCGCAGCCGTGCAAGAATGGCAACCACTTTTGGAGAGGACACCGCCGATTGCCAGTCCTCATCATCCAGTTCTATTTCGTCTCGCGGCCTCTTATCCCTCAACTCCCTAAGTAGATCCGCCCTGTGATTAATTAGCTTCTTATAGATCAGGGAGATCGTTTTTTCGGGGAGGTGACCATCTAAAATTCTATCCTCGATAGGCGAGGCCTCTGGTATGTCCGCTTCCACAGGCAGGGCCGCCTGTAATGAGTGTCGAATTTGCGCATAGCGAAAGTACTGGGATCTCGTCAGCTCAAATTCAGCCTGCATTTCCTCAAATGACTTAATCCTCCCCTTGCCCCAGATGTCTTTAATGGTGGAGATCCCTATCAGATCCCACTTATCAAACCAGCTCGTCTTCCAAAGCTTACCCAGCCGCTCCGAATCAAAAAGTGGGGTAGCTAGCGTCAGTTTGTCCCTCCATCCCAAAGAACTCGTGGCATTGTGCCAGATCCGCACAGCATGCATAGTTGGCCCTGTCAAGTCAAACCTCGTTGGCTTAGAGTACAGTGCCCTATTGTAATTACCTCTTGGGAGGAGCCATTTATCCATAGCGTAGCCGGGATCGGCAACTGGGCCATATGTTCCATGATTGATCGCGGCCAGCTGCTAAGCCCAATAGTATTGTTTTATATCGGGAGGGCAACACCTCCATCATTCCAGGGGAGCGTCTGTTTAGCTAAAGTGATACAGGCTCTGCCCTCCCATAAAAGACTACACTGCAACACTTCCACCTCACGGAAATAACTGGCCCGCACTACATCTAAGGTATTCTGAAGGGCATAAAGGAAACGAGGCAGAGACATCATTTTAAAAAGAGCCGCTCGCCCCAACAAAGAAAGTGGAAGTTTCCTCCAGTTAGCGATGTCACTCTTAAGCCTCTGCAAAGGGGGAAGGAGATTCGCGGCAAATCTGACTGCTGGGTCAAGAGAAATGAAAATCCCCAGATACTTGAACCCACCCGTATTAATTTGAATGGGACAGTTTCGTGTAGGGACCGGGGGCTCCCCTCTAAGAACAAACAGAGATTTCCCCCAATTAATGGAGAGCCCGGAGTTATTATTATTATTATTATTATTAGGGGTATTTGTAAAGCGCATGGTTACGCAGAAAGCGTGTACCCGCGCTGACTCAGTGGCTCAGTGTACAGTAAGCGCACCCAGCCAATAAAACCAGGGCCAAATCCAAATTTAGTCAGGACTGCCGACAAATAGGACCATTCTACGGCATCAAAAGCCATGGTTGCATCAAGTGAAGCAATCACGGCTGGTTCCTGCAGAGTGTGGGCCCTGGCTATCACGCCCTGCAACCTGCGTAAATTCAGGGCCGTATTTCTATGGGGAATAAAGCCCGATTTATCTGGGTGGATCAGTCCGCTGACCACTTTCACCAGCCTATTAGAGAGAAGCTTGGCCAAAATTTTGGGCTCAGCATTCAATAAAGAAATAGGCCTATAAGAGGCACAGTTAGTCTTGGGTTTACCCTCCTTATGAATCACCACCAACGATGCAACTCTCTGATCACTAGGCAAGACCCCTTTTAGACATACCTTTAAGGTAAGGAGCCAGCTTATCGGGTCAGAGCTTGTAGTGTTCAATTGGGAGCCCGTTGTGTCCCAGCGCCTTACCCGAGTTCAAGGAGCGAATAGCTTGGGCGATTTCGTCAGCTGTTAAGGCACTATCCATAAAATCACGATCCTCACTGGTCAGACGAGGGAGCTGTATGTCACGAACCAGCAAATGGGAGTCCTTCTCCGGTTGATCTGAGACCAAGGTATAAACAGTTTGAAAGTATGCCGCAAAGCTATCGACAATACTTTGGGGATCCGTAAGCAACACTCCCTCCTCTGTAACAAGCTCTGGGACGACACATTCAGCCCTGTCCTTTTTGTCCAGCCAAGCAATAAGTTTCCCTGCCTTATCCCCGAGGTCGTAAATCCTACCCTGCTGCTCCCTGCCAAGAACCCTAGCACTATCGGTGACCAGTGATTTATAATCATACTGCTTAAGGCTCAAAAGATGTAATTTAGCCTGCGTTACCTCCTGCTCCAGTTCCCCCTCCAAACGACCAATCTCAGTCTCTGCATCAACAACCTCTCTATTCCTTTCCTTTTTTGTTCCAGCTATCAGTGACAGAGCCTGACCCCTGATGACTGTTTTAAAGGCTTCCCAGAGAGACATGGAGGAGGACACCGATCCTTCATTATCCGTAAAATAATCATCTAGAGCCTTAATGAGGTCCTTGCGAAGTTTGGGGTTACGTAGATACCAGGGGTTAATGGGGGCTACCCTACCTGCCGTTCTCGAAGCGATACAAAACCGGAACCAGAGCGGGGAGTGATCAGAAATACCCCAGGCGAGATGAACAGCTTCAGTGAAGTAAGAAGTCTGAGCCGCCGGAACCAAACAATAATCCAGGCGGGAGAGGCTGCTGTGGGCACCAGAGTGAAATGTGTATTGCTTCTGATCAGGTTAGAGCAATCTCCAGCTGTCCATTAAACCCAGTGCGTCAATAAAGTCGGGTAGCCATCGCTGGGCGCGCCCCACATCTCGCGGGGGATGTCGATCCATAGCTCCAGAAGCCACTGCATTGAAGTCACCCCCCAAGATCAAGAGCCCAACCGGCAGTTCGAGCAGAAGCTTTCCCAAATCAACGAATGTAGTAGACTGCATACCCGGGAGGACATAAACAGACAAGAGGGTAAGAACATGCCCTTCCCAACGACCCGTAATGCCAACATATCTGCCCCTATCATCTTCCCACGTAGAATCTATTACCAAAGGGAGCGAATTCCGAGTTAGGATGCCCACCCCCCTGGAACCAGATGTGAATCCCGCATGGACCACCAACTTGTACCCTATTCTGTGCATCGCCTTACATGAATTACCAACTAAATGTGTTTCTTGAAGAAAAACCACATCCGGCGCCTGGCATTTAAGATACTGAAGAACCACACTACTTATAATTTTGTTCCACAACCCATTCACATTCCAACTCAAAACCTTCAGTTCCCTACCCCCATCATCATATATGAAAAGGAAGTGACAATCCTCTGTCTGCTGCATGCTAATCAAACACAATATGCTGATGCCATCACCAATCCACACAACTGGTGAAAGCACCTGAAACATAAAGAAAAAACAAAAAGAAAACAATATTCCCCACCCCCCACCCCCCTGCCCCCACCCTGCACCCCTGCTCACGGCTTCCGCCTAACCCCAGCTTGCAGTGTGCCTGTCGCCCTATGTTCTAATTAACCAACTATCTAAAAGATTGAGATGAGGAGGAAATCAGTACCCCGTAACCCCGTCCCCCACCCCTAGGATATCAAGCCCTGCGCCTAATGCAACTCAAATCTCCTAAGGGGCCAAACAAAAGGAATCGCACACGGGAGCAACATTCGACAGTTCCCAACGTCTCAAATAAAAGTGGCGTACATTACTCCTGCTCCTGCATGTCTCCCCACCCCCCTGTTTCTCAGGCCCCATCGGGGGGAGTCTCTCCAACCAGTCCAAGGCGACGTCTGGATTGTCGAAGAACCAGGCCTTCCCTTCAATCTCAATCCTCAACGTGGCCGGGAACATCATAGCATATTTCAGACCTCTTTCCCGGAGTCTTTTCTTAACTCCCAGGAAGCCCTGGTGCTGTCTCTGGACCGCCTGAGTGAAATCCGGGAAAAAGGCAAGACTGGCATTCTCAAATTTCAGGGGGCCTCCCGATCTTGAAGCCTGCAGGATAGCGTCTCTGTCCCTGAAGCACCCTTGCAATCATAGGACGAGGGGGGGGGCCAGGTTCCGGTCTCCCCCCCCCCCCCCCGGGACCCTGTGTGCCCGCTCAATGGTAAAAAAGTTGCCCAGCCCCTTGGGCTTAAGATGGTTATGGATAAGGTCCTCCACGAATAAGTCCGGGGCCAGGCCTTCAGCCTTTTCTGGGACACCTACAATGCGGCCATTATTTTTCCGAACCCTTCCCTCATAGTCATCCAGTTTTCGGCTAGCGAGGTCACTAGCCACCCTAAGATCTCGCACCTCCTGTTGCAGCAACGATACATCGTCCGTCAAGCTAGCGGTTTTAACGTCTAGGGACTTGACTTTCTCACTGGTTTTAGTGAGATCAGCACGAATAAGGTTGATTTCTATAGTCACAGTATCAAGCTTATGGTCGAGTGATTCCATCTTCTGTCCCAGGGACGTTCTAACCCCAACTATGGCCGCCATCACGTCCAGCAATGTGGGCTCCGGTGGAGAACCGGCAGACTCCTTACCAGTGTCGTGCACTCTCCACAGATCGGGCGGCGACCCTTTAGGCATCGTGTAGCGGTTCAGTTTATTAGCCTGGATGTAGCGAGACCCCTTAGTAGACCGGGACTGCGATTTGTCACTCTCAGGCTTGGTCGCCTTCTAAAAAAAAAAGCTTTTCCTCGAACCCCTCACGGACCACCACAACGACAGGCGTGGCAAGAGCACTCAAAGCCGGACGGGCACGTTGAAACCAGGACGACCCGCTCTCTGCCAATCTACTCTCCACACAGAGGACCAGTCTCGAGCAACACCAAGACCCCTGAGCGGGCAAAAAGCAGAAACCACCGACGGGCAGCCAACTCGAGACCGGAGTAATGCAGTTCTGATGAATCCCGAGCAGGTGTCCGCCGGGTCCCCAACTTCACAAGCAGGGGTGGGGATGCAAGACAAGGGGGCCACCAAATCACTATGCGGAGGGCGATGCACGTCAACGGGCGGTCCCGACCCATCAAATGGGACCCTCACTTACTGTCCTCTCAAGAGGGGGTCATCCGATGTGGCAAAGTTTCTCAGGAGGTGTGCCCCCACTCACACCTGGTCCCGGGGCAGCAGGATAGACAGCAGCCCCCCTCCTATGGCCCCGCCGCCTCCCACCGTCGCTCGTGCAGCAGATGCTGCAATCTTCACCTGGGCGCCTGGCGGGGCAGACCCCGACCCCACTGCAAATGGACCTTCTTCCCAATTGTCCCCCCAGGGACCAGCAATGGACCGCTCCTCCCAGTGCACAGAGCGATCCTCTCACCGCCCCCCCCAGCTCGGGGCGCTGCACAACCAGCCAGGGCTTCAACCTGTGGTCCAGGTACGCACCCTCTGATTCTTCAATCAAGGGAGGGGGGGGGGGCTCCTTCTTCGCACATCCAGGCACCCTATTCACGACCCCACATGCCCGTGCAGCCGGGAATTACACCGCCATTACAGTTGGTCCGTCTCCTCGCAATTCCAGCAGTGAGCCCAGACCTCTCCCCGCAGTTCCTCAGCAAAAAATGCGCCTTCCAGGGCGCTCCGCAAACTTTCCAGCAAAAAAGGGGGGGGCCATCCCCGCAGTGTTCAGCCCTCACTCCGCGAGTCCGCCCGCCGGCGCCAGCGGGATGATCTTGACACCCGGCGACTTCCGGTCTCGGCCCGAGTGTTATTCGATTGCGCCCCAGTTACACTCTCAACCAGAGCTCCCAGCTCAGACGAAGAGAACCGGCCTGAATCGGCACGATGTATTGCTCCGGTCCCCGACCTCGCAGCGGGATCGGAGTTACTGCAGCGTGCGTCGCTGGTCCTCGGCCGATCGCAGGCAGATACAGCACAGCAGGATATCACCCCAGGATAGTAGGACAGGGTCTGGGTCCGACAGAACTGTTAACCTACGTGGCCATCTTAGGCGCGCGCTAGGCTCCTCCCCCTTGCTTCCTATCTTTAAGTTTATTAATATCCTCTTGAGGTTCTAGGAGTGCTTTTCCTTTCCTTCCAGCACTACTTGCTGTCCTCATTTTATATTTTTGGAAATTCTACTCTTATAACTTATTTCTATTTTACTATTGTGCTCTTTTCGATCACTTTCAATAAGGTTGTCATGAATTGGAATATTTTAAAATGTGTTTGGGCCAGACACCAAGACACTATTACACTATGTCTATAGTTTTCTATATGAGTTTTTTTCTCCAGTCAAACAGATGCAAGTGCTAATAAAGAGCCTCTGATGAAGAGCCTGAAGGGGTCTGAAACTATGAATTGGTTTTACCCTTTTTGTGAATCTCTGGTACTACCCTTACTTGCACTTTTTTGTTGTTATGCACAGGTTATGTACTTTTATATTCCACTACTGCTTCACATTAGAAGTCATATGATTGGATTAATAAATCTTCCTGTCTGAGTGATTTGTGTTGGTCTGTATGGTCCTCTTAACCAGTCTAGTACATTTGCTGAAACCTCTGTGCCACAAAGTATGCCACAATATTGAGACTCCCTCAGCTGACCTTTTGATCTAAATGGTCGGCCAACCGATTTCCAAACTTATCCTCAAAACTTCAACAAACTTCACATCTAAAAGATAGAGCTCCCTAACTTTGAATGTTGATTTTTTTTCTTTTTTTAGTGTAGATGTGGTTTGAGACCACAAATATTTGCAGATCGGGTTCTATCATTTATAATTATCACACTATGACTTGTTTATAAAAGAAATATACACATTTTTTGATCTAAACAAAGACACACTTGAATTTATAGAGGTCCTAGATAAGGATTTGAGTTTGATCAATGTTTGTGTTTGTATGATTTAGTACAATACTGTATCATTAGATGAGTGGTGCTAAATAAATAGGGGTTTTCTTGGCTGAGGATATGGCCAATAATATTAACTTGCCAATTGCATATTTTGAGTTTCCCATTTAAACTTTAAAATGTAAACGTTTAAGTGTACTTTTAAGTTAAAGTATTTTGAATATATTGTACAAATGTTAAATTATTGCTCCTCATTTGAAAATGAATAAACATTATAACTTATCTTATTATTGTAAATGATCATCTTGTGTTTGATTTTAAGTATATGACCTGCTTATGTGAATAGAGCAAAGTGTTGTCAACTAATGTTTTTCATGTTACCTTTGTTTTCTTTTAGTCTTGTCATTTGAAGTTTTACAACATGGTGTGGGAACTAAAAACTGATGAAATTCCCTGTTTAGTTCAAAAAGTGCAATTATTGGTTGATAAAACTTCATCTGGAATAAATCGATCTATAGAGATGCTCAAGTGTAATGAAAATCTTCCCTCTTCACCTGGATATGAATCTTCTGATGATCATATGGAACTTGGTTAGTAAATTTGTGTTCTAAGCATGACAATTTCATAACTTGTGTAAATTGTTATGGTAGTAGATATTGATGTATGGTTTAAGCACTAATAATAACTTCTCCAAGAATATTTTCAAGTTCTCTTTTGAAGAACATGTGCTTCCAACAAAATATCACTCTACTAGTACATGGAAGTTATCCACAAATAATATTTGACCTTTTTCAAACTACAACAGTTGCTCAATCATTTGAATAATCCCACAATATCGGCTGTGGC
Organism: Lissotriton helveticus; assembly: GCF_964261635.1. Classification (NCBI taxonomy): domain Eukaryota; kingdom Metazoa; phylum Chordata; class Amphibia; order Caudata; family Salamandridae; genus Lissotriton; species Lissotriton helveticus. The sequence goes on along the minus strand of NC_136057.1, from coordinate 1,265,822,409 downwards.
CAGAGTAAGACATTTTTATTTAAATTTTTCTTGAGTGCATTTGCCAGGAGATGTAGCTGACCGGAGCCCAGGAGGCTACATTTGAGTGAGTCTCAAATCTAAATCCCACTTGTCTTACTGGGTGAGGAACGTGGGGGCACCTATATTGTCCAAGGGACCGTCTTCAGTGCAGGAAAAACTGCACAGAGCATGGTATCAGACCACATTCTTAATATTTATTTTATGTTTTATAAAGCACATAGCTACCCAAATAGGGCTTCCCATCGTCACTGCAATACCACTAGAACACAAATGACGGCTTAAAAAAGCCTGGTTTTGAGAGGTTTTCTGAAACAACTTTGTTAGGAATGAGATGAAGGGGAAGAGTGTTCCAAAGTTTAGAGGCAAGGTATTGAACAGCTGACTTCCTGCTCTTCTAAACTTTGGAGGAATAACCAAATTGGTGCTAGTTGAACTCAGTGCTCTCGTGAGAACATAAGATTGAATCATTTGCCTGAGAAACACAGAGCCAGAATCTGAAAAGGCCCTTCATGCAAGGTATGAAGTTTTGATTTTGATCCACTTCGAGCCAATGAAGAAGAGGCAACTGAGAGGGCACCAATTGGTCCTTCGGTATACGCAACTACTGTTCCACAGCATTTTGGATAGCATGTAGTCATTTGATAGAGGACCGTGTAGCCCCCAGGTAAAGGATGTTCCTGTAATCCAGGAGATACATGATAGTCGCCTGGACTACAGACTGGCAGAGCTTAGAGGATATTTCTTAGGTTCTGCATAGGGCCAAAACTCCACTGTGCCAGCTTTGTAATTTTGAAGGCCATGGCCAGATCACTGTCTAACTAAATCCAGAGATCTTTTACTGCAAGCTTCAGAGGGGAAGGCCCCCAATCATCCGGCCACCAAGCAGAGGACCAGCAATAAGGCTGATTCCCTACCACCAGAATTACTGTTTTTCCTGCAGGCAGTTCATTCCCATCCAGTTGGAGATAGCTGAGAGGCAGGTTCTAAGACATTCAGAGGTACTGCCATAGTAAAGAGAAAGCGATAATACCAACATAGTGTCATCAGCATATTAGAATAGAGTGAAGCCAAATTATTCCACAAGGTCGAAAAGAGGCCGGATTTATATAGTAAAGATAAACCCTGCTGAGCTCCACACTCAATCGCTAAGTTCTCGTAGAGAACGATTTGTCCAGGATTTTAAAACTCCAATCTTTTAAGAAAAAGGAGATACAATTCAGAGCCATACCCCTTTTCACACAGCTCTGCAGCCGTCTAAGTAGGCAATCACAAATGGTGGTGACAGTGTCAGGAATTGGAGCCCCTTTTTAGATATGTTTAGGTGACATTTTGATGACCTCTGACCCCTGAGGTGGATCGGGAAGTGAACTAGTGTTAGAAATGGGATCTCTGGTTGGCTAAGGCTTGCGCCAAAGCCAGGCAGAGACCACCACTTTAGTCAGGGCAAGAGAGTTACACGCCAAAGATAACCCCTGCTCACCCCCTTGGTAGCTTGGCACGAGCAGTCAGGCTTATCCTGGTGGCAATGTGTAAAGCATTTGTGCATGCACACAGCAACAACATCCCAGGCACACTACAAAAGGAACTCCACACAAAGTTATATCAAAATAGCCTTTGTATTCTCATAACACAGACACACAATATACATGATGCAACCTGGCACTGGGTCATATCTACAAGGGTTTATTTACACCTGGCAGGGCCCACTGCACCACTGTCAGAACCATCACAAAGTGAACTTAGTAAAAATAAAACAGACCATAAGCGTACAACTAGTAACCACTGGTAATCACTGTACTTAGCATCATCCTGTAACATAAACTACATTATGCACAGTATCACATTAGGCACGAATTGCATTCTGCACCAACCTCACCAGCATAAACACATTATGCAATCTTCTCATAAGTCTAAATGCATTAGACCCTAACCTCCTAAGCATAACTCACATTAGGAAATAATCTCAGTGGAACATAATCTCACTAGCATAAACCATACTAGGTAAAAAAACCTCGTACATAAAACTACATTTAGAGGTATCAAAACAGGGCGCATAAACTTAGTACATACATTACATTTCCTAGCACCACATAATCACATTAGCACATAGTCTCCTAAGAAAAGACCATAGTAGAGGCATTACTCACATTAGGGCCTATCGCCCTATTTAACTCGCAGTCCCCCTGGCCAACTGACCTTCTCAAAAGGGGCTCGAATGCCTTATGTCCACAAGTCCGGGTGCACTGCTACTGCGGCGGAAGTCAAGGTGCGCCACTGCGCAAAACCTAAAAGTAGCAGCTGCCCACTACTTGCTGAGCAACTGTGAAGCTCACTGGCACTCACTGTGCCTTTGGTCCCTCTCAGGGACTCTCTCCCAATCGTGCCCAGTTTGTGGCACTTTCCATAAAGGAGGGGGCCCAGCACCTCTGTGCCCTCTGGACCCCCCTAGGCTCTAAATAACATGCCCCCCTAGTTGGGGTGGCCCGCTCTCTTGCGGGACCACCCAGGCACCGATAATGCACCTCGATCTGCCCCCGAGACTCTGGGGCCCACGGGAGCTTTCTTATGCACCCAAAAGACAGAACCTGCCCCTGAAGAACTGTGGGGCCCACTGGGGTTGCCTCTCGCACTCCAGAAGCTTCTCAACAACGTTGGAGCGGCCCTCTGCCTGACTGGCCCGCTCTGACTCTGCCTCTCCCAACCCGGACTACCTCGAGCTCCACTCACCGGCTGGGGGCAGAGGCAGGACTCTCCTCTTTGCGGCGGCAGCACATCTCTCACGGGGCTTCTCTTTTCTCCTGGGAGCCCCGCGCTGCCGTTAGAGGCCTCGCCGCATTTTCTCTTCACCCGGGCCCCCTCCTGGGACCCGGGACTCTACATCGGTGCCGGTCGAGGCGGGGTAGGCTCCCGTCCTCTGTTCTTCACCGGGGCTCTCCTCTGCTTCACAGGAGCCCCGGGCTGCAGGCACATCTCTCGGTCGGCCCCTCTCACAAGCAGCGTGGGCTGGACTTCCTTCGAGAAACCAGAAGTCCCGCCCGCCGTCAGGCACCATGTTGCTCCCGGCCGCGGGGGTGATCGGTTTCCTGGCTCAAATGTGGGGTGGTCACCCGCAAACGCCAAAAACGCAGGGTTGGCACCCGCAGCATTATTCCATAGCAAAGGGTGGGCACCCAACACCAAAATGAAATAATAAGCGGGGTGGGCACCCACAATCCATTCATAACGGGGGAATCCCTAGGCTGGGGATTCCCTTCTAAAAGGGCTGTGCAGCTAAGCCCATGCTCTCCATCAGCTGCAGGGAGACTGCACCTTTAGGGAACAAAATAAAGCGCTCACAAGGCGCTGAAGGCCACAAGAGTCCTGGAAGTCCTGGAAAAGAATGAGTCCCAGAAAAATGTCCTCAGAGATGAAAAGGGCAATGCAGGGCCCAGGGAGGCAAGCCCTCATGGTAGTCCCCCCCCTCCCGCCCCCCTGGGCCCCAGCGGCAGCACGCCCTGGCAGGAACAGAACTGCAGAACTGAACATTTTCATGGGGTCACAACACATATTTTATTGGCAAATCCCTTTGTCACAGCACAGGGCTTAGCAATACCAGTTAGGAGTGGTTTAGGGGAGCTTTGGAGCACTTTGTTTTGCTCAGCTCCTCTTTACTTTGTCCGGTGGGGGCTCAGTGATTAGATGCACCACAGGGGGCAGAGCCAGCAGTGTGGAGGGAAGGCACAGCCCTATTCAGGTCCCAGGTGCAACTCCTCCCTCCAATCTACATGCAGATCTCTCTAGTCACCACTGGGCAGACTCCCCCTGTCGCCACCCACACCTCTCAGCTCCTGTCAATCACAAGCCAGACATGCAATTCACATCAGGCAGGCAGACATAGTACACAAAAATGCCAACTTCTAAAAGTGGCATTTCTCCACCAGTCACCATAAATCTGTGCACACCTTTGCGCAGCATTTATTCTCACGAGTTCACACATACTAAACTCGCCCCTGCACTCCTCTCATATCAGGAATTATCATGGACACACAAATCCCCCATGCATTCCTATGGGAGGGCAGACCAATCTCGCCATTTTCACTCCGAGTGCGCACGCACTTTACACTGGGCCACATTGCTAAAGTGCGCAGAGGCCAAAAATCACTACCACTATGTCAGAGCTTAAGGCCAAAAGTTTAGGGGTGAACCTGCCAAAAGGGCCAAGACCAACAACTAGGATCAGGGATATGGAGAAGTAGCGGCAACTGCTTCTAAACTGTTGTGGTGTTTTAAGTGTGCTGGTAGTAGAGGAGTGAGCAGGTGGATAAGTTGACCATTGTACTTGTTGGGATGGGACTGGACCCAAGTGCCCTGTAGATTTGTGCCTTTCCGCTCCCGCTAGATTTGTTTATTTATTTATTTATTTTGAAGGTTTTATATAGCGCGAACAAGACTCTTGCGAGTATCAGAGAGCTTTACATGACAAGTAGAATATATACAGTATATATTACGCTATAGTGAACCACGAAATAAGTACGTTATACTTAAATCTAGATCAAGAGAAGGCAGTGCTAAGCTAGCGCAAAACAGCAAAGATAAACAGAAGGACGAATATGAGCGAAGAAAAGCAAGTAATACAGTGCAGTGAATAGACATAGAGTTCATGTGAATTGAGCCATGAGCATTGCTTTCACTTCTCTTTTGAAGGAGGAAGGGTTCATTCTAGTTTCACTGGGCAAAGCGATGCCATGGCATTGCACAGAAAGAGAAATTGAGGTGAAGTAGTGTGAGTAGGGGGGCACCCGGGGAAGGCCCCACTCAGATGGAAGAGGGTGCATGGGGCCCAGAGAGCACGTGGGTTGGAAGGCACCACCTCACGAACCAGCTCTGGCGGCTGACGCGGGCGGAGTGCCGGCAGGGAGAGGGAGAGAGGTCGCAGAGGGTAAGGCGTTTTGGTGCTGGATATAAGACATTGGGACCCCAAATATTGATTGGGCCGCAAGTGGCCACCACCAAGTCCCAGAATTTGGACAGAAATGTCTGACGGCGTGAAGCGCCCTAGAGCCAAGCGCCAACTTTGGGCTCAGACCTGCGACCCCAGCATAAAAGAGGGTACTTGACTGCTGGCATTCATGTATTCTTGTTTTTGAATGGATGCACCATGCTATACCGATCCTTGAAGGATACTTTAAGAATTAGCCTGGCCAGTTGTATGTGTTAGCAATTGCTGCCTCCTTGCCATTTTGAGTGTCCGTATTACCTAGTTAATTTTGTGTGTGTGTGTCTCTATGTCCGTCTGTAGATGGAATAAAGCAGGACAATGTGTGACATACACTGTCACTTTCAGCAATTCCTACATCAAAAAGTAAAATACTCTGGGGCTAATTTAGAGCTAGATAGTAATGTAGAACCCTGTGACTTGCAGAGGACGTGCTACACTGAGGGGAACATCCACTGGTGGAGTTTCTGACATCATACCGGGATCCTCCTCCAAGTTGAGATCGTTCTCAAGAAATTGGAGAATTTTCATTGTCCTTGATGATCACACTAATACATGCTTCCTCTCACACTTCCCCTTTATCACTGGATCCTTAAATCGATCGTTATATACTTAAATAAATATTGTTCCACACCTACACATTGTCCTGCTCAGGAAGAAGTTTCCAGCCAGTCACATGTGCATGCATACACCGTCTCTCCCCCTTACTTTCCTTCTCATCTGTTTTAGGTTTTGCCTGCACAGCGCTTGCGCTTGCGCTGTGCTTCTGAAATCTGTTGTTTTGAATATCACACCTGTGACGCTTACCAGACCTCCACCCGCCCTAACCTACATACCAAGGGCCCCTTCAGAAAAGCAGCCGACTAATCACAATATTCCTACCAACTGCATGCTCATTAACTGTAGATCTGCCCACAAGCATGCAACGGAACTTGCCGAAGCCATCCTCTCTCAGGACATAGACATTGCATTCATCACGGAGACTAGGCTAAAGGAATGTTCCCCACCTTGCTTTGACATGTTAGTGCCCCCGGGTTTCAAACTCATCAATAAAGACAGAATAGATCAATGCGGTGGAGGGATAGCTATCATCCATAAAGAGGATATTGACATCACTGTAATGGACCCTTGCGAATATAGCTCCTTTGAGTGCTTATCGGTCTCTGTTAAGCTCAAGGACAACAGCCCTTTAGTAGGTCACCTTCTCTACCACCCACCCGGCAACAACACTATTTTTGGGGAACACCTTTCTGACATGATTACCCATTGCGCACTCAAAGACATTAACCACATAATTTTGGGGGATCTCAACCTACGTTGGAATGAATCCAATAACTCCCTAATCCAATCGCTTAATACCCTCCTTTGTGACAATAACCTTTTCCAACATTGCTCTGAACAAACTCATAACAAAGGAGCGACCCTGGATGCCATCATTGCTCAACAAGACACAATTACAATCAACAACATCCTTCCAGTGGACTGGTCAGATCACCACATGATCTTATTCCACATTAACCAAAGAGTCCTATCCCTGCCTCCTGTACAGGATCCCCCCCAAATGGTCGAGAAATTTCTCCCAGATTCCCCTGGAAGTCATGGAAGATAGGCTAAAGTCATGTATTTCAGATCTGCTCTCGACAACGCAAAAAACAGACCCAAGGAGCTCTTAAGTATTATTTTTTTTTTTTTTACTTTTTATTTAAGTTGCAGGTGTACATCATATATATAAGGTTGTTTTCAAGTCAACATTTCTAGTTCTCACATTCTTTCTAGGTTGACTCATATTAAGTAACTGTTAATCATATAAACATTTCGTGAACTTTGCATAGATGTGGCAGTTCTCATTTTCACATATTCACTTAGTCACTTCTTGGGCACAATCTAGAGGATCTTCAGCTTTCAACTTGAGTTAAAATAATCATCAATATATAAACATGTAACATTATTAAAGGTCATCACAGGTAGATATACGCTTATGTTTACTCCGATCTTCAGCCACTCCTTACAATCCTCGTCACAATAGAACTGTACATCGTCCGAAAGTTTAACTGTTGTAATCACCCCCCAGCACCTATTCATCTTCCCCTTCGGAGTCAAGGTCATCATCCTCCGGCAGTGGGTCACAAAGGTCCCCTCTATAAATATTCCATGCCGTCCACACCTTATTCCATTTGCGGGGGCAGGCCCTCCGCACATAAACCGCTCTTTCCGTAATCATCAGCTTGTCCATATTATTACCCCATCTAGTAGTTGTAGGCAAGTCTGGTGTACCCCATTTTTGCGCAATGTCACGTTTGACCACCATCATGGCCAGGGTAGCCCATATCAAATTGTACCTATTCAGATCATTAGGGTCCCAGATATTTAATAAGCATTTTCGAGGTTCTGGTAAAATGGAGATCTTAAGCGTTTGTGAGACAGTACGCATAACCTGCCTCCAAAATTCTCAGATGTGCGCGCACTCCCAGAGTGTATGATACAGTGTCCCCTCTTCCCCGCACCCGCGAAGACAAAAGGGATGTGGTGCCCGGTGTATTCTGTGAAGTAGGGTCCTAGTGTAATAAATGCGATGTAAGACTTTCAGTTGCACCAGTCTGAATTTTGCCGAGATGCCAACCTCCTTTGGGGAGGCCAGTGCCTCATTCCATTCAGAGTCAGTGATCTCACCTACGTCTCCCACCCAGTGTTCTCTCAACTTTACCGTCGGGTCTCCCAGGTTGTTGATCAGTTTTTTATAGGTGAGGGAAGTTGCGCTTTGTGACATATAGTCTGTTAAGAGTCTGTCTTCTAGTGGCGAGGATTCTGGCACATCAGTGCCCGTTGGGATCGCTTGAAGCAGTGCGTGCCTGATTTGGACATATCGAAACGTCTCGGTTGGGCTTAGAGAATATTGCTGTTGGAGCTGTGGAAACGAGACCACCGAGCCTTTGTCCCATAGGTCCCCGACTGTGGAGATTCCTATAGAGTCCCACTGCGCAAATCCTTTACAGGATCTCAGGGTCCCCAATGATTTGACGTCCCACAGCGGTGTCAGTTTGGTGATTTTTCCCTGCCAACCCAGCCGTTTCTGTGCAATGTGCCACAGGGCCGCTGTGTGGTGTCGGGCCCAGAAGTTTCTTGACATAGGGCTTTGTTATATAGCACTGCGAGCATGCCCTCCGATCCTAGTTGTGACCAGTCAGCTCTATATGCCGGGTCAGTCCTTGAAGCATGTATCCATTGGTTTATTGTTTTAAGGTGGGCCGCCCAGTAGTACAGCTGTATGTTGGGCAATGCTATTCCCCCTTCGTACCAACTCTTCGTCAACTTGTCATATTCTATACGCGCCGGTCCATTACTCCAGAGCAGGCTTGTGACTAGCGCCGCCACCTGCTTGAAGTATTTCGGTTCCACAAGGTAAGGGGTATTTTCCAGCACATAGAGGAACCTGGGCAGTGCCATCATTTTATAAAGGGCTGCCCGCCCAAGGAGGGTCAGCGGCAAGCTCGCCCAGTGTTTGACATCCGCCCGAAGGCGCTCCATAGGTGGCCTCAAGTTTCTGTCAAAAAAGTCTGTAGCGTTATTCGCAATGACAATGCCCAAATATTTAAAAGAGTCACGCGCCAGCGTTAGGGGGCAGTTCCCCGGTAGTACCGGTTCTGGCCCTTTCAGTGCGTACACCACCGACTTTGTCCAGTTCAGGGTATTACCCGACGCCTTACCATGCGTGTTGCAAAGATCTAACAGTGCAGGGATCCAGTTTTCAGGCTCTACCATATAGATCAACATGTCGTCCGCATATAGGGACACTCTATCCTCCCACCCCTCCTCCCATGTGATCCCTCTGAGCAACGGTGTGGTTCTGATTAGGATTGCTAGTGGTTCTATCACTAGGGCGAAGAGCAGGGGTGACAATGGGCACCCCTGTCTAGTCCCCCTTCCCAATGGGAATGTGTGCGAAATGTGGCCATTAGCTACCACCTGCGCCACCGGTTTCGTATACAGCAATCTCACCCATGCTATGAATTTCGGTCCAAAGTCCATGCGTCTCAGTACCTCGAATAGATATTCCCATTCCACCAGATCGAAAGCCATTTTGGCATCAAGGGAGAGTATAACTGCCTTTTCGGGTATAAGGTGTGCTCGGGCCAGAACCCCATGAATTCGTCTGAGATTCAGTGCCGTACTTCTATGTGGTAGAAAGCCGGACTGGTCAGGGTGTATCAGTGTCTGCAAGTGGTGTATTAGACGGGTGGCCAACAGTTTTGCGAGCACCTTGGCCTCCACATTAATCAGGGAGATGGGACGGTACGAGGAGCATAGCGTCGGAGGTTTACCTGGTTTAGGTATGGCCAAAATCGTGGCCGTCCGCTGGTCTAGTGGCAGTTCCGCCTTCTCCAGACTTTCCATATACATTCGCTGTAGCGGTGCGCTCAGCGTTTCGGCTCGCGCTTTGTACCATTCTAGAGGTATGCCATTGGGCCCCAAGGCTTTACCTGAGCGTAATGCCTGAATTGCCAGTTGGACCTCTTCCTCCGTCGGGTCGAGTTCCAACTCCTGTATTGCCTCTTGTGTGAGTTTAGGGATGTCAATGTTTTCGAGCGCGCGCATCGCCGTTTGAGCGGTGACCTCTCGCTCAGGGGTATATATCTCGTGGAAGTGACGTGCCAAGGTGCATACTATGTCTTCCGGGTGCGTCTGAGTCTGACCGTCATGTGTGTGTAAGCGCTGTATACCTTTATTGCCTATTCCTCTCTTGTCTAGCCATGCCAGCATTTTCCCAGCTTTATCGCCTATGTCGTATACCCTATTGGCTGTACCCGTGACAAGGCCCTGAACTGTTGTTGTAAGATGAGCTCTGTACTGGTGTTGCCGTAGTTGTAATGCGTGTGCTGTTTCCGGTGAGGGGTCTGTCATGTGGGTAGTGTTTGCAGTGTGGAGCGCCAACTCGAGTTCTGTGAGGTCCCTGCGGCATTCCTTTTTATGTCCCGTTATCGCTGCCATCGCCTCCCCCCGCAGGACCGCTTTGTAAGCCTCCCAGAGGACTGAGGGAGAGGACACCGATCCCGTGTTTTCAGCAAAATAGCGTGTGGTCACCAATTGGAGTTCCTTCCTGATCTTCGGGATTGTAAGGTAATTTGGGTATATTGGATAAATTCTAGCACGCTTCTTTTCTTTTGTGGTGAACGACAGGGACACTGGGGAGTGGTCAGATATGCCTCTGGGCAGGATGTCTATTTTATCAATCTTCCCTAGCCCTGTCCCTAAAAACAAAAAATAATCTATGCGGGATAGACTATTATGTACGGCAGAGAAGTAGGTGTATTGTGTTTCTGTGGGGTGCAGGTGGCGCCAGACGTCTGTGATGCCCATTGCTTCCAGGAATCCCGGGAGCGTTGCAGTTCCCCTCTGACGCTCCCTAATGGGAAATGTGTCCATTGTTGGGTCCACTATCGCATTGAGGTTGCCCCCTATAATGGTGTCGCCCTCTGGGAGGTCTAAAAGGAACTTTCCTAGCGCAGGCAAAGCTACGGAGTGAAGTGCCGGGGGGACGTAAACTGAAACCACGTTTAGGGGCTTTCCTTCCCATTGCCCATGTAATGCCGCGAAACGACCCTGGTTGTCTGTTGCACTGAGTAGTACCATAAAGGGGGACGTCTTTTTCATGAGTATCCCGGCCCCTCGGGAGCCAGACGTGAACTCCGCATGCGCTGCCATGACATAGCCACGTCTATCAAGTGCCTTACATGCTGTCCCCGTGAGGTGTGTCTCCCGAAGCAATATGAGGTCAGGGCCCTGGCGTTTAATTGCCTGTAGTACCAGCCCTCTCTTTATTTTATCTCCCAACCCTCTGACGTTCCAAGTTAGGAGCCGCAAGGGGGATACCTCAGATTTCGTGTGCACACCGTCAGTGGGTGTAGTGTGTCGCTGTTGGGCCATTGAATTGCTTGGGTAGTGTTCTGTTCGTCAGAGTAAAGGTCTCGGTGTATAAGTATCGCTCCATGCCGAGGTGCAGGACAAGCACAGTAATCGGTGTATGTATGTATCGTGCGTTGTGAGTGATGACTGACAATACTAACAAAAACTTTGGAACTGTTCCCCCATCCCACCTCCCTGCTCCACGGACTTACCCCCGCCCGCTTCCCCAACTTCGCAGAGTGCTTTAACCCCTCCCCAACTATCTTACTTGCTCGTGGGGTTGGTGAGTCCCCTACAGGCACCTGCTCTGCCCACCCTACTTCGCTTCACCAAGTCCAGGTGCCAGTGTATCGTCTTCTATTCGTTCTCTAGTCTTCCTGACTTTAGATGGGGGCTGGGTGCCCAGAATCAGGCGGGTTCCGGTCACTTTCGGATTCAACTTCTGACAATCCACCTTGGCTGGTCAGATTTCCGGTCTGCGGATCTGGGCGCTTGTCATCACGATGATTATGCCGACCTCTGTTTGACCGGCGCGGCGGTCCCACCTGTCTCCAGCCGTCGAGCCAGTCTTGCGCCACCTCCGGTTTATCGAAAAACCACGTTTTCCCGTCGGCGACTATCCGCAATTTGGCAGGGAATATCATTGAGTACTGCAGGTCTTTCTCTCTCAGTGCCTTTTTTACTTCAGTGAACATTTTCCGGTGTCGTGCCACCTCCGCTGTATAGTCCGGAAAGAATGCAAGTGTTGAGTTCTGGAGCTTAACTGGCGGTGACACTCTCGCAGCCTGCAAGATCGCATCCCTGTCTCTAAAATTGAGCAGTCTGGCCAGGACAGGCCGTGGCGCCGCACCTGGTTTCGGCACTCCGCCTGGTACTCTGTGCCCTCTCAACTGAGAAGAAGTGCGAGAGTCCCTTAGGTTGCAATTTGTTCTTGATGAGATCCTCTACGTAGAGATCCAACGCTCTCTTCCCTTCGGTCTCCGGAATTCCGAGGATACGCACATTATTTCTTCGTGACCGCCCTTCTTGGTCGTCCAGCTTGTCTTGCAAGAGCTTGGTGATCTTCTCCATACGTTCCATTGCAATTTGTAATTCTGAGGTGTCTTCTACGAGCGATTTCGTAACCACCTCCACCTGCGAGACCCTCTCCGTTATTTTCTGAAAGTCTGCTCTGAGTAGAGTGACTTCGGAGGAAATGGAGCCCACTGTCGTCTGTACCTCTGAGAGGGTCCTCATTATGTCCTCTAGCGTCACTTTTTTGCCTCCGTCCGATTCCTGACTTGCCCCTGCGGAATTGCGTCCATGAAGCGGTGGCTGTCCGTGCTGGCTATATGCGAATTTGTCCAGTTTGGCCTGGGTAGATCCACCCTTTGATCCCCTGCCCGTCATGGCTGTAGGTCCGCAGGTATGGGCCCCGGCACAGCCAACACTATTGACACTGTTCTGCAGGTGTGTCCACGGCACCTTCTAGACCTAGGGAGCAGCGGCGCAGCTGACCCGGGTGATTGGTAGCGTCACCCCCTGTGGTGAGTGCAGTCGCTATTAGCAGGTGATTTTGCGCCCAGTGCGTGCTCTGTGTAGCGAGGAGGTAACCACTGTACGTCCGGTATCCCGTTGTTACTACCTCACCTCTTGCGTTGATTTTTCTATCCCATGCACAAAGCGCCTCTGTGTCGCCTGGTAGGCTTCTCGCATTCAGTGCGCCACTGCTGATGTGCGTAGTTGCGAAGCGTCCGCTCCGTTTTCTTGTCGGTGTTCAGGGCCGCCTGGTTCCCGTCTTGAGGTAGCCAGGGAGTGAGCCGGCCAAGGAGCGCTCTGCGTGGTGCCACCGTCCGTGTATGTTGGACAGGTAATGTTCTGGGGCCACCCGGTGTGGGCTCTTGTCCACACTCCCCTCTGGGGCCTGGTTCGCGGTGTAGGCGAGGGGTTACGGTGCAGTCTTCAGCCCTGTGAGTTCCCTCACCCTGTCCCTTCCGATCGCGGGGGGTCGTTTCAGGGGGTGTCACCGCTCACCGTGTGAGTCAATGCCGTGGGCCCACTCCCGCGCCGCCGCCGCCGCCGATGCTTCTACTCTCCTGCCTCGCTGCCACTTCTGTAGCCTCACCCGTCCCGGTCAGGTGCTGGATGTTGAGACGCCTCAGGCATGCCGGGCCAGCCAATTCCTCGTCGTCGTCTCTGGGTGATCGTCAGCCGCCTCTGTGGGTCCGTGGCTCCGGCGTCCGTCTACAGGCTCCGCAGGTGTCCACGAGTGTCGGTTCAGTGGCCTCACTGAGTCGCACACTCGTAACGGCGGTCTTTTGAATTTCTTCCGTCTTGGTCCGGTCGGGGCAGGGTCCCTCCAGGGCGCGCCGGCCAGGTCCCACTTCCGCCGGGGTCGTATCCGCACTTGAGGCCGGTGCTTCTCACCGGACGCAGGCCCAACAGTGTGCACGGTATTTCAGGCAGTTCCCAGCCCTCAATTGCGTTGGGAATAGACGCGGATGAAGTCGCTTCGCTCCCGGACCTGGTTTCCGCTCCTTCGGGTGGGGGATGTAGCGGATTAACGTATCGGATAATATAAAAGGCCTTAATGCCTCAGAGAGCTCTCACTTCACGCTGCCGCCATGCTCGGCTGCTAGCCACGCCCCCCTCTTAAGTATTATTAAACAACAAACTTCCAAACCGGACTCCTCGCTTGGACAGGCCTCCAAAGAACGTTGCAACAACTTCGCTAACTTCTTCAATGACAAGGTCTCCAAGATTGAGCGCTCACTGGTCATCAACTGCTCTCCCCGACCCCATAGAAGCTTGGGGGGGGATGCTTGGTTGCGCTCCACCTCCCAATACTAAACCATGGTCACTCTTCCATCCCATTCTAGAAGAGGAAATAGTCAAACTTATCTCCACCGCGAAACTTTCATCTCATACCCTTGACCCCCTTCCTGCTCGTCTAGTTAAAAAACTGAAACTCTCCCTAGCCCCACTCTGGTGCAGGATCATTAACAGCTCCCTAAAAACCGGAACCGTCCCAGATTGCCTGAAAGTGGGACAAGTCACTGCATTGCTAAAGAAACCAGGCCTTGATACAAATGACTTAAATAACTTCAGACCCGTCTCCAACCTTCCTCTCCTTTCCAAAATACTAGAAAGGTGCGTTCTGCAACAACTAACACAGCACTTGAACAATACCAACCTCCTTGACTCACATCAGTCTGGATTCAGGAAAAGGTGTAGCACGGAAACTGCAATCCTTAACATAATTGATGACATACACAAATCACTGAACCAAGACCAATGCTGCCTCCTCATCCTCCTCGACCTATCTGCAGCATTCGACACAGTTGACCACTTTCTTCTCCTCAAAGCCCTCGAAGAAAGGGCTGGACTAGACGATGTCGTCCTCAAGTGGTTTTCTTCTTTCCTGCATAATCGCTCAAAAAGAATCAAAATGAGAAGCTTTGAATCCGACCTTCATCCAGTCAATAGAGGAGTTCCACAAGATTCAGTGCTCTCCCCTCAACTCTTCAACATCTACATGGAACCCCTCTCCACCCTACTCAGGAAAGCTAACATCCCCTTCCACCTCTACGCAGACGATACTCAAATCTATCTGGAAATCTCCTCTGCTAATGACATTCACAGACTCAACGAAACACTAAAGGAAGTCCAACGCTGGCTGTCAAATAACCCGGACAAAACGGAATTACTCCTCATCTCAAACAAAGAAGAAAACGCACAAATGATCGAATGGCTAAAAGATATAGACGTGCTCAATAAGAATCTCTCCCTAGCGGACTCCGTCAAATCACTAGGCATCACACTTGACTCTAAACTAGATCTGACCAAACACATCAAGATCTCGGCCAAGAGCGCCTTCCTTAATCTGAAGCTACTCAGCAAAATAAAACCTTTCATTCCACCCAATGATCTCAAACAAGCCACCCAAGCATTGGTGTTATCAAGACTCGACTACGGGAATGCCATCCTCTCCGGAATACCCAAAATTCATCTTGCTCCACTGAAAACAACGCTCAACGCGGCTGCCAGAATGGTCACTGGAATAAAGAAATTTGACCGCATCTCTCCGGCACTAACAGAACTCAAATGGTTACCAATAGAATTGCGGGCAAACTTTAAAACAGCATGCCTCACCCACAAAGCCCTTCACACTGGTAAACCTGAATACCTGGTGGCCAAACTTAAAAAAGCGGGTCAGAACAGAAACCTCAGAAGCTCTAACACCCTACTCCTGATTCCACTAGAAACTCGAAAACAAAAAACCAAGGATCGGTCCTTCGCCGGGAATGCACCCATAATTTGGAACTCTATCCCCCCCAACATCAGAACTATTCCTTCTTTCCCTAAATTCAAAAGTCAGCTCAAAATCCTATTCCTAGATCGCTCCTCAACTATCAGATAGGATCTCCCTGGAATGTCACAAGAGACTCTGCTCCCCGCCCGAACAGGGACTCCCCCTCCTCTTATTGTGACTCGCACCTTGACGGTCTTTGTGCACTGTATTGTACTTTATATGCTCTGTTTGCTTTCTTCTTGCACTACCTTGTAATTATGTGAAGCGCTCCGATACCTTGCGGTCTGGCTAGCGCTATACAAAACTTCTTAAATAAATATAAATGGAAAAGGGGCTTACTTCCCGCCCACTGTCTTTCCTGTGCATGCTACATACTTTCCCTCCATTTCTATTGACTGTATCATATTTTCCTTTATTTATCAATTCTTGTTCTTTGTCTGCTTCTCTTATCAGTTTCCCATAGCTGAAATAAAGTTAACATCCACTTTGATGGGACTATATTTCCATAAAGGTTTGCTGCTTTTTGCTTTTTGCTCTTGCAGCAGATTTATTTAGTGCAATTTATCACCTAGAGAGATTAAGTGATTTGCCCAGAATCCCATAATGTTGCACCGCCAAGACTCGAACCAGGATCCCCAGCTCTCGAATCAGCAGCTCTGGCCACTGCGCCACATCCTCTCCATAATGCTTGTTTTCAAAGGGATGTGCTGCCCCTGCATGTCTCCACACACATTTTCCAAGAGCCACAGTCTGTTGGGTACATTTGAAACTACATTCTTTACGGTAGTCATGCTAAATCCATTGTAAAGCATGATGGCTGTTGTGCAATGTGTGATGGGCCCTTTTTTAAAACAATGAGAATAAAGGCTGTTTAGGCTTTGAGGTAGAAACTAGGTAGAAGGTATAAAGAGGACTGCTGTTCCAAATTGCTTCTGTGCCTTCTGTCCACGTGCACAGGTTATTGGACAGATCTGCTACAGCCATCTGCATGTTTGAAAGTGGATGTCTACTCACTGCTGTGCTGCATTCCCCCTTCCCATAGTGTGGGCCGGTACCATTTGTTGAGACGGAACGTTATTTGCAATATATGGGATATGCACTTGGGGACCAGCACAGATCTGCACAAGGTCTTTGTGTAAAGCGCTGCAAACTCCTGCATGCGCCAATACAGGAAAATACAAAGATCAACTAAAAATGGATTCTTGTCCATTTCAAAATATGTAATCCAACCTTTAGTACGATAAGAAGTGAGAGGCAAAGATGATAGGATGCTTCAATTTGAAATATGAGGTAATATTAGTTCTTCAACTGAACTCTTACCGCTTGTGCTGTCGGGAGGTGTGGGGTACAATTGTCCTACTTGGAAATGATCTTGTTAAGGGACTGTGGAGTGTCATCCGAGGATGTCGTGATCTGTGGGAAACATGCCTCTTGTCATGGGATTGGCCGATATACTTTGATCACATATTTGCGAACCACTGTCTTAATATATCAAGTCGCTCTCCACTTGGGCTGAAACTTAGTCTAAACATTTGTTTGCACTATTTCTTGAGAGCATACAATTTCACACCGCCTTTCCCAGCATTCTTTGGGTTCACTTACACCGTGTGCGTGGGAAGGTGCGCAGTGACCTTGTTAGGACCATTTCCGCTTGGCGCATGCTCAAAGTCCCAGGTTAAACGGCGAGTGTTAAGCACTCCCAAGAATGATATATTCACACAGTCGCCTGTCAACACAGTCTGTACACGGACACATGGTACTTTGGATACGTTTGTTGCAAGCATAAAGTAATCATGGTAAAGAACTTGTTAAAGTTGTAACCTTCATTGCCCACTGCACCCTGTATTGACTCAGAACAGTTTGCCTTTGACAATAACATTACTAAACAGCCTTAGGCCTCGTGGTGGGGGTGGAAAAAGACTGGCAGTCCTTTCCCACTCTGAACTCACTTCTGGGTTGGGGCGGCCACCCGGGGGCGGTGTAGATCAGAGGGCTCAGGTCTCCAGCGGAATCTCTGCTTCATATCCATCTTCTAGAGATATGGACTATCTGCTTGCCATTGAAGACTTTCCTCCAGTCTTTCATGGGGATTGCTGGTTCAGGTGTTCACGAACCACATCACCACCACTTGGTATTGCAACAAGCCAAATGGGGCTGTGGATCATATGCCACCCTTTGGCAGGTGGGATCTGGAAAGGCAGGATAGGGCAGACTAACTCAGCCCTTGATGCCTTGCAGATCACATATAGCATCTATATCCAGACGAGAATATGGAGAACCTTTGCTCAATCTGTTTGCCACAATGGAGATCATGCAGTATCCGCACTTCTGGGTGTTGGAGTTTCCTGAGTGGCTCTTGCTCAGAGACGCTTTCCGCTTACACTGGAACCCGGGACTCCTGTTCTCCTTTACCCTGAATCCTCTCCTAATCTGGGTTCTCACAGTGATCAGAACTGACCAGGCCCAAGTCATCATAGTGGCTCCAGACTGGGCAAAGAGTTTGGTATCCCAAACTCTTGAGCATGAGCTTCTGTCCTTCGATCAGACTGCCCCTTTGTCGCAGAAGCTTTGTGGCTTGGTGTTCTTCACAACATGTTGATCCTTTTTTCTGCCTCCAAGTTGGCGCTGTTGTTTTTGTGGTTTTGTTTGATTAACAAGGCCTTGGGCACCATTAAAGGTTATCTTTCTGCCACCTCTGCTATTTTGCAGTGGCCCAATTGGCCCTTACTGTCAGTCACTTGTTATGACATGCTTCCTTAAGAGCTTGCAACATTTGTTCTCTTATACCCCTTTCATCATGCATTACTGGAATCCTAATTTTTCCCTGATGCTTCTTATGTGCTCCCAATTCGAGCCACTACACAGCTGCCATCTGAGACTTCTTGCTTTTAAGATTATCTTCTTAGTGGCCTTTACGTCAGCCAGGAAGGTCTGTGAGCTTCAAGCTCTTTCAGGTAATTCTCCATAAACAAGCTTCTTCCCAAACAAACCGGTTCTTCGGACTCGCGTCTCCTTCTGACATGGTGACTACATTCCACTTCAGCCAAAATATCATGTTGCAGACACTTTTATGCTCCACCTCATCCTTCTAAGGAACAGGAAAGGCTCTACCTTCTGGATCCGAAAAGAGCTCTGTCTTTTTACATTGATTGTACGAAAGTCTACTGGGTGAACCATCATCTCTTTGTGATTCACAGGAGTGACAAAAGGCAGGGCTGTGTAGAAGAGAATCCTCTCTGTTGATTATACATTGCCTAAAGCTCTACTAGGCTGTGTAGAAGAGAATCCTTTCTCTATTGATTATACATTGCCTAAAGATCTGCTACAGATTAGCTAAGAAGCTGCCTTCTGAGGACTTGTAAGCTCGTTCAACCAGGGCCAAAGCCACTACTGCAGCGTTAGTTCATGGAGTACCTGTCTTGGACATCTATCAAGCTGCTACGTGGGTCTCACACTACAGGTTCACAAAACACTACTGCTAGGACAGGCGGGTCACTTGAGATAGGCATTTTGTCGGTTCGATCCTACAGTATTTCTTGGTTTGAGCCAGTTTGGAGACACACCTCCGAGACAGTATTGCCTGGATATCTATACTAAGAAGAGGACTCTGTGGTTAGAAGTCTCTATCAGAAGAACAGGCTACTTGCCTTTAGGTAATGCTTTTTTCTGACAGACACTCTAACGGCAGATTCCTCCCCTCCCCTACCCTCCCATCCTTCCCGATCTGTGAAATGGCTCTTAACCCAAAAGCTCCTGTTAGATTCTGCACACTGGTCATTCGTCATTATTCATGGCTCCACGTTCTTGGTGCAGAAATAGACGTGAAAGAAACTGATTTCAGCGTGCTGGGGGTGGCGCCTATATATGCACCGCACAAGTCACTTCCGACGTAGATTTTTTTGAAAACATATTTTATTAGTTTCATACATGCATCTGATTACGAACAGTATCCCGTGGTTATCATCTGAACCATACATCACAGTATTCCTCTCATTACTCCCTCCAAGACACCAATAGTGATGCTTCAACAGGATGTCCCGATGGTCTACGTATTTCTATAACATACATATCGTGTCACAAAATGTAATCACATACTAATCATTCCAAACTCCCTTCGAGCTACCCTCCTCCCTCCCTCCTCACCGGTGTGTGTTACTGCAAGCCCCGTTCCAGTTTCAGTTCCCAGTGCAGTTATCATTATTCACATTTCTCTGTGTGACTGTGGGGGGCCTCCCTCAAACCTCAGTATCGTGCTCTGAGTCCTCATCAACATGGTAATCCAATAACGCTTGGACCAGTTTTTATCCAGTATTTGGGTGTCTTTCATAGATTCACATGCCTGAATCATTCCCCGTCGTCGAGACGGGAGCCTCCGGTATATAAAAAAGTAATGTCCTAGAGACATACATAGAAAAGAATAGGCCTAAGGGTCTCACCTTAGTAGCCTATCCACGTCCTTTTGCAGGAAGGACCAAACAGAGCAGGCCCCAAGGGTCCCACCTTGGTGGCCTATCTGGGTCCTTTTGTAAAAAGGACCAAATAAAGAAAAACAGCCAATCAGCTACTACCCCCTTCTAGAACCTTCCTGCCAGGAGCCCAAGTCTCTCAGATTTTCTACCGCACGTTGTGCTAGGGAGTCTCCACCTGAGTTCTCCTCAGGAATTTCTATTTTCTTCTCAAACCGCATTTAATTGTCTTATAAAGTTATGTCTGATAGCCAGAAGAAGGGTCTTTTCCGGGCCTGTTCCAACTGCAGCAAGAAAAGACTTCATATCGAGGATAAACATGAAACATGTTTATACTGCCTCTACCCTCACCATCAGGCAAAGGACTGCAAAATATGTCGGACCTTCTCAAACAAGACCCTCAAGGACCGAGAAGGTCGACTTCTACTATGGCTCAACAGACTCAAGACCAAGACCAAGACTGATGACTTGGTGTCGGAAGGTGAGTGTGTGCCTGGAGCGTCGCATTTTTCCTTGAAGAGGCCAAGGGTTTCTTCCCCTAGCCCCACAGACACCCCTCCTATGAAGACTTCTAAAAAGTCCTCAGAGGGCAAGCCATCCGTGTCTGGCAAGGACCTTCCTGTCCCCAGGAAGCAGCTGCTGGTCCCTACGATGACGACAGCGTCGATGGTTCATTCAGCGCAGAAAACTGTCTCGACGTCGACGACCGTGTCGACGACGACGGCATTGTCGGCTTCCTCCTCGACGACGAGGACGACGCCTTAATCTTCGGCGAGTAGACCTACGCCGTCGACCATCCCGGTCACTTCATCGACGACGAAGATATCGTCGTCGACGACGAAGATATCGTCGAAGACACCGACGACGACTACACCGTCAACGAAAATAACGCCGTCGACGAAGTCTACCTCGTCGACGAGAAACATCCCGTCGACGGTGGGAAAGCCGTCGACGACGGGTACGCCGTCGACGGCGGGGACATTGCCGTCGACGAAAATGACGCCGATGAAGACACCGTCGTCGCAACCACCGTCGACGACGAGTAGCTTACCGTCGGCGAAAATACCTGCCACGGCGCTGGCGATTCCAGCGTCGACGTCTTCAGGACCGTGGAAGGAGTCTGCACTCTTGTCACACGCCATGGATGCCTTTCCACCGCAAGTGAGCCATGTCACGGTGAAAATTACTAAACGGCCTATTACGCCACTTCAGACGTCACCCGGTAGGGTACAACAACTACCTCCGGCCTGTCTATTGCAGGGTCAGGAGTCGGACGAGGACTCCCTTACGCAGGCTACTAGTCCATCTGACCTGGTACTGAAATGCCAAACTACAGACGAGGAGCCGGAAGAGGAGGAAGACCTTGTACAACAACCGGTCCAACCTCCAACCCAGACACAGGTTACTCCTATGGTGTGTCTCCCCGCATCCATTGTCTCAGACCTGCAATTCCTCATAAAGGATTATAAGGAAAGGTTCCCGGAGAAACACTCTGCGCCTGCACTTCCAGCAGCACAGGCGCCAGCTCCTTCATCTCGCCATAAGCCAGCTCCCCTGGTCATTGAAAAGACACAGGTACCAATTCAGGACGTTCCCTCCTCTGACGAAGAGGAGAGGGAGCAGGAGGAAGGTGAAGTCGATGACGACTAGTCGGACCCGGATGCGGACCAGGACTATGTGGCACATTCTCCAGCCTCTCCGGATCCACAGACCTCGGAGTCTCCACCCGCAGACATCGGTGGATTCCACAACATCATTGAGCGGGCTGCCAAGAGGTTCCATATGTCCATGGAAACTCAGGAAACTGAATGCTTCCTTTACGATTTCAAGGAGCCCACTAAGAAGTCCACAAGGTCAATCCCTATCATTGACTTTATATGGAAGCAGGGCAAACAACTCATGCAAACTCCTACTTCTATACAGGTTGTAGTGCCCAGACTTGATAAAAAGTACAAGGCCACCTCATCGGCACCAGCATGCCTGACAGGTCACCCCAAGGCAGATTCCGTGGTGACTCAAGCGGCGCAGAAGAACTCACGAAATCCAGCCTCACCTCTGTCGATGCCACCTGACAAGGAGGGCAGGAAACTGGATGCCGTTGGCAAACGCTTCACTACCACATCGGCCATGACGGTGAAAGTGGCTAATTCGATTGCACTATTGGGCCGTTACAATCGCCAACTCTGGGCGGACATTGCGCCCTATCTTTCGAATCTGCCGGAGGATCTCAGAGAGGAAGCACATTCACTTCTCTTAGAAGGCCAGACCTCTGCTTCAGAGCTCATCGACTGTGCCATTGATGCCGCCATGACTGGTTTCCGGCAACTGGCAGGGGCTGCAGTCCTGAGACGACAGGGTTGGCTCAAGGCCACCACCTTCTGCCAGGAGGTGCAAACCAGGATATTAGATATGCCTTACGATGGCCAGCACCTCTTTGGTGAACAGATCGACGCAGCCCTCACCACCATTAAAAAGGACACGGACACCGCCAAGGCTCTGGGTACTCTACAATTCCGGACCCAGTCCTTTCGTGGCAACAGGGGAAGAGGACAACCTGCGTACAGAGGTTCCTATCAAAATCGGTCTTCCTACTCCTATTCACAGTCCAAGCCTCAATTTCAACAGAGGCAAACACAACAGGGACGCCAGTCTTCCTACGGCAAATCCAATTACCGAGGAAAGGGCCAAAAACGACCTGCGGGCAACAGACAATGACTTGTCTCCCCGGCCAGCCCCTCCACCACTACATTCTTTACGACTTGGAGGAAAGCTGTCATACTTCCTACAAAATTGGCAAACTATAACAACGGATCGGTGGGTACTCCAACTCATTCGATTTGGAAATTCCCTAGAATTCACCTCAATTCCCCCAACGACACCACCTCGACATCGATCCCACAGGCACCTACGATTACTTCTTCAGGAAATTGCTTCCATGCTAAAGAAGGGAGCGATAGAGAGAGTTCCACGGGCCCGCAAGGGACAAGGCTTTTACTCTCACTTCTTCCTAATCCACCAAAAAGGAAAGAAGTGGCGGCCAATCCTGGACCTCAGGGCACTCAACGTGTTCCTAAAGAAACAATCGTTCCGTATGGTGACTCTGCAAGAAATCCTTGGTCTTCTGGAGAAAGGGGACTTCATGACGTCCTTGGACCTTCAGGACGCCTACTACCACATACCTATTCTCAAAGGGCACAGGAAGCTCCTCAGGTTTGCGGTGGCAGGACAACACTACCAATTTCCTGTCCTTCCATTTGGCCTCAAATCTGCCCGAGGATATTTACCAAATGCCTATCACCCGTGGCAGCATTCCTTCGTCAGCAAGGCCACCAGGTGTTTCCATACCTGGACGACTGGTTGGTGAAGGCACCGACAGCGGCCGCCGCAGCCTCATCCTCCAGCGCCTGTCTGGATATTTTCCACCGCCTGGGTCTGACCCTCAACACCGAGAAGTCGACTCTGGAACCCACCAAGGTCATCACGTTCCTTGGAGCGACTCTGGACACAGAGCGTGTCAAGGCTTTCCCCTCTCAGGAGAGAAAGGTCAAACTCATTTCCTTGGCCAAGGCAGTGGCTTCGAGGAAGACTCTACCGGTCCGCACGTTCAAGTCCCTCCTCGGCATGATGTCTTCATGCATATTGCTCATTCCCCACTGCCGCCTGAAAATGCGTCCACTCCAAGAGGAACTGACAAAGCAATGGACGCAAGCCACAGGTTCTTTCGAGGATCGCATACGAGTCACTCGACCCATTATCAACCACTTGCAATGGTGGACATCACTCAACCATCTGTCAAAGGGTCTGCCGTTCCTGCTCCCAGCAGAACCACATGTAATAACTACGGACGCATCCCTGGAAGGTTGGGGAGCAGTCCTCCAGGAACTCCAGATCAACGGCAAATGGACGACACAGGAAACCAAGCTCCATATCAATCTGTTGGAGTTAAGAGCGGTCTTCCTGGCTCTACAGGCGTTTCTACCACGTATTCAACACTCCCCAGTGCTCGTCAGGCCGGACAACACCACGACGATGCACTACCTGAACAAACAGGGGGGGACGCATTCGATCTCGTTATCTCGAGAATCGCAAATAATCTGGAACTGGCTTCTGCAGCATGGAATAACGTTGAAGGCGGAGTATGTCTCGGGCAAGGACAACGTCTTGGCGGACGCACCGAGCAGGGAGAGATCTCCTTCCCACGAATGGGAACTGGACATGGAGGTGCTGGACCGTATCTTCGAGGAGTGGGGCACTCCGAAAATAGACCTTTTCGCCACCAGGGAGAACGCCAAATGCCCAAGCTTCGCAAGCAGGCATCACCACTCAGGAACCCTCGGGAATGCATTTTCCATCGCATGGCGCAACGTATTTGCGTACACCTTTCCGCCATTCCCACTGATACCCAGGGTTATCAGGAAGATGAAATCAGAACCCTGCACTCTGATCCTGATTGCTCCGTCTTGGCCGAGGCAGCACTGGTTCACGGAGCTTCATCGCCTCTCTGCCCGGCCCCCTCTTCCCCTGCAGCAGTTTCCGGCCCTGATCACGATGTCCCAAGGGCAGGTCCTCCACCCGAATCTGAGCTCTCTGAAGTTGTCAGCCTGGCTCCTGAATACCGCAAATTCAGCCACCTGAACATCCCGCAGGAGTGCAGAGATGTCCTTGCGAAAGCTAGAGCTGACAGCACTAACAAAACCTACTCACTAAAATGGAAGCGATTTTGTTTCTGGTGTGTGGATCATGGTTTGCACCCCTTCCATGCCACTCCACAGCAGCTGCTGCCATACTTATTGCATCTTGCGCAATCAGGCCTTGCGCATGCATCCATCAAAGTACATCTAGCGGCGATTTCAAGGTTCACAAGGACGTCTACGGGCCCATCTCTGTGGGCGGACAGACTCATCAAACAATTCCTAAAAGGCCTATTCAGATCCTTTCCCCGACCACGACCAATTCCTCCTTCGTGGCACCTCAATGTGGTTCTTCATCAACTAATGAAGCATCCCTTCGAACCCATCCATAAGGCGGAGATCAAGTTCCTCTCTTGGAAAACGGCCCTCCTCCTGGCGTTAACCTCTGCCAGAAGGGTCAGTGAGTTGCAGGCTCTCTCCATCCAAGATCCCTTTCTGCAATTCAGGGAAGACAGAGTCATTCTGCGGACTAACCCTCGTTTCATTCCAAAAGTACCCTCGGACTTCCACCTTAACGAACCAGTGGTGCTCAGATCATTCTTCCCAAATCCTACCACTGCAGCCGAGAGAACACTGCATTCACTAGATCTGAAGAGATGTCTTAAATTCTACATTGACAAGACACAACACTTCCGGAAGTCATCCCAACTCTTTATTGCCTTTAGTAGACCATGGCTAGGCATGCCCCTGACAAAGCAGAGTATCTCAAGATGGATCTCTTCTGCGATCACCTTTTGTCACAACAAGGCCGGACGGCCTTTAGACTCACGAGCCAAAGCTCATTCGACGAGAGCCATGTCCACGTCTGCGGCACTGTTCGCCGGAGTGCCGATACTGGACATCTGCAGAGCAGCGACCTGGAAGTCCCGCACACCTTCACCAGGCACTACTGCGTGGATACTGAGCTGATGAAGGATGCAGCAGTGGGCCGAGCAGTGCTTCGCCATCTATTCCAGTGAGGTGAGCCTTCCTACATCCCTCCATCCTTTACTGGTATGCACATTCTCTGACTGTATTTATATGCCATTGCATTTTGTGCTTTATAGTCACGTGATATGTATTATCTACATACTCATACCTGATGTTCCATACGGAATGTGCATAATGTATTGCTCGCTACTCTGATTCAGGCATGTGAATCTATGAAAGACACCCAAATACTGGATAAGAAATGCGTTACTTACCTGTAACTGCAGTTATCCAGTATTAGTGTCTTTCATAGATTCACATGCACCCTCCCGCCTCCCCTGGCAGGGCTCACCTTTCTCTCTAATGAGCTTACGCCTAACTAGCTTGGTGTGTACGAAAATCTGAGAGACTTGGGCTCCTGGCAGGAAGGTTCTAGAAGGGGGTAGTAGCTGATTGGCTGTTTTTCTTTATTTGGTCCTTTTTACAAAAGGACCCAGATAGGCCACCAAGGTGGGACCCTTGGGGCCTGCTCTGTTTGGTCCTTCCTGCAAAAGGACGTTGATAGGCTACTAAGGTGAGACCCTTAGGCCTATTCTTTTCTATTTATGTCTCTAGGACATTACTTTTTTAAGTATGCCCTATGGAGTATGTAGAAATGTATTAATGTCACTTCCGACATAGATGACACCGATGTGGAGCCACTCGACATCACTTGCCGGTAGGCAGGGGCACTGCTCAAGGTTTTCCAGATCCATTCTGATGCCTTTAGAATATTCTAAGATGAGGAATCTGTTACATAGTCTCTACCAGGAAAAGTGTTACTGAAGCGCAGTGCCTTGTTTGTTTATAGCTTTGTATTGGGTGGGGTCCGATGTCCTGCCACCGAACACCCTCTCCTCCCCCCCCCCGCACCCTCCATAATAGGAAGTGTAAATGTGGCATTTGCCTTTATTCCTGTGGCTTAAGGTTGGAGACCGGACACGGGTGTGGGAAGTAATGTTAACAGGGCTCCCATTGGAGATTCATCAAGTCCCTTATTAGCAAGGGGCTGCTAATTTCTTTTTCTTCCTGAGCACTGCTGGTTAGGTAAATGGTAAGTGTTAAAGTCGGACTACAGTTTCTACTGCTCAGGTAAGAAAGTTTCTAGACAGTGCCTTTCCTCTCTGTGCCTGATTACTGTTACAGGAAGGCTGAATGACCGCCAAATGCAGGATCTCACAATTCATTTGCCTATGTTGTGGGTGCTCCCGATTAGATACAGCCCCAGCATTACCTAAGACGCATTACTTTACGCAAATCCACTAAAACAGTCTGTTCTCCTTCATCCCAACTTGATCATCTGAGGGAAAAAGAAAGTAGATCTCTAGCACAAACATTTAAAGTACAGCATTCCTACTTTGTGTTTTTCTTCCTTTGGCTCTTATGAGAAAAGGAAACCAGATTTATTTTAATACTATTTATTCACAGGTGATGGCGGTATGTGTGCAGTGGTGTTCTCATGGTCTGCAGTGATAATTCTTTCTACAAGTTTGCTTGCTGTCTCAAACTCTCCACTATATTCCTAAAACGCTGCATGAAAACTGACTTTGACTGAAAAGTTCCAACTCACAACTCTCCTTTTTCTTTCAAATGACTTTTCCTTTCCATCCTATGAATACCTCTTTTCTCGGAGTACAGCCTACTCTAAATCACATATATATTTGCCATAATCCTTACTATTTTAGCTGTGAAAATAGCCCAATCCTTATTTCATAGATAACAAACACTCCTTTAAAAATCATATCGATCACCCAAGCAATACTTTATCTTCTGTAGGTCCTCCAATAATACTGTCAATTAATGCATGAAATTCCCATATCCTCCTCTCCCACTAAAGATCACACCTCATTCCTACTAATGTAATTTACCACATAGAAACTGGAGTAAAGGAGTAGAATGGTCCAGTGGAGCTCAAGACTAATCCTGGGCCCTGGAGCAGTGCGGTGCACAGCATAAAAGCACAACCATGCCTTGTCGGGGGTAGTAAGTGCTATATAATGTAATTACAATAAATGTATAACCTACACTAAAACTAATACCGTAACACTTAGCAGTCAGATAGTTAATTGCAGTTCATAAAGGCTGCTTATTAATTCTCTTTTACTACTTGACACTCTTATATTCACATAGGACAAAACTGCTATGGGTCCTATCCATCATCCAATACTATACCAATCCACAGGAATAAACCGCCCATCACAAACTGAACAGGTATAGAATAACTGAAGAGAACATCCACATACAGCTGGCCAACATAGGTTTCTAATTTAGTCCCCCAATGCAGGTCCTGAATAGCAGCATTCTACATACACTTCTTGGAATTTCACAATTAAATCAGATTTGGTATGATATTAACAAAGTTCATGCCAACTGATCTCTCCACAACTTCTCTCTTTGACCTATGCCTGTTCAGGATCATAAACATATCCGAACAGAGAGCCTAGTACAGTAACTAGTTAAGTGGACTATGAACATAAGTAATACCAAAAAGGGACCTGCTGCCCTGCTCAAAGCTCCCAGCCTATTGAAAACCATAAACAGTTTGCCTGTCTCTCACACTTCTTCATCCATCACACTGCTAAGCACTACACCCCATAATGCAATAACCTCACCTCTGCGGTCCTTAGAAACAAAATGTAAAAATGTCCCACACACGATCAAAACACTTTCAACCAACCATCTTACCCGATGTATTGTGCTAGCCATGTAGGCCAGCACTTTAACGCTCCACATAGGTTTAAATAGTCTTACTTCAACATCTTTGAGAAGAAGGGCGTCTTTGACCCTCATTCTGTATTTGTAGTCTACTTGCCCTCTTTGCATACTGTCAAGAAGTGCAGATTTTGTCAGAAAACAACAAAAATCGTTCTAGGATTGGAGAAATTGGGTTGTTGACTGCTCAAGCAACAGCCATAATTCCTTGCAGGTTGAACCACATCGTCACTAAATTAACCTGTGCTTAACCTCGGTAGCTTGGCACAATACCAGTCTGGTTTAACTCAAAGGGAATTTGTTCAGTATTTATGCAGAATACAAACCGCAATATAGTGAAAACGCAATGCAAACAAAATCTTAGATTGAGAAAAATAGTTAATTTTAATAAATTATTTGAGAGCAAAACAAAATTCTGATTATTTGAACCATAGGTATGAATTTTAAAAGTTTTTATTGAAAACGAGCACTTAAAAGACCAAAGCTTCAACTGCAGACATTTAGTTGCGCGAGCCTGGGGTCCAACTAGAAAGTTGAGGCAGACCGCTAAGGAACACGGTTCAGGTACTAGAAGTGGATTGGACCCGGTCTGTGATTACTTTCATACTTAAGAGAAATTCTGAGAATATAAAGGTTCGAGGCATGTGGGCTGCTGAATTCATATCTGTGCATAGATCGCCGCCTAGTGTTGGGTCCGGATGATTGCACATTGTTGTCCTGGAAGAGTCTTCGAAGTATCACGAGATAGGTGGCTCCTCCCTCGGACTACAGTGCGCATGGGCATCCTCTCCATCCTCAGATTGTTTTTCTCCGCCATTGGGTTTGGATGTACTTTCCTACTCTCCAAGTTCGGAATCAAGAAAAACTCTTCAAAAGGCCAAAAGGCCTTCGGATCTGTCTGTATTGTTCAGCGCTCGGTGCCGATACACTTTTACAACTTTGTTGCACTCCAGTCGTCGAATCGGGCCGTGAGGGCTTCTCAACACCACGTGGAACGACCGTCGATGGAACGAAGTCCATTCAAGTTCTGCCCGCAGTGCAACTCGAAGATCCCGCACACAGACAAGCATCCAGTGTGCAATAAATGCCTATCTCCAGACCACAATGAAGATAGTTGCCTAGCCTGTGCCCAGTTCCGATCAAAAAAGACTATTCGGAATAGACGAGCGGCGAGGCAAGAAATGCAACGGTCGGCGCCAGAACCAGATAACAGCTTCGATGACGAAGAAGGTCTAGCCAGCTCCGAAGACTCGGATCAAGATGAATGACAATACTCGGAGCCTGACTCCGAATATTACCCCGAAGAGGGAGAATTAATCGTCGATCTCGAGGACTATGATCAGGACATCGTAGCAGTTGAAGACGACGCCGATGACAACGAGGGGCGAACCGTGAATACCCCGCCCCATATAGACACTACACCTCTTTCAGAGACTCAGGTCGAGGCATCGCCAGCAGGCCTTAGCCAAGATCAACATCCTCGTTCTACAGCCCCGCCATACCGCCCGGCTGAGAACGTATCGAAAGAGCCCTCTGAGACACGTCACACAACTTCGGTTCCATCGAAACCGAAACTAATCGACAAAACGGTCTTCGGACCGAATTACGTCGAACCGAAGGTCACAAATCCGAAAGGCGTAGAACCGAAGGCCACAGTAACACTACAACCTTCGAAACCAAAGACCGTCGAGTCGACATCGAAGAACAAAACAGTCGAGTCGAGCTCAAAGTCAAAGGCCGTTGAGTCAACCTCGAAGCCAAAACACGTCGATTCGACACAAAAACAAAAGCACGTCGAATCGACCCCCAAAAAGCACGTCGATTCAAGCAAATCAGCCTCAGGTATCGACAAGGGGAGAAAACAGGTCGACAACAGGACAAGGCCCACGCCCAAAACTACAGTCGACCCGAAAATGAAACCGAGGGTGGACGAAAGGAAATCGGTCGAGCCGAAGCCCATCGAATCGAAAAAGGGCATCGAGCCAAAACAGCAGGCTCCAAAACAACATAAGGACACTGTCGAACCGACAAAACCACTCGGTCCGAAACAGGTTGTGAAGCCAGCCAAGGACGTTCAACCTACAAAACCTGTTGAAAAACAGCCTAAACCGATCCAACCACCTAAACCGGTCGAAGCCACAAAGAGCGTCGAACCGACAACACAAAAACCAAAGGTTACAGTGGAGGAGTGTGGCTCAATGGTTAGTGCGGCAGACCCTGATGCAGAGTTCTGGCCAGGGACCAGGGTTCGATTCCCGCCTCGGCGGAGTCTCGGGCTCAATTTCCTCGGACCTGTTAATTCTCGCCTCGGTGCCTATTCTAATCACGGGCCCCACGCTGCAACTCTAAGCAATAGCTTGCTTAGCCTCCACACCGGCCCCAACAGCGCTAAGGATGCCTGGCTTCACCCTGGGGGTGCCCAGGAGTAGACACTTCACAGGGAAAGCCAGGAGGGGTTCCACAGCGGTATGAGTATCAGCGCCAGGAAACCGCATAGGCGACACCGCAAGGTGACCGTCTGGTGACAGTGCGCTCTATAAGTACCATGACATTTACATTTACAGCACCCAACCCAAAGACTGTGGAACAGGAACTTGTTCACCCAAATCCCTCCACAGAAAACCAGTCAAAAATCTACATTGACCCACAAACTGGTAAAGTGACTGTTTATACCAAAAAGAAAAGACCTCTATCAACTGAAGACCTTCCCAAAATCCTCCTATATTCTTTGAACCTATCACTCCGGCTATGCCTACTACTCCTTTTGCCCCAGTCTCTACTGCACGCTCTAACTACAATCCTGATGAATATCGGGACGCAGATGTAGGGTTTGGTTATCCACAAAACCCACTTTCAGAGCCAGACACACGGACATGGGGTGGGGGAAGTGAGCCAGACACTGAAGGGACTCTGCCCATTACAGACCCTGCAGTATACCCTACTAAGCCATCACCCACAAAGGATACAGTAGCATTTAATTCACTACTTGATAGAGCAGCAACCTACCACAATGTAGAGATGCACTCTGATGCTATTGAGGAAGACTTCCTCTTTGATACCCTGACGACATCTGAGAGACACGTAAAGACACTCCCAATGCTAAAAGGGGTATTAAAACATGCAAGGGACATTTTTAAGGACACGGCTAGAGCACGGGTCATAAACCCTAGCGTTGAGAAAAAATACAGGGCTGTACCTATAGATCCTACATACATTAAAGGGCAGTTACCCCTAGATTCCTTAGTGGTGTCCAACGCACGTAAGCGTGCAAACTCACAGACTACTGGAGAGGCCGCTCCTCCAGACAAGGAATCTAAAATCTTTGAAGCATCAGGCAAAAGAGTAGCGGCTCAGGCAGCAAACTCCTGGAGAATAGCCAATACACAGGCCTTGCTGGCCAGATATGATAGGGCGCACTACGACAGTTTAGAAGAAATTCTACAACACTTGCCTGACCCCTACAAACAGCAGGCAGATGAACTTATACAAGAGGGAAAGCTCATCACCATTGCTTCCATTAAATGTGCCCTAGACGCAGCAGACACAGCTGCCAGATCCATCAATACAAGCGTGCTGCTAAGGCGCCACGCGTGGCTTCATATATCAGGCTTTAAGAATGAAGTCCAGTCTACAATTCTTAATCAGCCAATCAACCCAGATTTTTTATTTGGTCCAGCAGTCGATTCAATTCTGGACAAAATGAAAAAAGATGCAGAAACTGCAAAGTCTATGGGAGCTCTTCAGTCTCAACAACACCGGGGCTCACGGGCAATTGAAAAACCTAGTGACCAGTCGGGCATACAACCTAGTGACCAGTCGGGCATACAACTCTCTGCATTGGTGGAATCCACAAAACCTTTGCAAAGGACGACTGTTCCAAGAGCCTATCCCACAAATAGTGATAACAGCGGACGCATCCCTAGTAGGATGGGGAGCCCATGTCCTACACTACACAGTACAGGGACTCTGGACTGTACAGCAAAGGAAAATGCACATCAACCTGCTGGAGTTGATGGCCATCTTTTTAGCCCTAAAAGCTTTCACTACACACTTACGCAACAAAGCTGTGTTGATCCGGACAGACAACATGACAGCTATGTATTACATTCAAAAGCAGGGAGGAACACACTCACCACAGCTGTCGCACCTAGCTCAAGCAATGTGGAAATGGGCCATTCAGAGGAATATTTTTCTCATGGCAGAACACCTCCCGGGCAAGGACAACCAAGTAGCCGACCTGCTGAGCAGGCACAGCCAACAAATGCACGAATGGGAAATTCACCCCAAAGTGCTCCAACCATTCTTCCGGAAGTAGGGACACCCGGAAGTAGACCTGTTTGCCACAAGCGAAAACGCAAAATGCCTGTACTTTGCCGCCAGGTTCCCACATCCGCAGTCGCAAGGCAATGCGATATGGATGAACTGGTCAGGCAAATTTGCGGACCCTTTTCCCTCAGCTCCACTAATACCGCTGGTGGCACGCAAAATGCGCCAACATTCTCTAACGCTAATCCTAGTTGCTCCCACGTGGGCGAGGCAACCATGGTACACAACGTTCCTAGAACTGTCAGTGGTGCCTCATCAAAGACTGCGGCTCACACCCAGTCTTCTAACTCAGAACCATGGAGAAATCCAACACCCAGATCCGCAACAGCTGAACCTGGCGATCTGGCACCTGAAATCCTAGCGTTTGGATACCTCAACTTGCCTCCAGACTGTATGAATATTATCAAAGAGGCAAGGAAACCCACTACTAGAGCATGCTATGCGGCAAAGTGGAAACGTTTCGTCATTTACTGTAATAACAATGACATTAACCCTCTTGATGCTTCCACTCAAAACATCATTTGCTATCTATTGCACCTACAACGGTGCAATTTAACCTTTTCATCCATCAGAATACACCTAGCTGCGTTAGCAACATATCTGCAAAACAGGCAACACCTTTCACTATTTAGGGTGCCAGCAATTAAAGCGTTTATGGAAGGACTTAAACGCGTAATTCCTCCAAGACACCCTCCTTCACCAGTCTGAAATCTAAACGTTGTCTTAACCAGACTAATGGGACCACCTTTTGAGCCACTACTCATGCAACCTACAATTTCTTACTTGGAAAGTGGCTTTCCTTATTGCCATTACTTCGCTTCGAAGAGTTAGTGAGCTGCAAGCCCTAACTATTCAAGAGCCATTCATTCAAGTACATGCAAATAGAGCAGTTCTCAGAACATACCCTAAATTCATGCAAAAGGTGGTATCCCATTTCCATATAAATCAAACCATAGAACTGCCGGTGTTCTATCAGAACCCACAGACAGTAGCCAAGAGGGCCTTGCATACCCTAGATGTCAAAAGAGCTCTGCTATATTACATAGACAGGACTAAAACATTTCGGAAAACAAAACAATTGTTTGTTGCCTTCTCACCACAACACACAGGTAACCCTATTTCAAAATCAGGTATAGCCAGATGGATAGTTAAGCGCATCCAAATATGTTATTTAAAGGCAAAACTCACCTTAACAGTTCCCCCTAGAGCGCATTCCACACGCAAGCTAGGGGCATCCATGGCCTTCCTGGGAAATATTCCTTTACACGAAATTTGTAGAGCAGCCTCATGGTCAACCACACACACATTTACAAAACACTATTGTGTAGATGTACATTACAAACAGCAAGCTGCTGTAGGACAGGCTGTTCTCAAAACTCTTTTCCAGACTGCTGCATCTGACACAGGTAGTCACCGCTAAGGGAGTTACTGCTATACATTCTATGCACAGATATGAATTCAGCAGCCCACATGCCTCGAACGGAATATGCTACTTACCAGTATGCATCTGTTCTTGGCATGTAGGGCTGCTGACATTCATATCGCCCACCCACCTCCCCGGTGCCTGTCGCAGCTGTAGTATTCACTCTTTGCTTGGACATCTCTTACTGTACTAAACTCCATCTCTGCCACAATGGCGAAAAACAATCTGAAGATGGAGAGGATGCCCATGCGCACTGTAGTCCGAGGGAGGAGCCACCTATCTCGTGATACTTCGAAGACTCTTCCAGGACAACAATGTGCAATCATCCGGACCCAACACTAGGCGGCGATCTATGCACAAATATGAATGTCAGCAGCCCTACATGCCAAGAACAGATGCATACTGGTATGTAGCATATTCCTTCAACGGTCAATGCTGCAGGAAATGTCCGAGGAGGGAGCATCATCGTCGGATGGCCTTGGAATGAAGCTGCAGCAAGGATTTCTACAATCAGACTTAGTCGCCAAAATGGAAGTCAAAAATCTCCAGTGGGTCGAGGCAGAGTACTGTAGCCGAAGACCGTTCCATGAGGTCTGCTGCTGAGAAGAAAGCAGCAGGAGAAGCCGCAAACTCAGTCCGACCAGTGATGCATCTCGGAATGATAGGTGAGAAGGTCTTGTCGTGGTTCTCAAGGTACTTTTAGACCAAAATATATCGAAGTCCTCAGTTTTGTTTTTTGCCCATCTGGGCACCTTTAGCACGCAACCAAGGTTCTAAGACTGTTGGGACACCTCAACGGGGTTTAGGACTCACTCGGGCTGGGTCCAGGTGCAGGTTCAAGATGTTGGTAGCCTTATGCCCCTGTGGCTCTGAACATGAGGCCAGCAAACTAGCCCTTGTAGCCACTTCTGTTAGTCCTGGATGCAGATTAAGATACAGGGCTCAAGAGCAGAGCTGGTCTCTGAGAGTTCAAGGCAGGCTACAGGCAGCAAAGCAGTCCTTCAGGTACAACAGCAGCAGTCTGTCAGAGTTCACAGCAGGTTACAGCAGCAGGTAGTCCTCAGAGTCCTTTTGCAGGTACAGTAGTGAACTGAAGAGTGGGTTTGAAGGTCCTATTTGTATACCCTGGTGCCCTTCTGAAAGGTGGGAGAAGTTTCTGGAAAGGTTCTTTGAAGTGCATGGAATTTCCTGACTCCCCTGTTCGGACTCCCAGCAGGCTGCAGTAAACATACATGGTCGTTAGGCCCTTTCTGTGAAGGCAGAGCACATGCTATTCAGTTGTGAGTGGGGCTGTGCTCTGGTCCTCACTCCCATCCTGCCAGTAGATGGCCGATTGAGGCACACCGGATCCCTCTTTTGTGTGACTGTCTGGGAGGAATTCTCAAAGCCTAGCTATCAGCTACACCCAGTCATATGATCCAAGATAGTCTGCAGGCACAAAGGGCTAAGGACAGGAAAATGCCAACTTCCGAAAAGAGCCATTTTGAAAATTGCAATGAAAACCCGACTTTACCATTAAAGAGCGTTTCTAATTATAATTTTATAGGTACCAAACATGATATGAATTCCCAATTAGGAAGTACAGTTTATTAAATGTAATAGGGTATCCACAGTGGTATTCTATGAGAGGGATAGGCCTGACAGTAGTGAAAAACTAATGTAGGAGTATTTCACTACCAGGAGATGTAAAACTTAAAAGTACCAGTTAAACGGTCTAATTGTACAGCACCCTGCCATTTGGGATGCTAAGGGTCTTCTTTTGGACTGACTTTGACTGACATATGTAATAGAAGGGGAGTTTAAGGCTTGGCAAGAGGGTTTTAATGCCAAGTTGATATGGCAGTTTAAAACTGCATTCAGGGTGCAGTGGCAGTCCTGGCACAGGTTTTGAACTGCTACTTAAGTGCAGGGCTCGAAAATTCCACTCGACCGCTCGCATAGTCGAGCTACATTAACAAGGTCGAGCTGTTTTTAGGTCCTATTCGCCCTTTCTAGCGAGTAGGAAAACAAATTAACTTTTGTCCTCGGTCTGTGAAAACTGAACAAATGTGAAAAGATAACAAGATTTGAAGGCATTTTTATTGCTCACAAAGTTAATGAGCAATAAAGATGCCTTTAAATCTTGTTATCTTGTCACATTTGCTCCGCTTTCAGAGACGGAGGTCAAGTAGGTTGCAGTTAGGTCGAGGACATTTTTTAAGGTACTAGTCCTGCAGGACTAGTACTTTTTTTTTGATTTTTCGAGCCCTGAAGTAGGTGTCAAAACGAGTACAATAGGCCTACTGGTCTAATTTAACTTGTAGGCCCTGGGCATAGGATATACCACTCTACAAGGGACTTATAAGTAAATTAAATATGCCAATTGGGTATAGGCCATTGTAACCATGTTTATGGGATAGAGCACAAGCATTTTAGCACTGGTTTCAACAAAAATGAATTCAGCAAAAAGTGTAGGTAAAAGACACAAAGTTTGGGAGGGACCCTTCGAAGAGGGCCAGGTCCAACACCGGAACACAAGGGGATTTGCCTAAGGGGGAACCTACAAGATTTTGAGGCAGAGAAAGAAACCATGCAGGCTGGCCAGATAAGGTACCTCTTATGTGGCATCTGTGCTCTCTCAAGAAAAGATCACGCTAAAAGGGAGGTCACCGGGGGGGGGGGGGGGGGCGGGGAAGAGGGTGTCACCACTATCCTCACTGTAGACACTCCTGAGATCGCTAAGCAAGAAAAACTGTTTACTTCAGATGACAGTGTGTCATCCGTTTAGGAGAAATGTCAACTTGCCATGAAGATTTCAATGCAACAGATCACCATGTGCCCGTGTCTCTAGGGTCAATGGCTTCCTGCATCGCTGCTGTCCCAGATGCAAGAGATGAGACTACTACAACAGTGCCTAGAGGACCAAACGATAACCGTCAAGATCAATTGGGGTGGGTGAGAGGTGGGGGGGGGGGGGGAGGGGGGAGACATCGGTAGCAATGTGTTCGAGGCATGTGGGCTGCTGAATTCATATCTATAGCATAGATTGCCGCCTAGTGTTGGGTCCGGATGATTGCACATTGTTGTCCTGGAAGAGTCTTCGAAGTATCACGAGATAGGTGGCGCCTCCCCTGGTCTACAGTGCGCATGGGCATCGACTCCATCCCCAGATTGGTTTTTTTCCGCCATTGGGTTCGGATGCATATTTGATCACTCAAGTTCGGATTCGATAGAAACTTTCTTTTCGGCCCAAATGCCTTTCCTATATCGTCAGTATTGTCTTGCGTTTGGTGCCCAGCTCTGTTCCGGCTCAGTTCCCGAGTCGGACATCCAGAGGAGTCGCGTGGCTCTTCGGTGCTCGAGGCCCGGTCAACGCAACAAGCCTTATTCGACGACACATCATGGAACGGAGCCTGTTCAAAAGGTGCCCCGTGTGTAACTCGAAGTATCCCCACATCGATGTCCACCCGGTGTGCAACAAGTGCCTGTTGCCGGATCACGACGAAGCCAACTGTATGGCTTGTTCTCGTTTTCGCTCCAAGAAGACGATTCGACCTTGGCGCTTTGCGCGCCAGGAGGCCCAGCAGAGGGCACCTGACCCGGTGAACATTTTCGATACCGAGGGAGAAGAGGCATACGAGCGGGAAGATCGAGAGCCGATTTCAAATCCAGCGGCAGAGATCGACTCCAACTACGACGCAGACGTCGAAATGCTCGATACAGAAGACGTCGTCGACGAGGTAGGAGACGACAATGAGGCCTATGGGGCCACGGAAGATAGCTCAGGCGAAGAGCTATGCCCCGTTCGAACAATAGCTAAGGCTCAGGTCGAGGGATCGCCACATGGCCTTACCCAAGATCTTGCACCTAGATCCACGGTCTCGCCTCCGGGTCCGGCTACGTACACTTCTACGGAGCCGCCATTGGTAAAATCGAAACCGAAAGTGAAAGCTTCGGTCTCGACAAAACCGAAAGTGATAGAGGCGCCGTCGAAACAGAAAGCGCCTGTCGCCTTGGTCGGCTGCACGTCTTCCGACCTGTCGGTGCAGACGAAGCCAAAGAAGGTTGTCGAACCGGTGAAGTCGCTCAAGGGCGTCGAGACGAAGACTGGGGCACCGAAAGCGCTTGTCAAGGCCGCCGACCCGAAGCCGTCGGCGCCGAAGGCCGTTGACACAGACAAAGGACTCGGAGCTCCAAAAGCTGTCGATCCTGCACGTCGGCCGGACAAGGCCAAAACTACTGCTACCCTCGAGTCCGCACATGGTAGTGGCTCGAGAGCACTTGTTGGGTCGACGAAACCGTCCGCATCCTTCACGAAGCAGGTGTCGGACTCGTTGCAGCGCATTAAGGACAAGGCTTCCGCGGTCGATCCGAAGGATACTTCCACCCCGAAGCCTGCCGCTAAACCGCAAAAGTCGACGGCGCCGATTCAGTTCACGCTGCCGCCAAAAGTGGCGCCGAAGGCTTTCGCGCCCAGGAAGGTCATCGAGGCGTCCATGAAGGTATCCACGGGGCCGAAGCCTACCCCTGCAGTTGTAGGCACAAAGCATCGATAACCCCTACTGGAAGAGCAGTCGGAACAATTTATCGACGCCGACACCGGTTAACTTTCCATCTACAAGC
Source organism: Lissotriton helveticus (assembly GCF_964261635.1). Taxonomy (NCBI): domain Eukaryota; kingdom Metazoa; phylum Chordata; class Amphibia; order Caudata; family Salamandridae; genus Lissotriton; species Lissotriton helveticus. The sequence goes on along the minus strand of NC_136057.1, from coordinate 1,265,784,053 downwards.
GAAAGATCACACCGGCACAGCCTATGGAGTCCTACACAATTCCTTTAAAGAAGAAAAAGGATTCCACAGATTCCCCAGTTCTTGTTGAACTGATTAATCCACGTGCTCAGGACACTGCTCCAATCTCGCCCACTTACTCGGATGTGGAGGCTGGGGAAGGTGACTATGATGAATACAACTACCCTGCCGACACTGATCCTGAAGATCAGCATGACACATGGGCAGATGCTGCGGACCCAGGGGATCCACAAACTGCCCCGGACACTCAAGTGTATACTGTCAAAACCTCCCCTACTGAGGATTCTGCGGCATTTAATGCGCTTATTGAGAGGGCAGCCATGAATCATGACGTCCAGCTTCATGCTGACCCTATTGAAGTGGACTTTCTGTTTGACACCTTTTCCACCTCTGAAAAGACCGTAAAGACTCTGCCAATGCTGAAGGGTGTCTTGTAACATGCTGCAGACATTTTTAAAGAACCCACACGTGCCAGGGTTATAAACCCCAGAATTGAAAAAAAGTACAAGCCGGCACCTGGCGACCCTACCTACATCAAGGGCCAGTTGCCGTTGGACTCTCTAGTTGTTTCTAATGCCCGGAAGAGGGCAAATTCACAAACTACTGGTGATGCTCCTCCCCCTGACAAGGAATCTAAGGTGCTAGAAGCATCAGGGAAGAGGGTGGCGGCTCAAGCGGCCAATATCTGACGCATTTCTAACACGCAGGCACTCTTGGCCAGATATGACAGGGCACATTATGATACACTTGAAACCCTGTTACAACACTTGCCAGATGAATATAAGGAGGCAGCAGAGATGCTCATTCAAGAAGGGAAACTCATCTCAAATGCTTCTATTACGTGTGCACTGGACGCAGCGGACACCGCGGCCAGGGCCATTAACACAAGTGTAATGTTGCGGCGTCAGGCCTGGCTCAGAATCTCCGGATTCAAGCCGGAGATACAAACCACCATCCTAAATCAGCCTGTAAACCCTGATCACTTATTTGGACCTGAGGTGGACACCACCCTGGAAAATATCAAAAAAGACACTGAGACTGCAAAGTCTATGGGGGCTCTCCAGTCCCAGCAGTTCAGGGGTAGTACTTTTCGTTGCTCAAGCAATAGAGGTGTTTCCAGAGGCCAGATGTCTCAGCAAACACAGTACACTAAAAGTGGTGCACAAACCTCATACAACAAACAGAGTAGAGGTGGCTATCGCGGAAACAGCGCCAAGGGCAGAGGTCGTGGAAACAACAACTCCCGATCCTCCGCCGCCAACAAACAGTGACGCCTTGTCACTGCCCCCCGACCATACAACACCAGTCGGGGGGAGACTCCAACAGTTCCTGCCAGTCTGGAAGTCCATCACCACAGACAGGTGGGTCAGAAAGCTTATCCAGGACGGTTATTGTCTGGAGTTAACATCCACTCCACCCAACATCCCCCCAAAACACCGTCCTATGTCCACAGAGCATTTGCACTTATTGCAGCAAGAAGTGCTTGTCATGCTGCAAAAAGGGGCAATCGAGCTCGTACCAGTGGAACAAAGAGGCTCGGGAGTGTACTCCCTGTACTTCTTGATCCCAAAGAAAGACAGGTCCCTCCGACCCATACTGGACCTCAGGCCCCTAAACCAATACATTCTCTCAGAACACTTTCATATGCTCACGCTGCAGCAGGTTATTCCGTTGCTCAATCAGGGGGACTTCCTCGCAACATTAGATCTAAAAGATGCATATTTTCACATTCCACTAAATCCGTCACACAGAAAATACCTCAGATTCACCATTCAGAATCAGCATTACCAATTCAAAGTCCTCCCTTTTGGAGTGACCACAGCGCCCAGGTTGTTCACGAAGTGCCTGGCAACAGTGGCAGCGTACCTCAGGAGGAAAAAAGTTCACGTCTACCCTTATCTAGACGACTGGCTTGTCCAAGCAAAGTCGGCCCAGCAGTGCGCTGCCAACATGTCCCACACCATTCACCTTCTTCACGATCTGGGATTCTCACTGAATTATCCAAAGTCACACCTTCAGCCAGCCCATGTGCGGCAGTATCTGGGCGCGACTATAGATACTCTGGCGGCCACAGCGCAGTCGAATTCTGTGAGGATCAACAGCATTCAATTGCTAATACAGAAATTCAGAACGCAACACTCGCTTCCAGCACGAGTGTTCATGCAGTTGATAGGTATGATGGCCTCCTGCATCTTCATAGTCCCGCACGCAAGACTACATATGCGTCCGCTTCAAGAGTGCTTGGCACGTCAGTGGAATCAGGCTCACGGACAGTTAAAAGACCTAGTGTTGGTGACCGGTCGTGCATACAACTCTCTGCATTGGTGGAATCCACACAACCTTTGCAAGGGCCGACCGTTCCAAGAGCCTGTTCCACAGATCATCCTAATGACGGACGCTTCTCTCCAGGGTTGGGGGGCTCATGTGCTCCACTACACAGTGCAGGGACTATGGACGACGCAGCAAAGGAAGATGCACATCAACCACCTAGAGCTGATGGCAATCTTCATGGCAATGAAGGTATTAAAGGTACATCTGTGCAACAAAGTCGTGTTGATCCGAACGGACAACATGACAGCCATGTACTACATTCAGAAGCAAGGAGGTACACACTCTCCACAGTTGTCTCATCTGGCTCAGAGCATGTGGAAGTGGGTCATTCAGAGGAACAATTTCCTCATGGCGGAACACCTCCCAGGCAAGGACAATCAAATGGCGGATCTGCTCAGCAGGTACAGCCACCAAATGCACGAGTGGGAGATACATCCATCAGTACTCCACCCGTACTTCCAGCAGTGGGGTCATCCAGAGATAGACCTGTTGGCCACAAGTGAAAACGCCAAATGCCAAAGCTTTGGCGCCAGGTTCCCGCACCCACAGTCGCAGGGCAATGCGATATGGATTAACTGGTCAGGCAAATTTGCGTACGCTTTTCCCCGAGCACCTCTAATACCGCTGGTGGCACGAAAGCTAAAGCAACACTCTATGACGCTCATCCTGGTTGCTCCAACGTGGGCACGCCAACCATGGTACACCACGTTTCTAGAACTTTCCGTGGTACCGCATCAAAAGCTGCACCTCACGCCCAGACTTTTGACGCAGAGCCATGGCGACATTCAGCACCCAGATCCGCAACAGCTCAACCTGGCGACCTGGCTCCTGAGGTCTTAGAGTTTGGCTACCTCAACTTGCCTCCTGACTGCATGGATATCATACGGGAGGCAAGAAAGCCCACCACCAGAGAATGCTACGCAGCAAAATGGAAGCGGTTTGTCATTTATTGCGTAGACCACAACATTGACCCGCTTGACGCGTCCACGCACAACATCATTTGTTATCTGTTACATCTTTACAAATGCAATCTGGCATATGCTTCCATTCAAATACATTTATCCGCTATCGCGGCTTATCTCCAAAACAGGCAGCATCTCTCCCTTTTCAGAGTGCCTGCCATTAAAGCTTTTCTAGAGGGGCTCAAACGAGTCATTCCTCCCAGGACCCCACCTGCTCCTGAATGGAATCTTAATGTGGTCCTCACCCGACTGATGGGTCCACCTTTTGAGCCTCTACATTCTTGCGAGATTCAGTTCTTAACATGGAAAGTGGCTTTCCTGATAGCCATTACGTCACTGCAACGTGTTAGTGAGCTCCAGGCGCTCACTGTACAGGAGCCATTCATACAAATTCACTCCAACCGGGTGGTGCTGCGCACTAACCCTAAATTTCTTCCAAAGGTGGTTTCACAGTTCCATGTCAATCAGACTATTGAACTGCCTGTGTTCTTCCAAAATCCTGAGTCAGTGGCAGAAAGAATACTCCACACTCTTGACGTCAAAAGGGCTTTGATGTACTGCATTGATAGGACCAAAGATTTTAGGAAGACGAAAGAACTCTTTGTTGCCTTTTCCGCACAACACAAGGGCAACCCCATTTCCAAAGCAGGTATATCCAGGTGGATTGTTAAGTGTATTCAAATTTGCTATCAAAAGGCTAAGCGCACTTTAACGATCCCCCCAAGAGCCCACTCCACCCGCAAGTTGGGGGCCTCCATGGCCTTCCTTGGAAATATCCCTTTAGAAGACATTTGTAGAGCAGCCACATGGTCTACCCCACACACATTTACAAAACACTACTGTGTAGATGTGCACTCCAAGCAGCTGTAGGGCAGGCTGTTCTAAAAGCACTTTTTCAAACGTCTGCAGCTGGCACAGGCGGCTGCCGCTAATGGAGGGACTGCTATATATTCTATGCTATAGATATGAATTCAGCAGCCCACATGCCTCGAACTGAATATGCTACTTACCAGTATGCATCTGTTCTTGGCATGTAGGGCTGCTGACATTCATATCGCCCACCCTCCTCCCCGGCGCCTGTAGCGGCTGCAGATTTTACACTTACTCTTAGCATGGTCATCGCTCACACTGTTACACTCCATCTTGGCTAAAAACAATCTGGGGATGGAGTCGATGCCCATGCGCACTGTAGTCCAGGGGAGGAGCCACCTATCTCGTGATACTTCGAAGACTCTTCCAGGACAACAATGTGCAATTATCCGGACCCAACACTAGGCGGCAATCTATGCTATAGATATGAATGTCAGCAGCCCTACATGCCAAGAACAGATGCATACTGGTAAGTAGCATATTCAATTCCCTTCTTTGGTGATGCAAGAAAAACAGCCTACTGTCAGGTATACAGAGCCCTCCTACCCAAACAGTTGTTACGTTTGAGTCTTTTGCTAGGTTGAAGCGCTCAACTAGGCGATTTAGTAGTGCAAAGCTTATGGAAATAAAGAGGGGACCTCCAATCACATCAGTTTTCTGGAGCTCAAGGCACTTCACCTAGCTCTGTGAAGGCCCTTTTGCCGTTTTTCGACAGAAGTTTGAATTTTAGTGCAGGAATAGCACCACCACGATGCACTACTTAAACAATGACTATGGCACCAGATCAATACCACTCTGTGGATGTACAGAGAATTTGGACATGGCTTGTAATAAAAGCTTTTCATCTTTCAGGGCAACAGAATCAACAAGCAGATCTACTAAGCAGGTTCTTCTGGTATAAAAAAAAACACAAATGTGTTAGATAGGAGTTTCATCAAGACCCTTTTTTACAGGTGGGGATCACACTACTAGACTTTCTCACCACTGCTTGAAATGCCAAACACACAAGCTTGACTTATAGCAGAAGAGAACAATGCCATTTTGATAAGGTAGTCAACAAATGTACTGTATGCTTTTTCTTCTCCTATCCATCTGATGCCAACTATATTGAGGTTGAGAAGCACAAGAACCACAGTAATATTGACTGACAGGCAATAGGGGTTTAAAAACCTAATAATATTGCTAGAAGAACAAAAACTGGACTTAATGACCAGGTAGCCGGTTCAGTTATTTCGTTTGAAACAAACTTGCTTTGAATTTGGCAGCATGGTACTATGGAAGGATGGACACTTGAACATTGTAAAGAAATTTAAGACACTTAAAAAAAAAAAAAAAAACTACTAGTTGTACAAAACATTACAATTCAAACAAATGAAAAATGTGAGCTTGTAACATGAACCATATACCTGGTGATAATAAATGCATGGTAGTTAGAGTGCGAGCGAACATATCACTCCCACATTAAAGAATCGTCCCACTACTTCAGCCAGAACCATATGCAGAAACTCTAGTGGTACTCCTTTCTAAGCATGCTTACGGTGTTGTAACTGTGTCCTCACCACACCGAAATATACAGCACTTTAAGTGGAATCATGGGCCCCTCTCTTTGCACTTTTATATATTTTTACCTTTAAGTCCCTTTTTAGATGCCATGGACAAAAGCTCATCAACGCGGTTCATTGTCAGTCCATTTTTCATGGGGGCAAGTCCAGGAGTCTCTGTAGCAATGCCTCCCATTCAGCTAGGTTGTCAGTAGGCTTCTCACCACTTTCATTTGGGTCTCCTCTGCTGTAGCCCTTTCCAACATATCTTTGACAGATCTACAAAGATTGGCAGTGAATGTGTGGCTGTCCAGTGCTTGGTAAGTAACGCCCCCAAAGTGGCAAACCTCTGTATGATCTTACCCCTCTTTCTGGCAAGGAGGAATCCCAGCAGACACTGCTTTTGTGTAACTTGAGGAGTCTGTCTTGGGCATCTGGGGAGTGCCCAGGGTATACATTACCTAATTTAAGCAGTGGCAAGGGGGTCCTGTGGAGTTTGTTATATTAAACAATGTGTTACTGGATGCCTTTTTAACACACTGGTGTGATTTATTTAATTCCCGCCTCTGTAGGCAGTTACTCACAGCCTGCACCCCAATGTCTTAGTCGCCGCAGCACTCCCTTCTTTCTCTTGTCTAAGATCTTAATATGCATTATCCACTGATCTTTTACCTTGTACTAGCATTAACATCCTTGTCAGTGTGTGCAAGGTTCCAGTGCATTAGAATAGGTCAAGTCTTCCTAGTATTTTGTGCAAGGTGTGCTTGCCTACTGCAAGAACTAGCCAGTTCCAAGTCAGAAAAAATCCTGCACCTGTGCAAACAAGATAGATCAGATCTCCACAAACCTTTCATCCAGTCTGATAGAACCCGGCTATTTCGGGTAGGCTAAGGCTGACGCCAAAGCCAGGCCGAAACCACCATTCCAGTCAGGGCAAGGAAGTCACACGCCAAGATAACCCCTGCTCACCCTCTAGGTAGCTTGGCACGAGCAGTCTAGGCTAAACTCGGAGGCGATGTGTAAAGCATTTGCGTCAGCGCACAACAGCAACAACATACTAGGTACACCACAAAAGAGACTCCACACAAGGTTATATTAAAATAACTTTTGTATTGTCAAAGCATATCAGATAGAAATTACACATGTACATTGTGCCAACTGGCACGGCAATATTCACAAGGGATTATTTACAAGGCAGGGCCACATGGGCCACTGTCTGAATCAACACTTTGCAGATATAGAAATACTTGTAAGTAATTAGAATAAAAGTATATAAACTTAACTGTAACACAAAGTAACAGTTATAGATCACATCCAGTAACTACTGGGAACAGGTAAGTACCACCTACGCAACCCTAAACACCTTAGGAGACTGTCACGCAGGGGACCAGGACCTCACTAGGACCACCTGTACTAAAAAGAACAACCCCCTAAGTATCACTCAGCATTTAGGGGTCTAAGCAAGAACACATTACCCATGATGCATAAATATACATTCAGAGGAGTAGTAAAGAAAAACACATAAGGCATAAACCTACACATTCAGCGGTGTTTAAGAATAAAGCACATGATGCAATAAAAATACATTCAGAGGTACCAGAAAAATACAGTAGCGCAAAAGTCACATGATGTCTAAAAACATTCAGAGGTGCAGGCATAAGACATGATGCAAGAAATCACATTCAGAGGTACAAGAACCATACAATTGCGCAAAACCTACATAAGCCACCACCTGTGGCAGTCCCTAGGCCAACTGACCTTGTTGGGGCTAGAACGCCCTGAGTCTCAATGTCCGGGGCCTAAACGATGCAGGGGCCCACTACTTGCTGGGCCCCTGGGAACACTCACAAGGGCCTAAACGTTGCAGCTGGCACTAAGTGCTGCGCAGCTGAGACTGGCCGGGCACCTCTGTGCCATCTCTATCCCTCTCAGGGACTCACTCTCCATCTTGCGCCTAAACGGTGCAGCTGCCCACTAATTGCTGGGCAGCTGGAGATTCAAAACTGCGCCGGGGTCCTCATGGCCCTAGAACAACACTGCGCAAAAGGTTGGAGCCACACAGGCTCTGAACAAATATGCCCCCTGAGCCTAGCAGGCTCTTAGGACAACTGTGGGGGTCGTTGGAGCCAAACAGGCTCTTAAACAGAACATGGCCCCTCTGAGCTTCTCAGGGCTCACGCACGTTGGGGCGACCCACTGCCAACTGGGGCCGCCCTAGATGCACCAAAGTCCATTGTGCCCCTACGAGCCTCAGGGCTCGCCAACAAGATGAGGCCCCTTGAGCCTCTCTGGGCTTTAGACTACGTTGGGGCGACCCGCTGCCAACCGGGGCCGCCCTGACTCTGTGCCTCGACCGGCACCGCCCGGAGCTTCCTCCCCCACAGCCCTTCACTCACCGACTCTGCTGCGGGGGGAAGACTCCATCGTCGTGCCGCTCTCTGCGGCGTCCTCCCGGCGGCCGGCACCTCTCTCTGCGCCTAGCAGGTCCGGTCTCCCTCTCCACACGGGAGACCGGCGACGAGGCAGCCAGGCTTTTCCCTTCTCTCGGGGCTCCCTCTCGACCACGGGAGCCCCGCAACGGCCGCCATCTTCCCCTCTCTCCACACACGCGCCGCCCCAGCCTTTCTCAGCTTCCCGGGGCCGCCTCGACCAGCCAATCCCGTCGCGGCCCCGATGACGAGTCTCCTCTCCTCCTCCAATCACGGCCCGACAGGGGCCATGACGCTGCGCCGCACGGGCCTATCCCGTCGCGGCGTTGGTGAGGGGGCTCGGCTCTCTCAGCCAATGAGAGCGCGGCGCCTTCGGTTACTCAGGCGCTTCCAAGCCCGGGCGGCGGCGGTGAAAGGGAGGCAAATGCCGGGTGGGCACCGGCTTCTTTAAACAAAGAATAAATCGAGGTAGGCACTCGATCGGCCCACTCCATCAAATAAACAGGACACAATAAAGCGCTCCTAAGCGCTATGGCCAAGGATAAAGCGCTCCTACGCGCTGGGGGGAAATCAAGCGCTCCATAGCGCTAGCAAACAGGCAGAGCGCTCAGGGGGAAGCTCAGCGCCTCCAGGCGCTAGAAATCCAGTTCCAGCGCTATCAACAGGACAATGCAGCTCCTCCATGCTGCCAGAGCCCCCGAGCTTCCCAGGGGGGCAAAGCCAAGTCCCCCCATCCGCCCAGGCAGGGCAGAGGAGTCCCCCAGGAATCCAGGCAAGTCCATCAGGAGTCCAGGGGCTGGGCAGGACTCAGGGAGTCCCCTGAGCCCAAGAAGCAGCACGCCCCTGGCAGATTCAAGTCAGAAAACAAGAACAAATTGGAAGGGAACACAGCCCCTTCTTATACACAGAAAAGGCTTTGAAGTCTTTTGAAGTCTTTGTGTAAGCGAGCCCTAAGCCCTGGGTGTATCTGGTTTCCCTCTCCTGTCAGCCTCAGGTCAGAGGTGACAGGGGGCCATCCGGAGGGAGAGGCAGCAGGGTGGGCTGACAGGCACAGCCTGGCACCCCCAGAGCTCTTCCCTCCCATCCGTGACAGCAGATGGGGGCCTTTCATCTACGGCTGACTCAGAACCCCCTCCTCCAGGGCCCTGCAGACCCCGTCCTACTCACCAGACAGTCCATCTACCAGCAGGCCCAGGCACATCAGCCAATCACGTGCCAGCAGACTCACGACACAATTATGCCAACTTCTAAAAGTGGCGCTTCTAGACTAGACACAGCCATGCCGCATATACCATTCTGCAGCATTCCTTACCACGAGTTCACACATATCAAACTCGACCCTGCACTCCCCATGCATCAGGAATCTACCATGGGCATACATATTCCCCATTCCTTCCTATGGGAGGGCAGGTCACTCACCATCCATACACAGAGAGCACACGCACTTTACACTGTACCACAGTGAAAAAGTGCGCAGAGGCCTAAAATCACCAATCCGGGTTCCAAAAACAGGCTAGGAAAAAGCAAAAAGTCACGGGGTGAACCTGCCCAAAGGACCGGGTCCAACACAGTCTCTCTCCATCTCACTACTGTTAGATGATGAACAGTCTGTGATTTTGGGTAGGTTTTTTACAACTGTTCTTAACCGCAAATGGGGAATGTTTCATAATCACTTTGACCACCCTGTCTCAGACTTCACACACCTGTCTGATCCCATAGGGAATGTGCCCTTTTATGTTCTCACCTAACATAAACCGATCCTGAAGCAGCAAGTGTCTGTGTCCCCCACAGTAGATGTTTCATTTGCTGTTGTTATTCTAGCCACTGCAATGTATGCTGCTGTTGGGATGCCATATAATATAGCCCCATGTCTGGGAGCTCCATTCCTCATGTGACAACTTCAAAGTGTCAAGCCTGACTTTGCTCCATCAACCCCCTCATAAAACAGAGACTAATAATTGGTCCACATCTTTGTAAGTATGCTGTTGGATAGGGGACTTAGACCCTTGGACAACGTGTGAGCAGCGGGGCAGAAATTAAAATTTTCTAAGCATGACTTTGCCCATCAGATTGTGGCATTGTGTTTAAGAATTCATAGCACTTCCTGATGCTCAGGTTTGACTGGATGGCTGAGATCGGGCAGAATCGCCCTATATGCGGACGACATTCTGTTTTTCCTTACAGACCCAGTGTTCTATAGTCCACGGATACTGCAGATCTTGCGGGTCTTCGGGGAGACTCCTGTGTTGTATATGAACCCGACTAAGTCAGTAATATTACTGATTCCCGGTATCCATGGGAGATGACCTGGGCTTAACAGCTGACTTGGTCTGTTGAGGGCTTTCAATATTTGGGTGTCTGTCTCTCCAGACCCGACTATCTCATCACAGCACGACATTGGTCCCTTGCTGTCTCGTGTTTGAGACGAAGTGACAACTCTGTCCCTTCTGCCCTTGTCACTGCTGGGTTGTTCCGCCATCTTTAAAATGGTGTCCTTATGACTGCTACTATGTAAGTTGCAAAGTTACCCATACAACATCCCAGACCCATGGTTCCGACAGGTAAACGCACGATCTGAGTGGCTCTCCTTACATGTGTCCAGTCCACCTTCTGTGGTGGGATCGCAGCAGCTGACTTACAATCCTATTTTACTGCTTCTCACCTCCTTATTGTCAATGATTGGTGGTACAGCGATCAGGCTGATCCCGCATATGCCGTGGAGAGGTGGGCAATGGGGGCATGGTTGGTCCTGGATTATCTGTATAGTCTGGTGGGAGTGAAGCACTTGCCTCCGGCCTCCAGAGTGGTTGTTCAGATGTGGCGGCAGACTACTCGTTGCATGGGTTGTGGGGGAGGGTGGTAGATTGACAATGGAGGCCACCCCGTTGTGGCATAGGACTGTCCTGCGTCTGGTTGTGATGCTACCGGGGTTCCGAGAATGGGATCTCATAGGCTTGTCCACATTGGGAGATCTCATGCAAGGCACGATACTCCAGTCCTTCAAAAGTTTGCAAGAGAATACCAGCTGCACCGCAGTCCTTTTTATAAGTACTGGCAGTTCTGACCTACCCTAGCTCCCTCTATTCAGGGTTTAGCCGATCTGCCGGAATCTAATCCATTGGAGGGCAGGTTGCTACTGGGGGACATAGGGCCACATAAGAATCAACAGTTATACCAGACCCTAGTGACGCACAGCCCTACCACCTTACAGACACTGCAGGAGGCATGGGAGGGAGATATCGAAGACCTCCATGATGATGACTGGGCTGAGGGCCTAGCAGCCCCCCCCCCCCCCCAGGGCACTGCAATATCATCACGCTATCACCTAATCCAATTTAGATATCTACTTAGAGCCTACTACACTAGACATATGGCGGCTGGGAGTTATACCCTCCCCTACATGTCTCTGCTGTAATGCTGAAGAGGTTACCCTTTCACACACAGTGTGGAGCTGCACGGCACTTAAGCAGTTTTGGCGTGGGATGACCTCTTGCTTGGCCCGGGTACAAGCATGGGAGATCCCTCTTGAGCCTAAACTGCTCCTTTTCATAACATGGAGGAGATTGGAGGAAACAGATGTAAACCGCATTACTTGTTTCTGGGGCTATCGTTGGCCAAGCGTGATATCGCCCAACACTGGAGGCCCTATTGGGGGGTTGGAAGGCATCCATGGACAGGTGCATGGGGATAAAGGTCGTGGTCTTCCAGGCAAGCGGTTGCCACCAGAGCACAGGAAAATCTGAAGGAGATGGGCAGATTACCGCAGTATTCTGCTACCCCCCCCTCAATCCGCCAACACCACTATTTAGGTGGAGATACAGAAATGTGGCTCAGGGTGATAGACGACTCACATCGTGGGAAGATGAGAAATCATGGGTATCATTACTGAACTGGTTCGTGGGGGGGGCTGTTCTTTCTGTGCATGTTTTGTGGGGATCTGTTACACTGGCATCATTGAGACCTGCTGTGTTGTTGATGATACATTTATGTGATGGCATTCCAGGCCTAGATGTGCTAAAAACTTCAATAAATGTTGTTTAAAAAATTCAGAGCTCTTCAGCCCCACCTTAATTCTACCCATGTCCTGCGAATGTTGATTTCCAATGTCGTGAGAGCTCTGAATGCCCAACTACTGGAAACACTCCCATGCAAAGCTTTGGGAGCTAAACCCCAATACTCTTTTGAACTCCAAAATTTAATCTCCCCAATTTTTATCAATTTTTCGCCTCCAGTATTTGCAGCTGATATGGCTGTTAGACTAAACTCCTCATCAGGAAAACGCAGCTTTAGCAGAGTTAAACAGAATCAAATATTTGACTCGTGAAGAACTGAGTTCAAGATCAAAAATAAAGCAAATGGTGTATTTATTATCGAAAAGTCAAAATGCTGTACAGAGAAAAATGCATGAATTGCCATGAAGACCCAATTAATGCAGTACAAATAAATGCAACATCATAAATGTATCCCTATTTAGGAAGCATCTAAGCAAAAATATTGTAAGTGCCAAGCTCGAAAAGAGTATTGACCACGTCCCAATGATGCAGAGGCTGCAAAAGAGGAGCATGGTAAGTCACCTACAAGGAAAGTAGTAAAAGGAAAAATCTTGTGAAAAACAGAAACCCAAAGGTTTAATTGACCAATCACAAGCTATTAATAGATTCAACAAATTTGGCATGGCATGCTCATGGTTAGGGTTGCATCTGCAATAACCTGGTAATTTAAATCTAAATCTTTAGTACTAGCCTATCTCTCAAGGTACGAGCAATAGTCTGCTTGCTCCCTAATCAACTGTACTCCTGAGATGTACAACACAAATGAAACATTTCTTATGTAAGAAAAAGGCTCAGTGCAAGACACACATCTCTTGAAAACATGTCAGAAACAGAGAATGCTAAAGTCCGGTACCCTTAACACCAGTCACCAGGAACAATCCATGAAGGAATTGGTCAGGAACATTGATTACGCCCCCCCCCCCATCAATTCCATATGTAATACACAAGATGCATCAGCGTCTCATTACAGTAAACCTCCTTTTTTCAACACTGGCATGTCCACTCTGGTTCACTCTTTTGCTGGAAATGACAATATAACCATCCTGCAAGGTACAAAACCAGTAAGACTTACCAAATCAATGGGGAGGGAAATTATTACATTGAAATCCAAAGCCAGGCTATTTGGCGCTTACGTTCGTAGATTTGAGAAATTTGCAGCCTCATAGAGTATATGATCATTTTTTATAGAAGCAGTGTCCAACTGCAAGAACATGCAATGTACCAAAGTGGAACTATACACCTACCTTCAATGTTACAAGTTGATGCTCTTTGAACATCATTACCAGCATTAAGGGGCTGATTGCGATGTCGGTCATAAAGCCTTCAACCTGAGGTCGGAGTCTTTATGAATGACATACTCTGTTTCAATTCCGACCGGTTGATTATGATATAGTTGGTCGGAATTGAACCTGGGCGTTCATTCCGGCTGGCTTCTGATGGGCTCAAGGATCCCGTCAGCCAGTCGGAACCGGCCCCCAATTCATATGGACAGCAGTTTATGCACTCATGATTACGATGCACTGTTTCCGGCAGGGAAACTCTGTTGGAAAGTGTGTTTTGGGGCACCTAGCAGGGCTTCCCTTTCCCTTGCGACCTCCGGTTGGGGGTCGAAGGGGCACTTATGGTACCCCCTGTTAATCCCTGCACAGTGGGGTGCAGGGATTAACACAATCTCTCATTTCTCTATGGGAGCTTGTGTTACGGCAGGTTTACGGCCATAACACAAGCTCCCATAGAGAAATGGGAGAATGCGACCACACCATGTGCAGTCTCATCATAATTAAGCATTCGGAACCGCAGACCGGAGGTCGGTCGGTCCTGTTTGCGCCACGGTGTCAATTGGAGGAAACTCCGACCGGCATCGTAATAGGCCCATGAGTATTTACATTTTAGTAGTTAGACTTGGCTTATTAGTTCATTCAAGTTAATATGACTGCTCCCAAAACCTATTTACTAAACAGATCTTTTGAATCTATTATAGGATACCTGTCATAAGAATAGTCGTACTGCTAGCATTATTACAGCACCAAATTGAGACTTAAATATTGTTACTAATAAGCTGACGAGCTCTGGTTGATGCACCTGTGCCCAGCGAGTGGTACAGAGACCTGAGAAAACTTTGGGCAGCATTTCCAGCACCCCCAAAAAGAATGTGTTGCTCTCTACTGAAGGACAACTATCTTGCATGTCTAGAGATACACAGCACTGGCTGCACCAACAAGGGTGAAAAGCTAAAGCCTGTCACCGAAATGTGTTATCATGTACTGCATTTACCATGGTGCATCGGGGCAAACGGAGTGTTGGGATGTGAGGCAGTGTGCGTCCACCCTCCTCCTGTTTAAATATTATCTGTTTCACTTTTCAGCCATTGGCAAGCAAGGAAGTTTTCTTGGTAGGAATGATATCATTGGGCTGTCACTGAGTTGCAGGTTTTGTCAGTTAGAAATCATATTTGCAGGCACACACAATTTTTGCTTACTTAACCACATTTTTCACCTAAAGATTTGTCTCCTTTCCACATTAATCAATCCATTAAGTTCCCAATGTTCTTTGCTATTCCATGGAATGGGCAGTAAAGACTTCATTCATCAACTGTTAGTGCTCCTGTACTACATTGACCATGCTAAACCATTAGGAGAATAACAGTGTTGCATTGTATTTGTACAACCACATCAAGGAATTCAGGTCAGTTCTAAAGACTTTATTTGTCAACTTCTACTCTATGCCTGTTGTACATAAAAAGAAGAGTGTTCTGCTTTGCAGTCTGTGCACAATGTGTATCCACAACATTCACTGCCAAAAGGAGGTAGAGTCTCCGGATAAAATACCACAGATAATGGGAAATGCATACTAACGAGAAATTTGGACTTAAATTATCGATTCCCCTGTTAATTCCTCATTTCTGAGGGGACCTTCAGGATCCCTCTCACTACGTGGTATGTCTGCCACCCAGAAATACTGATGCTTCAATATATGTATCACTGAGGTGAGCATGTGGGAGAGAAGGATGGAGTGAATTACTGAGTACTGATCTAGGACGCTCTGATGCGATCTGATAGGTTCAGAATATTCCAACTTCAGTGATCCTTATTCAGACTGCATCGCATCATCAGCACAACAAGTTGTAACTCTTTTACTGTTATTGCAGGCAAAGTATTTCAGGTGTTGCATTTGTGAGGTATCATTCTATTAATCTGGTGTTAGGATTCATGCTGTTTGTTGGCTTTCAAAAGAGCCCTTGACAGAAGTATGGCTGACTCTAGAATGTCACTTAAAATAACCTCTTAACACCATAAAGAAACATCCTGACTTACTTGTGGCTCTAATGAGACCTCGTTTTAATCAAATGGGGGGGGAGAAAGAACTGAAGTCATGATCCATTCAGCTTCCAGGCTTAGTACAAAGATCAAGAGGGGGGAGAATTGACCACTTGTAACTACGTTGCCAGGGTTCTTGGTGTCTTTCATAAAAACCCTCATTCACGCACGTAGATGGTAAATCGGTATATCTTGATTCTCCCCCATTACGTAGGGTTAATGTATCATCATAGAGTTTTGTTTTCTAGTATGCTATCCTCCACCTGGAGGAAACTACTGGGTTCGCAGTAGTGTCCAGAGAAAGAATTGAGTTAAGTGCTCAGAGTGAAGTGATTTAAAATTCTTTGAACATCCTCAATGTGCAATTATTTATTGAAAAAGGGGGGTTGTACAAGAAATTAAAATGGTAAGTGTGCATTTATGGATCATGTTACTGGATCCTATGCACAGAATATGAATTAAAAACTGAGGTCGACATGTTTCAGCCCAGCCGGGTCTATGGGGCTTTCTTCAGGGCCAGTTGATTCATTTCCGGGGGAAGAGCGAGCACCGACAGGATATACCCGCTGTAGCTGAGAAACCGGGATACTGTCGCCGGTCCCCCGAGGAGGCCAACGTTTTGGCCAACAAAAGTACTACTGACCTTTCCTTAAAGAGTGGCGCAATAACACCACTTTCAATTGCTGCACAAATAGTGTCAGCAAGATCACTTTTCACTGGTCCTGAAGAAACCCCATAGACCCGGCTGGCCATTCTCCCCCCTCTGAGACCTCAGCATAGAGTATTGCTTAGGCCAGATATGAGCCAGACAATAAATACAGGTGAAACAAAACACTCAATCCAAGAATGCAGATATTTCAGCAGCCCAGATTGCCATTCATGAACTGGTTTGTTTTCTGTCGCAGCTCTCAAACTATAGTGGGAGCTAGTCACAGTTTGAAATGTTAAGTTGGTTGCACCTGTAACGTTCTGGTTAGGCTATGAACATATATGTTTTTTTAATTGCAGACCTTGTTTAACATCATAAATGTGGCCACTTTATAGATATATATTATATTACTCAACATGTTTTTTTTAGTACTTTGTTTTCTTGTTTTGAGTAACATGGTGGTAATTTTACTCCTAGATGATCTTCCTGAATTGCAAGCTGTCCAGACTGATGACACCTCTCATTCTGTGTTCCACATAAGTGCAGATCTTTCACACCAAGAGTATACCAGCATCCAATGGAACAAGCATACCTCAAATACATATGAAAGTGCCTACTCAAGTGATGGGGGAGTAAATTGGCTTACAGAGCTTGCTGATATAGCCACTAGCCCACAGAGTCCCCTTATGCAATGTTCATTTAATAACCGGTAAGACATTGTTGGTGTGTTCTTTTGAAATGTAGTTTTCCAAAGTTTAATTTCAAGTGCTGTGTTCTTAATATACTATTCTAAGCAAGGTTAAAGCAGTTGGATAACTCAGGAAATATCTAGAGTGTGACTGAGGACTGTGCTGGAAAATGTGAAATTTGACTAGTTCGTACAGATTGTGGTTTATTTGTTCAATACTTTGTTTTCCTTTTCTCCCTCATTCCCAATTGACTACAATCCTTATTTAAAAGGGTGGAAGGGGAAGGATTTATCTCCACCCCTAATCTGTCTGTAATCAACCTCCTCACCGGTTTCCCCCTTCTCCATTTGACCATTCCCTCATATCCTACTTCCTACAGCATCAGCCAGAAAAATTGGTACACACTTAACCCTCACATCAGCGTAGACAAAAGTATGATTATTTATCCACATCAGCCAGATTTCAACTAATGACCATCATGAAAATATGGCCTTCTTTCCTTCCACACAGTCAAGACACTAATAGCCTCACGTCTCCTCAGCAACCATGACCGTTTAAAAAAACGTTTTAATTGTGATTCATTGATTAAACCCACCTATGCAATGCATAACAAATACATAAAATAGCATCTAGTTAAGGCTACAATGCAGGATCAATGCATCCAGAATGGGAGTTGGGAGTTAACAGTTGCAGTAAGTGCGGCTTTGCATGGATAGTATTGCACTATGTGCAAAGAAAAATCAAGCAACCATGTAAAACTATAGAAAACGTGGACACACCTTGTTGGTTAACATGAGAGCAAGTCAATAAGAGCAAATCACTAGGTGAAATCCTAAGTAGGGCTATACATATAGACCTGAAATAGGTACATGAGGTGAGGTCTATTCCACTACATCCAGTGTATGGAGTGTGTGCTGTGTATGGAGTGTGTGCTATGTATGTGTGGGAATATGGAGACAGACCTCTCGAGGGGGGGATTTGGTATTGTCTTGGGCACATTCTATAAAATTAATTATCATTTCTCTTCCAGGGGATCCTCATCAATAGTCCTAAGCACATGAATATTCCCGCCCATGCGCGGGGAGCCCGGAAACATATCAAACGTATATGTGGAAAACATATATGTAGCTCTAAATAAATATATATGTATATAACAATAACACAATGCAGGCTTCCATACCCCAAGGGCTGAGTATTGTTGTAAGAATTTCCTTTGCACATATATACCATTCCAATAAAGCAGGGTGAAAGAAAACACATTTGAAAACTACTTTAATGAAAAATAGAAATCATAATTCTGCAAAGAGGAATGAAAAACATTGCCAGCCCATAGGCTGCATTGCAGAAAACAGTAGTGTAGACAGCTGAAAAGCTAACCCACAGAAACGCCTAAAATAGAACTGGCACCTTGCCTTTAAGGCAGCCATGACCCCTAGCTTCCCATCATGCCTCAGGAGTGACAGTTAGTTCAGTTGTTCTTTCCGGCTCCGTCTGTCAGGAAGGACCCTGGTTACTTCAGCTCTCTGTTTTTTCTGATTTCTGTCAGAAATTCCTTTCTGTTTTTTGTCAAAAGCTTATTACTTAGACGTCATTTTACTGTTGAAGTAGGTTCTTACTATTTTTGAGAGAGTTGAGCATATTTTTTCACTTAAAAATGCCCTCTCTTTTTGACTCTTGCCCTTCCTGTGGCAAAAAGAAGGCTACAACAGACTCCCATGCTGTCTGTATCATTTGCCTTCCAAATGATCATACTCCCAAGACTTGCCAACACTGCCAGTCCCTCTACAAGCAAACTCTGAAGGACAGAGAGGAGAGATTCGCCTCTATGAGCTGGCTGAGAAGGGAAAAACAGCTTCAAGAGGCAGGTCTTTGGTGAAGAAGAGGAAGGAGAGGGCCAGATCTTCTTCCAGAAGTAAGGTTCTCCAGTATTGGGGTGTCTTTCATAGATTCACATGCTTGAATATTCCCCGTCGTCGAAGTGGGAGTCCCACGGTACATAACATAGCAATATAGCCATAACACAAGCATATATACGTAAAGAAAGAAAAATCCATAGAGTTTTCCCTAGATAGACAGCATATCACTTCTATGATATCCTAGTCATTATGTTTTGGTCAGAATTCCGGCCAATCGGGCGTCAGCACCCTCTTAGAATGTTCTCCTCAGAGGCTCAGGCCCTCAGATTTTCTATCGCATGTCGTGTGAAGGGAGTCTCCCTGAGCTCTGCTCAGTTTTCTTCTTATTTCTTCTCCGAAATCCAATTTTATGATGTCTACCACCAAGAAGTCCCTCTTCAGACCCTGTGGAAAACCGACTTCATTCTGAAGATCCCCGTCAAAAGTGCATATATTGCCTATATCCTGAACACCAAGTTAAGGATTGTAAGATTTGTAGAACCTTCTCTCAGAAGACTCTGAAAGACAGAGAAGGGCGTCTCCTTCTGTGGCTACAGAAGTTGAAGACTTCAGAGAACCCTCTCTAAGATGTGGAGAGTGTGTCTTCTTCATCTTTGAAGAGAACCAGTGAATATCAGAAGGTGTCTCCAAAACCTAAAGTGGTGAAAAACCATGATATTGATCAACCTTCAACTTCAAGAGGGGTGAGTTCTCCCCGTCAGAGTCTTGCTGCATCTGTTACACCCTCGAGATCTGACTCTCGGGCGTCAAAGACTCCATCTACGCAGTTTTCACCTCAGAAACTGCTCATCTCATCGACTAGCTCGTTGTCGCTACCCCGTCGACGAGAGCTGCCGTCGTCGCGTCTACGTCGATAACTTCAACATCTTCAACTATGAAGCCTTCTATGAACCTGTTGTCGGCATTTTCACCATCGACGTTAGTATCTGTTAAGGTGAGGCCTATTTCGTCTATGGTGCCTTTGACCTCGTCGACGGTGTCAAGCAAGCAGAAAAAGAAGAAGATATGTCAACGCATTCTTCGTCGTCGGCAGTGGGTTGGTCGGCGGTGGGTTGGTCGGCGGTGGGTTGGTCGGCGGTGGGTTGGTCGGCGGTGGGTTGGTCGGCGGTGGCTTTGTCGGCGGTGGCTTTGTCGGCGGTGGCCTCGACCGGCGGTGGCCTCGTCGACAGTGGCTTCGACGACGACTGTAACAACTGCTTCCAAGGATTTAGTACCATTGAAATCTTCAAGTTCTCTACTTTTGCTGCGACACTCTTCTTTGGATACCCTTATGCCAATTCAAACTCCTTCTCAACCTCCAGCTGAGTTATTTTCTTCAAATGATGAAGATTCTGAAGATAGTGATAGATTCCCGGCTGCTCGCAGTCCCTTTGAACTTCTTATAAATGTCAGGACTCTGATGAGGATGAAGACCTATACAAAGAAGATTATTCTACTTGTGGCACGCAACCTGAGCCAGAACCTCTCATGGCACAGATGCCTTTAACACTCATTTCAAATCTACAATTCATGCTGGATGATTACTACCGCAGTTTTCCGAGTTCAGGGCAGGCCTTTCCAGCACCTCAAACACCTATTCAGCCTCTTCCTACTAAAGACCCATTAATCACACCTTCTGCGTCGACGGCCAATATTCAGCATCATCATACTCCTTAGGTCATAGAGGAGGACAACGAGGACAGAGAAGAGGGTGAGCTGGACGACAGATCCATTCTTTCTGAATGGGACAACTCCTAATCCAGCTCTTCTGGATTCTCCACCAGTAGACATAGGTGGTTTTCATTTACTCATGGAACGAGCGGCAAAAAGATTCCAACTTCCTATGACAAAAACAGAAGAAGATTGTTTTTTATATGATTTTAAAGAGCAGCCTAAAAAACAAGTGCATTCTATTCCCATCATGGATTTTATTTGGCAAGAAGGGCTCAAAATCATGCAAAACCACAATTCAATCCCAGCTATTCTGCCGAGGCTGGATAAACAGTACAAGGCACCTACAATACACCTGCTTGTCTAATTTCTCAAACCAAGCCTGATTCCATTATTACTCAGGCAGCACAATGTCGTTCTAGAAATCCTTCATCTCTGATATCTGCACCACCTGACCTAGACACCTTGATGCTATAGGCAAAATGTTTTCTACTATGGCGGCAACTACAGTTTGTGCGGCCAATTCAATAGCTATCCTTCCAAAAAACAATGACTTTCACCACTCACCATCCCTAACTCCACCCGATTGTTCAAAGGTTGGAGGTCGAATCTCCCACTTTTACTCAAAATGGTCACTGATCACTACAGATCAATGGGTTCTGGATATTGTACGCAGAGGACATGCATTGGAGTTTCTAAAGATTCCTCCCAATTCTCCACCAAAAGGTCCACCTCTTGCATCCCTCTTGTCCCTCACTGCCGGCTAAAAATGAAACCTATTCACGTGGAGTTGGACAAACAATGGGCTCAAGTTTCCAGAACCTTCAACGATATAATCAGAGTCACATCTCAAATGAAAAAAGGTCTCTTGTGGTGGATTCTCGAGAAGAACGTCTCTTCAGGTCGTCCATTACTAATGGATGCTGCAAGTTTCACTCTCACAACAAATGCATCCCTAGAAGGCTGGGGTGCTCATCTTCAGGGGCTAACAGTAAATGGAAAGTGGAACATTCTGCAACAGACCTAGCACATCAATCTACTAGAGTTGCTGTCCATTTTCTAGCACTAAAAGCTTTCTGTTCCATCATACAGGGGGCATCAGTGTTGGTTCGAACGGACAACACAATGTCCATGCACTACATAAACAAACAAGGAGGACCAAGGTCCATCCTACTGTCCCATCAGGCTCAGCAGATGTGGGATTGGGTGACTCAACATCAGCTTGTCCTTTCAGCAGTGCACAAGTGTCAAATAATGTTGCGGATTCACTGAGCAGGTCTTCCACAACCAACCACGAGTGGGAATTACATCAACCCACACTGGATCACATTTTTCAAGTATGGGGTTGTCAGAATCTGGATCTGTTTGCAATACATCTGAACCGCAAATGCCTGTTCTATGCAAGTTGGGTTCCCCAACCAGAGTCATGCGGAAATGCCTTTTTTGATGAATTGGTCGAAAATATATGCCTACGCTTTTGCACCAATACCTCTAGTTCCCAGAGTTCTTTGACAAATGAGGAAGGAACCCTGTCACATTATTCTAATAGCTCCGAGATGGCCTCGGCAAGTCTGGTTCACAGAACTCCTGCTTCTGTCACAGTGCGACCCGATCATTCTTCGCCCTCTTCCGAATCTTCTAACCATGGATCACAGCCAAGTTTGTCATCCCGACCCAGCATCTCTACGCTTAGCGGCTCGGAACCTGAGCACTATGAATTTCTGAATTTGGACATTCCTTCAGATTGTAGAGAGGTCCTGGCAAACGCGAGAGCAGCTTCAACTGTGAAGACATACAAACTCAAATGGAAAAGATTCTGTCTATGGTGCAATGATGCCCACATACATCCTATACATTCCACGCCGGAGCAACTTTTACCTTTCTTTTTACACTTGGCAAAGTTGGGCCTCTTGTTTTCTACCTTAAAAGTCTTTCTAGCAGCAATCTCACGGTTCCGTCAAGATGGCTGTAACTCTCTTTACTCTTTCAACAATTTTTTAGAGGTCTTTTTCGGATGTTTCCACCAATTCATCTACCACCTCCTCCTTGGCATTTGAACATTGTATTGGCAGAACTAATGAAACACCTGTTTGAGCCAATTCATAAGGTCGATCTTACATACATTACTTGGAAGACTTCTCTAATTCTGGCTCTCACTTCCTCACGTCGAGTCAGTAACATACAGGCGTTTACTACTAACCCGCCTTTTCTTCAGTTTACCAAGGACTTGGTCTTCCTCTGCACCAATCTAGCCTTTATCCCCAAAGTGCCATCGGACTTCCACCTCAATGAACCAGTTGTTTTAAGGTCATTTTTTCCTAATCCTCAAACACCAGCAGAAAGAGCACTTCATTCTTTAGATATTAAGAGGTGTCTAAAATTCTACCTTCAAAGAACGGCTACTATCCGTAAGACTGACCAGCTTTTTGTGGCCTACAGGCGGATGCGAAAAGGACATCCAGTCACCAAACAAACAATTGCATGCTGGATATCTACTGCGATTGCTTTTTGCCATCAGCAAGCGGGAAAACCACTTACTGCAACTGTTTGAGCGCATTCTACTAGAAAGGTTTCCTCTTCTACAGCACTGTTTGCTGGTGTGCCTCTTCATCACATCTGCAGATCTACAACATGGTTCCAGCAGGCACACCTTTACGAAACATTACTGTCTGGATTCTGCTGACAACGCTGACGCAGCCGTGGGACAGGCAATCCTACGAAATCTTTTTTTAATAAGGTGAGCTTCTGTTGCTTCCCTCCTCCTGTACACAAGGTACATGTTTTCCTTGATATATATTTCAGTCTTTTTGTACTGTGTATTATTATTATTATTATTATTAATATTATGTTGAATGATAAGTACCTTGTATTATTCTAACTCCACTGCTCACTATTCTTATTCAAGCATGTGAATCTATGAAAGACACCCCAATACTGGAGAAGAACAAAAGTTACTTACCTGTAAACTGTGGTTGTCCAGTATTGGTGTCTTTTTATAGATTCACATGCGACTCACCCTCCTCCCCTCAGAGGCTCTCTCTTTATCTCTTGGCTCTATATTACTCTTGTGCTACGAAAATCTGAGGGCCTGAGCCTCTGAGGAGAACATTCTAAGTGGGTGCTGATGCCTGATTGGCCGGAATTTGGACCAAAACATATTGACTATGATATATCATAGAAGTGATATGTTGTCTATCTAGCGAAAACTCTATGGTTTTTGCTTTCTTTATGTATATATGCTTGTGTTATGGCTATATTGCTATGTTATGTACCATGGGGCTCCCACTTCGACGATGGGGAATATTCAAGCATGTGAATCTATGAAAGACACCATTACTGGAGAACCACAGTTTACAGGTAAGTAACTTTTGTTCTTACAATCTGCTCTCCATCAGCGTCGGGCTCGGGGCCTAAAATACCTCCACAGGCATTGAAAATGTAGACGAAAAGACCATAGACGGCAAGCTCGCCGTCAAGAGAACACCGGTCGTCGAGGAAGACTACAGTTACGTCAGATCCTCCGCCGTCGTCAACCCAGCGACGATCGGCGTCAAAGAGTCGTTCTCCGTTGGTGCGGGCTCGCACAACGTCGAGTGATAAGTCTCCTTCACCGCTGTCAGTACGGCGTTCGACATCGAGACATGCTCTGCCGCCACCAGTGGAACGGCGATTGGCATCGAAACGGGCGTCTCCGTAGCCGTCAACCAGGCGCCGGTCAATGTCGAGACGTGCCTCGTCGTCACCAGGGGCAAGGCATTCGACGTCCAAGCAGACACCTCCGTTGTCAGCCAAATGATGATCAACGTCGAGGTCTAGATCTGTATCGACGGCGAAAAAGGATGTCGTCGAGACCCAATGTGAAGTATTCAAGGCGACGTTCGATGTTGAGACGGCAGTCTCCATAGACGTCTTGAAGGTCTCCGATCTCAACTCTGTTGGGTTCCGTTAGACGCTCAGCGTCGAGAGAGAGATCCAAGAGATCGAGGGACACAAGGTCGAGAAGGGTTTCTCCGTCGTTTCACACTTCATTGAGGTCTCCCAGACGCTCAAGGTAGAGGGTGAGATCGGTGAGGTCCAGGTGTTCGACATCGGAACATTCGACATCGAGGCACAAAGAAAGGTCAACGTCTAAGAGAAGATCCCTCTCAAAGTTCACCGGTACTGATGACACATAGTTGTTCGACATCGAGGCACTCCATTGACGTCACATCATTCCTTAAGACGCCGCTGGGCCTCCAAAGACCGCATTGAGTCCTCTGGTTCAGTTATGAGCTTCCCCCAGGTGCTCCCAACGTCGAGAAGCTCATCTTCTCCGTCTCAAGAGCAACAGACAAGAAAATCACCCAGAACCTCTCCACGAAGGCAAAAATCACCCTATGTTCATCTTTTGCCAAAATGGCTTCTTCTCCTCCATCAATGGCAGAAAGAGCCTTCCTGCCAAGCACAGCGGCCTACGGACTATTCCAGTCCACTGCATAGATCTCCATTAGCACAACTGGTGCAAGAGGTGAACAGATCACCTTATACTCGGACCAGGGATCACCAAGACAAATCTCCGGAGCAAAGACCATCTCATGCTCATCGTAAAAGAGGAACACCATCTTGGTAGTCTTCCTCGACTCACTCTTCAAAAAGGGACTACTCTCGTAACCTGACGGGTGTCCTTGCTAGAGGGGCGCAAAAACTGAATATAGATATGTCTGCACCTCAAACGTCTATGTAAGTCATATTTGAGACTCCATCAGAGGTCTACGACTAGACCTTTGCTCCCACTGATCCCTGGTCTTCTTCAACCAGTAATGGACAAATTCTCACCCCTTCCTCCATTAGAGCTGCTCTGGCGAGGATCCAGAAAAAGTACAAGCCTGCAGAATCGGATCCTTTATTTCTAAAATCAGATCCCCCACTGGACTCTGTGATCATCACAGCAGCAAGGAAAACGCATGCTGGTGCTGCTTCTTCCTCTGTTCCTCCAGACAAGGAGAGTAGAGCTCAGGATGCTTGGGGGAGTAAGGGATGCGGTTCTGCGGCGTCTTCTTTGAAGGTGTCTAGCGCTGCAGCCCTATTGGGCCGTTACGACAGATCCTTATGGGATTCCTTGGAACGCTTTAAAGAGAAGCTGCCGAAAGAGGATCGCCAAGATTTTGCGGAGATTCTCCAGGAAGGGGCGCTGGTAGCCAATCAAGTGATCAGCACAGCAGTGGATGGGGCTTCTCTGGCTGCACATTCTTATGCTCACGGAGGTCTTTCTGGCTGTGCCTAACAGCTTTGAAACCGGAAGCTCAGCAACGTATTTTAAATCTTACGTTCTCTGGCAACTCTCTTTTTGGTTGACACACTGATGAGGAGATGGCCAGAATGAAGTCGGAGCTAGATACTCTGAAGACCGTAGGCTTGGAGAAGAAAAAGGAATTCAGGCATCGCTACAAGCCTTACAATCGCAAGACCTACCATCAGAGGGTTCAAACCCCTCAATGATGGAAAAGGCAGCAATCCAAGTCACGATATCAAGGCCCTCGTTCCTCTAGAGGCAGAGGAGGACATCAGCAGCCATCCTCCACCACAGCTAAAACTCCAGGAAAGCAATGAGTTTCCGCTTCCTCTAGCACCGTTGCTCACTCCAGTGGGAGGAAGTATCTCAAATCACATAAGTCACGCAGCATAATCAAAGATCAGTGGGTGCTAAATATACTGCGCAATGGATATGCACTATGTTTCAGCACACCTCCAAGAGACATTCCTCCAGTACGATCACGTCCTCACCACCTGGATTTGCTGCATCAGGCAGTGTCGATCCTTCTACGACAAATAGCCATAGAAGATGTCCCTTCTGCTCAACGGGGAAAAGGAGTCTACTCCAGATACTTCCTTGTACCGAAGAAAGACCAAGCGCACAAATTCAGACCTATCCTGAAACTCCGATCTCTGAACAAGGTCATCCGAAAGGCGAAGTTTCGTATGTTTGCGCTCCATCAAATATATCCACATCTACAGAAAGGGGATTGGATGTGTTCTGTAGATCTCCAAGATGCATACTTCCACATTCCAATTGCTCCACGTTATCGCAATTTCCTGTGATTCATAGTAGACGCAAAGCATTACCAGTTCAGAGTCTTACTGTTTGGCCTCAAATCTGCGACATAGGTATTCACAAAATGCATGTCAGCATTACATCGCCAAGGCCTGTTTGAGTATCCATACCTGGACTGTTGAAGGGTTCATCTTCTCACCTGGTGAAGAACCACTATCGCACCTGCCTAAATCTACTACACCGCTTGGGCCTTCATGTGAACATGGTGAAATCAGTTCATCAGCACACTCAAATGCTCCACTATCTGGGCACCACTCTAGACTCCTTCCTAGGAAAAGTGTTTCCTTCGGAGGAGAGACTGTTATCGATGATGGGGGAGGGAGGGGGTGGGGAGGGAGTGGGGTGGGGTGGTGGGGGGATCGAGGGAGGGGGGTGGGAGGGAGGGGGGTGGGAGGGAGGGGGTGGGGAGGGAGTGGGGTGGGGGGCTGGGGGGAAGAGGGAGGGGGTGGGGGGAGGGGGGAGGGGGTGGGGGGAGGGGGGAGGGAGGGGGGTGGGAGGAGGGGGAAGGGGGGAGAGAGAGAGAGAGAGAGAGAGAGAGAGAGAGAGAGAGAGAGAGATAGATATATATATATAGATATAGATATAGATATAGATTGGGAGTTCCTTTTCATGACCCTCTCCCAAAACAATCCCTGATCACGGATGCATCTCCTCAGGGATGGGGTGCGCACCTGGGTCATCTGGGGAGAGAGAGAGAGAGAGATTGTTGTTCATCCAAAGCCTTAAGAAATTTCTTGTAGATGTTAATCACTACTATCCCTCTCACTGGTTGGAAACTCCATTGCATGATAAGGTTGAGACTTGTGTGATGATATGGGGCACTTGCTAAGTATAAGCACAGACATTTTTTAAAGCAGAAAACTGCAGTCTTGCCATTCACCAAGAGCAACTTTGGATGCCGGTGACCGACTAACCCTAGATGGCAATATGTATGTGCAACACTATTATTTAAAATTTACAGGCATGCCAGTATTAGGCCAATGCCTGCTGGACTCTTCCCCCCAGACCTGAAGTGAATGTTGAGAGAATGAATACGGAAATAGACCGTGTGAAATTTACTTGGTCCCAAGCTCAACAAGCAAAATATGTGACTTACACATACAGATGCTGAAGTATTCAGTTGCCCCAACACCCATTACATCCACTTCAAACATTTTCCATTCAGGAGTGGGTTTGCCCACTTGAGGGGGGCTGAAGTGTGCTTCCACCCCGAGGTGGTGCTCCTGGAAGGTATCCCTGTGCTCTCCCTTGGCTAAAGAAACTTCAGCTGCTTTCCTGAGATACATACATACATATTTTATTCTTCTAACGTGCATTTTCCCATTCCATGAGCATATTCCTTATGCACAAGCTTAAGTGTTATTACCAGAATGAACAGCTGGTTAATTGAAAAATAACATTCTCACATGTTGAGAATGAAGCAGGGCATAAACACATAAGTTACTCACTTATGAAAGATGTGCAAGCTTTCTTACCAATGAAATCATCTCATTATGCATTACAGTCCATGCCAATTTATGGTTTGCTTATTGTTGACACTCGTCTGCCTTTGGTCAAATCTGTTGCAGATTAAGCTAATTTTCTAGTGATGCTATAATATTGTCATTGTTTTGAATTTGAAATACGCGCCTTATTTGAGGCTTGTTAAAGATCTTAAAAACTCGTAAAGGCAAAGATAGTTACAAAAGGCACAGTATAACAACGTACCCCAACCGACGTAGATGTTAGGATATTACAACAGTACCACATTTTCAGATTAATAGCACTGCTCATTTGTGGTTTGTAAGCACTATTAAGAGAGGTACTATCTACCAGGGGCCTAATCACATGTGCTGTGCAGATGAAGATAGTTTCTTCATGGGCAACTTTGAAGAATTTTTAGTTGTTTGTTCTGTTATTTGTGGCGTAGGACGTTCTCCCAGCATGCCATGCTTCCTTGATGTGGTCTCTGTCACGTGTGCAGCTATTTAAAAAAATGTTTTTTTACTACTGTTTTCATTTGTTCATATATTTGATGGTTCTTTGTTACAGATCTTCTCCTGTTAACATAATTGCCACTAGTAAAAGTTTACATTCCTACGCTCGTCCTCCACCAGCTTCTTCTGAGTCTGAGCTAAACCTCTCAAAGCATCATTGGAAGGAGGAAACCTCAATAAAGCAGGAACAGGTAATGCTTAAGAATTAATTGGTAATTATCAGAAATGTTTAATTACAATAGTTTCTGAAACGTTGACAAATTATTTCTCTAACAATCTGTACTTTCGAAAAAATCGATTTCAAGAATGTTTTCAGGCAGATACTTATAACTGCAGATTCCCCACCTTGTGAATGCCCTCGGGTACCAGACTGGATCTGGAGATTTTTCTTCTAAAGATTTTTTTTTTTGAGTGTACAAAAGAAATGTCACTCTCTAAAACCACAGCCTTTAAACCTTGTAGGGATTGTCGCAGTCAAATATCTGTGACATGTCGTCACTGGTATCTAGGGTCGGACCACGACTCCCAAGTTGTTTGGGGAGTGTGCCCTAATAAATCCAAAAGGGTTCTGGCACCATGAAGCCAGCTGTACATCATTGCACTTCATCGGAAATCACGTAGGTGCAGTTCCTGCTCAGTCTGACCTGTTCCCGGTCTCCTGGCTGGTCCTGCAGTTGATCTTTGTTGCACCCCAAGTCTTTGGGCAAGTCAAAAACAAAGAAAAAAATGCAAGACGTATAAGTGGGCCGTGTTCCTCTCTTTCTGGAAAAAACGCGAGGATACCTAGCTGCTCTGCGGTCTCGCTCTTGGTTCCCTGTAGACAAACTGAGTCTGCAGGCAATTCCGATGCACCTAAAGATCCTGGGTCAGTCTGCGACTTCAAAGAAAATTGAGGTGCTTAAGGATGCCATGATGACCATCATGGGTACCTTAACTTATACAGCAGGCAGGGATCCGCAGAAGCCCTAAATCAGGTGTCTATCTACTCTCTGCACTGGCTATGCTTCTTAAACCTTCTTTGGGTCTAGCTTCGACTCCTGAGGCAATCCCGCTCCTGGTGCTATGATCCATGCTAGTATGTGCTGCACCAGCACTGCTGGTAGACATCCAGCCCATAGATCTGTCCGATTCTGAACCAAATCTGTCCTCAAACCAACTTGTGCTTTAGTTCACTTCCTACGTGCTCGGCCCACATTCCTTCCAGCTCACACAAAACAGTGCATTTGCTTAGAGGCCCCCCTCCAGTATTCGAATAACTCTTTGGGTCTGACTCCAATCAGAGCCAGCCTCCATTTAGTGATGACTGCTATGGTGGGGATGATTATTTCTCACAGTAGGATGATGACGCTTTCTATATGGACTTACAGGAGCCCAGTGGGCTAGACATGTCCCGCATACAGGGCTAGTGTCTCTCCAGCTCCTAACCTCCGACTTGTACTTGTTACAGACATTTCTATGTCCTTTGCCATGGTTATTCGAAGGGCAGTGCAAGTCCTGGATCTGCAATTACCTTAAGTTCAAGTAAAGACTATTATGCTCACAGATGTCCTACAACTCAGACAATCTTCCTCAGAACCCATGTTCATATATACTGTGGCATTTATTGATGCCCTCTTGGGCACTTGGTAAAAATCTAATTTGTGACCACCAGTGAATAGTCAACTGGGATGTCACAATAAGCCAGCTCCTGGTGACCATGAATTCCCTATGCTGCACCCTACTCCAGAGAGCCTGGTGGTACAGGCTTACACCAGCAGAGTCAATCCCATTTTCTTCTGTACAACCCCTGCAGATAGGGAGTCAAAGAGAATGAAGGTATTCGGAAAGAGAATGTTTTCCTTGGCCAGCCTTGCCATTACACCCGTCAATGCTAGCTGATGACTAGGACACCACTCCTGTTCATTATGGGACTCTGTGGCTGAAACTTTCCTGTCAGTCCCAGAGGATTTAAAGGCCAAAATTCGCTCAGATCATTCAAGATGGTCAGGGCGCAGTGAAGTAAGACATCTGCTCTGGGGTGGGCACCACGGAGTGTTTGGATATGGTAGTCTGTACCAGTGTTGTGCTTCAGTGTCGCATGTGGATGAGGTCCACGGAGTTCTCAGGTGGTATTCAGGCATCACTAATGGACATGCCATGTGGCACCCCTCTCTTTGTAGAGAAGGCAGACTCGGCCTGTGAGTGCTTTGAGGTAAGGAGGGCTACACCACGTTCCCTCTGCCTTTCTGTGCCTGTGTCAGTAGTCCTAACAGTTTCCCCATTTTTGAGGCTTCAGAAGAGACTTGGCTCAAAGACAGCACAGATGCCCACATCCAGATGAGCCGACCCCTCCCCTGTGCCCCCAGTTCTTTCAAGGCCGGGGATGGGGATCCAGCTGTCAACACCCAGGCCCTTCAGGGCACTGCATTGCCACCTCCAAAATGCTCTAGTTTACGGTCTGTGGCACATGACCATCCTATTGGAGGCAGGATAAGGTGTTTCCGCCACAGGTGGCAGAGCCTTATATCTAACAGATGGGTGCTTCAGATAGTCTAGCAAGGATCTGCCCTACCATTACTCTCCGATAATATTCCAACTGTGTTGCCTGCAGTTCAAGGTGGGCCAGGATCATTTTCAGTTTTCCATCCTCCCTTTCGGCCCTACCTTCGGATGTGCACAAAAGTGATGGCAGTGATAGCAGCACCTCTTCGGAGATTGGGAATATCAGTCTTCCCCTACCTTGAAGTTTGGCTGTTGAAGACTGGCTCACCAGTTAGTAGTAGACCCCCAAATATTGGACAACCTCCTAACACCTTCGATGGCTGTTAACTCTGAACAATCTGTATGAGTATAAGGGAAGAGCAGTGCTTATAAAATCTAAGAAAGTGGTAGATACTCATGAGTCAGTCTGTCTGGATATTTTTGCGGATTATCAAAGATCTCTAAAACTACTCTTATCTTTCAAAGCAATCTACTTTGTGAGTTGGGCTCCAAAGTGATTCTTCTAGAAAGAGGAAATTTCTTTTGGTTAATACCAAAAGCTCTATTGGAACTCGGGTTACTAAGTGTCTCTAAGAACACCTCTTATCCAAGCTCCAATTTCTGTGCTGTGTGAGGCAGGATTGGTTTGAATCACAGCCGCATCACTTTGTCTTTGTTAATCATAGGCGAATCCAGTTCGAGTCCAGGACATTTCGAATATGATCCCAATGTTTCAGCCTTAGGGCTTGGTCTCTTTGAGAGTGGTTCTGAGACATCTTAGTTGCTTGACCTCCTGCAACCTCCTGGTGGACTATGCCAAAGAGCACGTGCGGCTGTGCAATGGGATCTGAAGTCTGTATGGTCTCAGCACCTAGGCAACCTGTCTGATTTTATTCAAGTTTCAGAAGAGCCTGTAAAAGACCTCCAGTTGTGGCTACTCAACCGCAGTTGGACCGACGGAATACTCTTATCACTACCCCACCCGGAGCAGACTGTGGCGACGGACGTGTTCCTGTTGGTATTGGGGTGACATCTGAGAGAGGTTGATGTCAGAAGACTTGGGTCTTCTGTGTAGACCATTTTCCACATCAGTCTGTTTGAGTTGCAGGACATTTATGTGGCATTAAAAGCCTTCCTGCCATCAAAGGGAGGTTGGTCCAGGTCCTCCAGACCCAGACAGCACCACTGCCATGTTGTAGTGCACTAAGCAAGGGAGAGTATGATCATGGGCCTGTTCCAAGAGCGCTGCACCTTGAACTGGCTGAGTCGGCAGGCCATCTCCCTGGTCAGTGATCATTTGGCAGGATGTTTAAATGCCAGGACTGATTAACTCCGTTAGTGACACCTAGTGGATTACAAATGGAAGCTAGACCTGGAGGTGAAACAGGGCATCTACTGGCAATAGGAAGAACCCTACCTCGATACATTTGGCACTGCCAAGATAGTGCAATGTCAATACCTTGGCTCCTGAATTCCCAGTAAGTCTCTCTGTCTGAGACTGAGTCCACCTGGAGTGGAACTTTGGATTTATGAACACTTTCTCTCCATTGTCTCTCCTGCCCAGAGTTCAGAAGAGCATTAACGACCGAGTCTATGTCATCCTAGTGGCTCTGTATTCTGGCATGAATCTGTCCTCCAATCAGGGTACTAATTCGGGAGGCTCCTCTGTCACAGTAGCATGATAAGGTGCTGCACCCTGACCTGTGCAATCTAAAGCTCAGTGTGTGGAGGTTAATAGTTGAGTCCTCTCCCCCCACATGCCTCACTCCCTCCCATTCACCACCATCCAACCTGTAGTAGTGGATGCCATTGTAGCCGAGAGGCATCCATCTACAAAAACAGTTTTTCCAGATGCTGGAATAAGCTTACGTCCTGGTGAAATTCCCACCATCTAGAGCCATTATAGGCAAGGTTACTTGATGTTTTGCTTCTTGTGCTGTCTTTAGCCCAGCAATGACTTGCTATGAGCACTGTTAAAGGTTCTATGTTGGCCTTTTCTGACTTTTTGTGCTTATCAGACCAACCGTCCTTATTTAAATCTGTCATGATGCGTTTTCTTAAAGGTCTTGCTCATATCTGCACAAGCCTTTGTGATGTGGCAGTAGGACCTTAATTTGGTTCTCACTTTCTTTGTGAACCCCATTTGAGCCGATGCACGGCTCAAAGCCGATTGACTATCAAAAAAGTCTTTCTCATTATGATAACTTCGGCTCATCCTGTGAATGAGCTGCAAGCTCTCCCGATTCATCCACAATACACCACATTTTTCTCAAACAAACTGATGTTGGGGGCTAGGGCAGCATTCCTGCCGTCTTTGCTCCTACTCCTCACCCATCGAAAGACTAGCAGAGGCTCTATTGTTTAAAGCCAAAAGTATTTTTGGGCTTCATCGATTGTACCAGGGACCATTGGGTGGACTATCAGCTCTTCCTTGGGTCTCCTGAGCAAAGAAAGGTAAGGCAGTGCACCAAAGGACCATATTGAAGTAGATAGACCTTTTGTAATAAGACCTGCATTGGCCTAGAAGTAGTCTGTGGAAAGTCTGGCAGCTTATTCGACCATTGCACTGGTCGAATAAGTGCACTTGCTTCTTTCGATCCTGTAGGACCATTTGGTTTGAGCCATTGCACAGGCCCAACACCTGGGAATCACTGCCACCTTGGGAGTCACTGCTTTGGTATCTGCTTACAAGATGAGGAATCTGTGGTTAGAATTATCCATCTGAAGAACAACTTGCATACCTTTGGCAAGGCTCTTTCTTGTGCATGCTCCATCTAGCTGCAAAGTCCTCACAGCCCTCGCACACCCAGTGTTGCCAACTTAGAGAAATGTGCACTGTCATATCTGATTCCTCTTTAAGCTCCGCATCCAATGATGTAGAAAATCTAGAAAGAAACGTACATCAGTGCGGAGGGGTAGCATTTCTATGTGGCTCTGGCATAACCTCTGGTGCTAGACTGAATCGATGTGGAGTTGCATGATGCCATCTGGTGGCATTCAGGAGCAATACTAAGAAAAATCTCAGGATCCAGTCTTGAACCTGGGGATATTCACAAGACAAGAAATATGTAGTTAGTGTCCCCCCAGAAACAACATTACCGAAGGTAAGTAACTTGTTCTACATGTAGAAAGGAAGGAAAAACTGTTTCTTATGTTCATTATGTTTTTCCTTTTATTAGGCAAGTATTGAGTCAGAGTCTGGTATTTTCTCACTGTCTTCGCTGTCTGATGACGATGATCTAGGATGGTGCCATTCTTGGCCTACAACAATTTGGCACTGTTTCTTAAAAGGTAGAATATTTTGTAATATTACTCTAGCAATTTTAGATCTTTATAGACACCAGCACTTCTTAACCTAACTTTATTTGTTGTTTTATCAGGCACTAGTTTGTACTTTCACAAAGATAATAAAGAATGGCAAGATGTTGAAGAATATGCTAGATTTGAAGGCTCTGAAAACGATGATGATATTTCCATTGGCACCAATAAGGTAACCATTTACAATACATTTTTTTTCTGCCATTTAAACTTCCACTTAGATGAAACTCCAGTGCAGTCAAAATATTTATTGATCTGATTCCTCCATCTAAATTTACAATATCTTAAGAAAAATATACAAGTACATAAAATCATTTTTTTTATAAACAAATGTTATTTTGTTAATAGTCACATGCTGTTCTGAGCTCCCCAACACAGGAAGCGATGCCATATGTTATATCACATAATATTGATGTTGAAAACTCGTTTATGTTCTTCATGCATGAAAGTTATATAATACAATACAACGTGAACATTTTGAACCCAACCCCTATATTCTGTATCAAAACATAAAATCTGTTTTCCTAACGTTTTAAACCATTACTGACAAATATATGGCCCAGTAAAAATAGTTCTCCAGTATTGGGTTTTTCATAGATTCCCATGCTTGAATGAATCCCCTTTGTCTATTTGGGAGTGCCACAGAAGAATTAGAAAGCAGTACTGAATTATACTAGTCTGTAAGGGCTAGAAACATGAACTTGCATATCTTATTCCCATACTTTTAAAAGCGACTAAACTTCAGTCAGATTTCAGCACCCTGAGCCCATCATACTGGGAATATTGTCCCACACATGGTGTGCAGGAAGTTTCCCTGAGCTCTGCTCACTTTGCTTCAGAAAAACCTGGAAATATTGAACTAGTTTACTTCCCAACAAGATTGAACTGTATGAAGGAAATGTTTAGCACCATTTGATTTAAAATCTCATTGTACCTCATGTCAGAGACATCCAAAAAAGGTCTCTTCTGACCTTGTGGTCGTTGTGGGAAGATGAGACTGCAATCTCAAGATCCCTACAAGGATTGTGCTTACTGCCAACACCTCTCTTGTAAGGTGGAGGATTGTAAATTCTGCCAAATATTTTCCTCAAAAACCTTGTACAGAAAGAATAGGTTGTTAATCTGCCTTCAAAAAATCTAAACCAAAGAAATCATGGCTTGAGGATGAGAGGGAAGGTACTTCAAGATCTGTCAAAAAGGCTCACAAAGCCTTCGGAGGCTGTTTTCTTTTTTGCTCTAACTCTGACTAGAGCTTGCCAGCCCTCTGATAACTACTGGGGGATGGGGATCATTTACCCCACCCTGCCCCCCACTATGATGATGACACCCTTTATGTGAACTTGCAGGAGGACAGTTGCCTTACTACTTCCCCTGATACTTGGTTACATTCACCTCTTGGCCTTCTAAAGGAAGGGAGTGCTTTCTTTGCCGTGGTATCAGATGACAAGCAGAGGTCCTAGACCCTCAACCAACTTCAGTTGGAATCCAGACAAAAATACCTACCGTGGTTTTGCAACTTTGGCCAGCCTTATCTGAGTCTTGTTTCTGGTCGAAGCCTTTAAGGATACCTTAACCAGCACTTGGTTAAAAACCCTGGTCATGTCCACTGGTGAATAGGCAGGTTGCCAGCCATAGGCTGACTTCTGGCAACCTTGCTTTCCTTACTCAGCATCCTACTTCAGAGAGTCTCGTGGTCCAGTCTTCCACCAGCAGGGTGAAGCCCCCAAGGCCTAACAGCCCACTTCCCCTGGACAGGGGGTCAAAGAGGATTGAGGCGTTAGGAAACACATGTTCTCCTCTGTCAGGCTAGCATGGAGGTTAGTCCGTGAAGTTTCATTATCGGGCTTATATTTGTGCCTTCCCTCTAGGTCATGCCCAGTGAAATCTTGCTAGTGGTCCTGGAAGAACTTAGGCCCTCTTGGGGCAAATAAATCGAGATGATCAGGATGCGGCCAAATACATGATTTGTGCTGGCCTTGATACTACTAATTGTCTGGTATGGGTGGTTGGCATTAATGTAGGTGGTGCCCTCTCGCCATGAGTGGATGCGATCCGTATGTTTCTCAGGCGACGTATGGGCCTCCCTTATGGATATGCCTTCCAGTTGCCCACAACAGCAGCAAAACCGATTTGGCCCTAAAACACTTTAAAGAAAGTAGGGGCACGACACGCTCACTGTTCTTTCGACCCCTGCCAGGCAGCTTCCTCACCAGTTCAGAAAACTGAGGCTACAGGCAACACCATTATCCACAGCTGCCTATGAAGTCAACCAAGTCCTCTCGTAGCCAAATGTTTGGAACAGGCAGGCAGTGCTCTGGTCCTTGAAGTCATAAGTTCTCTGTTTCCCTCCCGTGCGACAACAGAGTCTAAGCCGATTTAGCTTGCCTTTAGCAGCACGCAACCCCCCTGGGGTAGAAAGAATCCAGTACTTTATACCAGGGTGACGATCCATCAAATCTGACAGATAGAACCGCTAGATCATTCAGCATGGTTATGTCCTACCCTTTCTTCCAGACCCATCACACCTTCCTCCCACACCGGACTGGCACTCGGAGGATACACCTGCCATTTTAATGCAGAAGGTAGAAGTTTTCCTCTCCAAAGGAATCATTGAGAGGGTTCTGTGCTTAGAAATGGGGATGGGTTATTGCACTCGATTTGCTCATACTGGAGGGCTTCTCAGATCTTTGCATTATTAATGCCTTCTCCTGGAAGGACAATTTCAAAGTAGTCATTCTGGCCCATGGTCTCTTTGCCCTAGTTTTGGATGACTGGATTGTGGCCTTAGGCCTGGAGGATGTGTATTTTCATGTTCCTGCCTGCAGACCCACAGACAAGGTAGGCAGTGGCCGCTGGTGCAGGTAAGCATGGTGAGGGGGTGGAAGTGACAAATGAAGGAATAGTGAAAATAAAATAAATAAAACCACTTACCTTGCTCTCCCTGCATTGAGCGCTAGGTAAGTGTCTGTTTTTTTTCTCTATTCCGTTTATCACTTCCATCCCGCCTTGCCTCACCGCACCACGCTTACCTGCACTGAATGTAGGCCATGAGGATTTTCAGTTTGCTGTGCTCCCATTTGGCCTCAGTAGTGTCCCTCGGGTGTTCTTGAAAGTGATGGCCGGGGTTGCAGCTCAGCTGTGGAGGTCGTGAATAAAAGTTTCCCTCTACCTCGGCCATTGAAGACAGGCTTGCCACATTCAGGCGTAGACCGCCTCAGGACTGTGAATCTTCTGTTGATTTATCAAAGACGTCAAGTTGCATCTGATTCCTTCACAGAGGCTTCCTTTTATAGGAGCTTTGTTGGACACTGTGACGTTCAAGGCCTTCCCTCTGTTGTAAAAAGTTAATGACATTCAAGCTTTGATACTAAATGTTTCAGACTTGATCCTTAATCTGAGAGAGCAGCTCTGAGGCTTCTTGTCATGTTGGCCTCCTTCATCCTGCATGTCAATACACAAGGTGGCATATGCATGCTCTGCAGTGGAATCTGAAGTTTCAGTGGGCCTATCACAATGGCAACCTGTCTGATACCATCCAGGTTTTGCAGGTAAATGCACGCAATATGCATTGGTGGCTACTTGACCGCAGTTAGACCAATGGCAGACCTCCTCTCCCATCCCCACCCATAGCTGACAGTGGTAACCGGTGCATCACTGCTGGGTTGAGGAGGTCATCTAGGGGAGGTAGAGATCAGAGGACTCTGGTAACTAGTGGAAGCCTGGATCCATGTCAAGCTGTTGGTGTTGCAGGCTATTCTTCTGGCGCTCAAGGCCCTCCTGCCATCCTTCATGCTTATCCCATGCTGCGGAAGGTACAAACGCATTAATACACAACACTGGCTCTTTTTAGACTTGCTCTTTAATCTTTGCGAATTGGTATTATATTGCGCCGTATATTAATTGTAACAGCTCACACGCCTTCACTCTCCTGCCACTGTCCCTGTTCCGCCACGGCGGGTGCCGCTTGAGAGGAGAGTCGCACTTGGCACTACCTACTCGCAATACAAGAAGTGAGTGAAATCTCACTCACAGGGCCATGCTCTAGACGCCGCTCATTTCCTCCCGCCTCCCTCATACATAATTTTGGACGGGCCGCGGCCGAGCGCTGCGGTGCGCCAAAGGCAAGCCCCGATGCGCCTGTCCGTGCCTGGATGACGCCAGCCGCTGGAACCCCTGTTCATTTTCTTTTTCTGCATCCTTTTAACTTGTTTACCACCATTTACCGGCACGCTCATATTCTTATTCAATCCAATGGCAGTCTATAAGTACTCGAGCTCAGAACTTAAGGCCCAAAATGATCAATTCTTGGTCAGTCCCAAGTTCAACCCTATGGCAAAGTCTTTATTATCTTTTCCTTATAACTCAGAAACAGAACATGTTACCATTGAATTCCCCCTTCATACCAATACGAGGTTGGCAAACGTTTTGTTACTGAAACTTGGCTTCATGTAGCAGCCCTTCCCGATGTTGCAATTGCTTTCCCCTCTGAGTATACATTGAATAGACTAGATCGGAACAATAAGAGAGGAGGCGGCCTAGCAATTGCCGCCAGGGCTGACACCAAGATCAGCATACTTGATACCTATCTCTCAGAATGGGTTGAACTGTGTATCTTTAAAATGGGAAACTATACTAAGGTAACCTTGAGAGGTGCCTTAGTCTACAGGCCACCTAGTAGAAAAACTAATTTCACAAATCATTTGATAGAGATCATTGCATCACATGTGCTAGCAGCCGACAATTTTCTTCTCATCTGTGACTTCAACTTTCATGCAGAACTTTTAGGGGACACCGATACTATTCAACTGATCTCCAATCTTGAAACACTGTGACTAAGACAATTGGTAACAGGGCCTACGCATGCAGCAGGCCACACCTTAGACCTCCTGTTAAATTATGTTTACAGCCTGTCCCAACTTATTGTAACTGCACCAGTGAACAGAAGCTGAGAAAAAAGTTAGTCTAGATACCTTGTCATCCTACCTCATCCTTCCATCCTATAAAGACACAAATAATATAAACCATGCAGCAGAAGCCTTTGAGAAGGCAACCACTCAGGTGCTTGACAGCGCCGTACCCATAACTAAAGTTAAACTCAAGCATAAAGTATCACCATGGTTCAACAAAGACTTAAAATCTGATAAGTTGGCCAGCAGGAAAGCCAAACCCAAATGGAGGAGTACTAAAAATATAGAGGATGGACAGGAGTACAACCTTATTCACAGACATTATCTGGTTAACATACAATTAGCTAAAAAAAGATACATCAGCAACCGAATTGGCAAAACTGAAAATTCAAACAAAGAACTGTATAAAATATTAAAAGAATTCATTAGTCCCCCCTCCTGCGAGTCTGAAAGCCCCGCCTCAACTGATTGAGCCAACAAACTTTCCGCATTTTTTTAGGAAAAAATGAACACCATCTATAACCTCTTTCCTAACTTAACCACTAAACACCATGAGACTGCGCCCTCCAGCAAACCAGAACCTGTCTTAAATTATCTAAATGAGTTCATGGAACTCACTTAGATACAGGAGGATGTGAGTCTTACCCTCTTTAAAATAAAATCGGGCTCCCCGACTGACCCTGTCTCATCCCTTATGATTTACAACATTGCCCCAGTTCTCCTCAAAAGTCTAACAGATCTTTTTAATTTATCTTTAAATGGTGCCACCTTTCCCACTATCTGGAAGGCAGCCAGGGTCAAAACTAACCTGAAAAAGTCTTCCATTGATCCTAAAGATCCTAGCAATTATCTACCAATCTCTCTCTCCTTCCCTATTTCGGAAACGTTTTAGAGTCCTTGGTCAACAAACAACTCACAACCTTTTTGGAGAATAACAAATTGCTGGACCCATCTCAATCTGGGTTTAGGGCTGTCCACAGCACGAAACATGGCTGATAGAGGTAGTTGACAATATTAGACTGGCCCAGGACAACGGGCAGTCAGCTATGCTTGTCCTACTTGATCTGTCAGCGGTGTTTGATACCATTTTTCTCAGAACTCTAATACATAGACTGTGGGAGAAAGGAATTGGGGGAAATGCCCTAAACTGGTTCAAGAGTTGCCTAACTGACCGAACATCGATGGTCCAAACTGGCACTGTCGTCTTTCAAAGTTGGACGGTAGATAAGTGAGTCACCCAGGATCTATCCTCAGCCCCACTCTTTTGAATCTTTGTGGCACCCCTGGCGAGGGTGATTAGATCCCGCAGGTCTGACACAGTGTCGTATGTAGACGACACTCAACTACTGATCACCTTGGACCCTGATCCATCAAACACTAAACTCAGATTCACAAACTGCATGGTCCATATCAGCACCTGGATGCAAACTTATCATCTCCAGCTTAACGCTAGTAAAACGGAGATCATCCACTTCGTGAAGTGCAATGAATACTGGTCCAGTGACTGGTGACCTCAGAATCTTGGCCCTTGTCCGTCCCCCAAACTTGTAGTTCGCAACCTAGGAATGATGATTGATAACAAATTGTCCATGAAAGACCATGTAGCAGGGATTTGCTATAGATTAATGCGGAGCCTACGCAAAGTTTTCCAATGGAGCCCACTTGAATCAAGAAAACCGCTTGTGCAGGGCCTAATAATCAGCCGGCTCGACTATGGGAATGCTCTTATGGCCTCCATTAACGAAGAGTTTCTCACCAAACTTTAGGTGCCATAAAATACCGCTGACAGACTTGTACTAAATCTACCGTCACAGTCTCCGGCTGCCCCAAGTCTGAGAGTCCTCCACTTGTTTCCCATCCAGAAAATAATCTGTTTTAAGATCATCTGTCTGGTACACAAACACATCCTCGGAATGGGCCTAGTTACTTGCCAAAAAAACTCAACTGGTACCTGCCTAGCAGAACCCTTAGTTCAGTAACTAAGTACCTCCTTACTCCACTCAGAATGCGTACCGCCAGAAACGGTGGGGGATTGTTCTCACACCTCGCCCCTACTTTATGGAACACACTCCTCTTACAGCTACGCATGGTCACTGACCATCACCAGTTTCATAAAAGGCTAAAAACCTGGCTCTTCTGATCACTTTTTCCTCCTCTGCTGTCATTTTCCACATCCTTTCCACGGTTGTGGCTAGCGCTGTGAGACTCTCGGGTGATATGTGCGCTTAATAAAATATTTTAACCCCTCCCATGCTCATGACGAGCTGAGCTCGTCATGAGCCACGGCGCTCCGGTGCTCATGACGAGCTCAGCTCGTCATGAGCCGTGGAACGCTCACATGTGGGGATAATTCCCCTGCTGTGCGAGCGTTCCACGGCAGGTAATGCACCTGTGACGAGCTGAGCTCGTCATGAGCACAGGAGCGCCGTGCCTCATGACGAGCTCAGCTCGTCATGAGCGTGCGGGCGCTGTGCGCGCCTCCTCCCCCCCCAGCGCTGCGGGGGAATGACCCCCGCAGCGAAGGGGGTAACATAACATGAGGAAGCTGGTACCGTTTTTCACAAATATCACCACAGCACTGTGATACTGCTATGAAGAGGGTATAGTGGGGGTCCTCAGTCCTGTGCCAATTGACTGCCCCTCACGAGTTGACTGGAACATCTGTACATATCCCTGATCGTGAACCACCTGACAGGATCTTTGAATGCTAGGTTCGATGAGTTCAGCCAGCAACACCTGGGGGATTACAGTTGGTGGCTGCCACCCAAGGTGTCAAAGGCCATCTTCCAACAGTGGGTGAAACCCTGGGTAGTTGTTTTTTCACCAACGTGCAGTGTCAAAAATCCCTTTGCATGGCTCCACTCCTAGACATCCTCCATCCTCTGATTCACAGATACTACCTGACATCAGTAGATCTCAAAGATGCTTGCTTTTATGTGCCTAAATGTCCAAAACCCTGTTATTATTTGAGATTCAAAGTAGCTGATCTCCATTATCAATTCAAGGTTCTCCTCTTTGGCCTAAAATCAGTGTCTCATTTTCACAATGTCTCTCACCAGTAGCAGTGTATCTAAGAAAAAAAGGTCAACTGGTCTTTCCATACCTCTATGACTGACTGAAGAAAGTTCCTTTTTGTCATTCAGCGACATGGTCAACCAAGCTAGTCCGGGGCTCTTCAACAATTTAGGCCTTACTCTGTGCAGACACACATCTTCCCTCCAACCACAAAGCATGACAACATTTCTTGGAGCCCTTCTGGACACTTGAAAACAAGGTTTATACAACACTGAAAAGGGTGTTTTTATACTAATAGACCTGGCAAACAGTTTGTTAAAAATACAGGGTCAGTTCTACTTTTAAAAGCACTATTTGTGATAATGTTGTCATGCTTTCCACTAGTTTTGGTTCGAGGCATGTGGGCTGCTAAATTCATATCTTAGCATTAGATCGCCGCCTAGTGTTGGGTCCGGATGATCGCACATTGTTTTCCTGGAAGAGTCTTCGAAGTATCCTGAGATGGGTGGCTCCTCCCCTGGACTACAGTGCGCATGGGCATCGGCTCCATCCCCAGATTGTTTTTTTCCGCCATTGGGTTCGGATGTGGTCTCGACGTCTTTCTGTCGAAACCGAGAAAAAACTTACTTTTAACGGCCAAAAGGCCTCGATTTTTTGCGTCGGTATTGTTTGCGCACGGTCTCGAGTCTTCCGTCTCTTGGAGCCGGAATAAGCGGAGTTTTCTTTCGCTTTCTGGACTTTGAGGCCTTCTCATCGCAACACGACTGCAAAACTTTTCGGACATGGAGCGGAGCCCGTTTAAGTACTGCCCGCTTTGTGGGTCCAAGTACCCACACATCGATCTACACCCCGTCTGTAACAAATGCCTTTCGCCTGACCACGACGACGGCAAGTGCAAGGCTTGTGCACAGTTCCGCTCAAAGAAGACTCTCAAGCTTCGGCGCGCGGTGCGCATGGAAGCTAGACAAGCGGCCCCG
Source organism: Lissotriton helveticus (assembly GCF_964261635.1). Lineage (NCBI taxonomy): Eukaryota > Metazoa > Chordata > Amphibia > Caudata > Salamandridae > Lissotriton > Lissotriton helveticus. Next base: position 1,265,740,885 of record NC_136057.1, on the reverse strand, counting down.
GATCCGGAGAACATCTTCGGAGACCAGGAAGAAGAGGACCAGGGTCATCATCTTCAAATCTCCCCACCCGAGACGGAGGTCGAGGCGGATCCGGGAGACGACTACGGAGTCGTGGATCAAGGCCTTGAATACGTCGACGAGGTAGGGGACGACGATCAGATTTATGGGGCCGCGGCAGATAGCTCGGGGGACGAGCTCTGCCCCGAAGGTTACGAGGATACCGACCGGGTCGCGGGATCGCCTGTTGGCCTTACCCAAGACCCGTTGCCGCAAGCCACGGCCCCGCCTTCTGGCCCGGCCACGGACTTACTTGCCGAGCAGACTGTTTCGAAACCGAAACCAAAACCATCGGGATCGACAACACCTAAGATGGCCGACCCGAAAACGAAACCGAAACTTAAGGACTCGAGTGTCCCTAAGATGGCTGCCGTACCGGCGGAAACGACTGTGCCCGCTACTCCATCGACTCCGTCGACCTCCGGTCCGCAGAAGTCGAAAAAGTTCGTTGATTCCGCCGCTGCAAAATCGAAATCGACGCCAGAGGAGGGGTCCTCTAAGAAAGATGGTCGGCACGGATCGACAGCTGCGCCGCCGTCCAAGCACGCCAAAGCCAGCTCCAAGGAGGCTACGCAAGCGCACGGATCGAAGACTGGCACGTCGACGCCCCGGTCCCAGGAATCGGGGTCGGTGACGACGGGATCCGCGCCCAAAGCGCACAAGGCCCACAAAGACGTCGGATCCGAGGGAAAGATCAGAGCATCCTCGACGGCGCCAAAACAAACTGTGAGTGAGACATCCCTCATCGCCGAATCACTAAAGCGAATCAGGGAGAAGGCCTCTGCTCTGTCGGCTCCGATACCATCGCCGCAGCCGCAAAAGGACAATCCAGCAAAACCTTCTGGGAAACTTCTCTTTATTTTGCCGCCGAAGGAGGCGCCGAAGGCCTTTTCCACCAAATCGGCACCGAAACAGGTGATTTCTTCACCGGCTGGCCCTCTTCCACGTCGGGTACTCGACTCTGAGGAAGATTCAGAGCGTTTCATAGACGCTGACACAGGAAAACTGACTCTCTATAAAAGGAAAATCACTTCGGAGTCAGTGGACTCATATGTCATCCCACTGAAGAAGAAGAAGGTGCCCCTTGATGCTTCAGGCCTCATGGAACCTATCCAGCCTCCTCCGAGACGGAGCCCTACTCCCTCACCAGAACACTCTGCGGGTGAGGGGTATGATGAGGACGAGCAATACAATTTCCCTATCAATGAACCTGATGCACAACAGGATTCATATGATGACACTGGTGACCAAAGCGCCCAAAGTGTGGGGCAGGACCCGCAGCTCTTTAATGCACGTGCATCCCCAACTGAGGATTCAGCAGGTTTTCATGCACTACTCGAAAGGGCCGCAGCCAATCATGATGTGGACATGCATGCGGACCCGGTTGAGGAAGACTTCCTTTTCGACACATTTTCAGTCTCTGAAAGGACAGTAAAGACTCTGCCTATGCTTAAAGGAGTCCTCAAGCATGCTGGGGACATTTTTAAGGAGCCTACAAGAGCAAGAGTGGTCAATCCACGTATTGAAAAAAAGTACAGACCTGCACCTGCAGACCCCGCATACATTCGGGGACAGTTGCCACTGGACTCTCTTGTGGTCGCCAATGCCAGGAAACGTGCCAACTCCCAAACCACGGGTGAAGCTCCTCCCCCGGATAAGGAGTCTAAAGTGCTAGAGGCAGGGGGCAAAAGAGTAGCTGCGCAGGCATCAAACTTTTGGCGCATTGCCAATACACAGGCGCTCTTAACGCGTTACGATAGGGCGCACTACGACACCCTAGAACAGATTATACAACACCTGCCTCCACAGTTCCAAGAAGGCACTAAACTGCTTATTGAGGAAGGGAAGCTAATCTCAAACGCAGCTATCAAGTGTGCCCTTGACGCAGCAGACACAGCTGCTAGAGCTATCAACACTAGCGTTATGCTGAGACGACAGGCGTGGCTACGCATCTCAGGGTTTAAACAGGATATTCAGACAACCATTCTTAATCAGCCAGTCAATCCTGATAGTCTGTTTGGTCCAGATGTTGACACCACCCTAGAGAAAATAAAAAAGGACACAGAGACTGCTAAGTCCATGGGGGCCCTACAGTCACAACAGTTTCGTGGCAGCAATTTTCGTCGCTCAGGTGCACGTGGAGTCACCAGAGGACAAATGGGTCAACAATCTCAGTTCTCAAAAGGTGGAGCACAATCCTCGTTCACGAAACAGAACAAGGGAGGTTACAGAAACAACAGCAACAGAGGTCGCGGCAGAGGAAACAACAGCTCCCGCTCCTCTACCCCAAGCAAACAGTGACTCTCTGTCACTGCCCCCGACCACTTAACACCCGTCGGGGGGAGACTGCAGCAGTTCCTGCCCGTCTGGAAAAACATCACCACAGACAGGTGGGTGCGACAACTAATCCAGTATGGTTATTGCCTAGAGTTGAAATCCACTCCACCCAACATCCCGCCAAGGCAAAGACCTATGTCCGCAGAGCACTTGCTCTTATTGCAGCAGGAGGTAGTGGTGATGCTGCAAAAAGGCGCAATCGAGCTCGTGCCGGTGGGAGAAGAAGGTACAGGGGTGTATTCCCTGTACTTCCTTATTCCGAAGAAGGACGGATCTCTCAGACCCATTCTAGATCTACGTCCCCTCAACATGTACATACTATCAGAACATTTCCACATGCTCACTCTCCAACAGATCCTTCCCTTGCTGAACCAAGGGGACTTCTTAGCAACCTTAGATCTCAAGGATGCTTATTTCCACATTCCACTACACCCGTCCCACAGGAAATACCTCAGGTTCACTATTCAAGGCAAGCATTACCAGTTCAAGGTGCTACCCTTCGGAGTCACCACAGCCCCAAGGGTGTTTACCAAGTGTCTGGCGACAGTAGCAGCGCACCTCAGGAGGCAGAACATCCATGTCTACCCCTACCTAGACGACTGGCTCGTGCAAGCCAAGTCGGAGCAACAGTGCGCCGCGGACATGTCGGCTACAATTCACCTTCTTCACAATCTGGGTTTCTCGCTGAACTACCCAAAGTCGCATCTACAACCAGCACATGTCCGGCAGTTCCTAGGTGCGACGATCAACACCCTGACGGCCATGGCTCAGCCAAACCAAGTCAGGATAGACAGCATGCAGTCTCTAATCCAAAAGTTCAGACCACAACACTCGCTTCCAGCGAGAGTGTTCATGCAGTTGATAGGCATGATGGCCTCCTGCATCTTCATAGTCCCTCACGCACGGTTACATATGCGCCCGCTCCAGGAGTGCTTAGCGAATCAGTGGACACAGGCTCAAGGGCAATTGACAGACCTAGTGTTGGTTACCAGTCGGGCATACGACTCTCTGCATTGGTGGACTCCACACAACCTTTGCAAGGGCCGACTGTTCCAAGAGCCTGTGCCGCAGATTACCCTGACAACGGACGCATCTCTCCAGGGATGGGGAGCTCATCTGCTCAATTACACAGTGCAGGGACTATGGACGACGCAGCAACAAAAGATGCACATCAACTATCTGGAACTGATGGCAATCTTCATGGCGATCAAGTCCTTCATTGTACATCTGTGCAACAAGGTAGTGTTAGTCCGGACGGACAACATGACCGCGATGTACTACATTCAAAAGCAGGGAGGCACCCACTCGCCACAGCTGTCTCATCTGGCTCAGAGCATGTGGAAGTGGGCCATTCAGAGGAACATTTTCCTCATGGCAGAACACCTCCCAGGGAAGGACAACCAGATGGCGGATCTGCTCAGCAGGTACAGCCATCAAATGCACGAGTGGGAGATACACCCATCTGTCCTCCACCCGTACTTCCAACAGTGGGGTCATCCGGAGATAGACCTGTTTGCCACAAAAGAAAACGCAAAATGCCAACACTTTGCCGCCAGGTTCCCTCACCCACAGTCGCAGGGGAATGCGATATGGATGAACTGGTCAGGCAAATTTGCGTACGCTTTTCCGCCAGCCCCTCTGATACCGCTGGTCGCAAGAAAGCTAAGGCAGCACGCGATGACTCTCATCCTAGTTGCTCCAACGTGGGCGCGCCAAGCATGGTACACCACGTTCCTCGAACTATCAGTGGTGCCGCATCAAAGACTGCGCCTCACGCCCAGTCTTTTAACGCAGAACCATGGAGAAATTCAGCATCCAGATCCGCAACAGCTCAACCTGGCGATCTGGCTCCTGAAGTCCTAGAGTTTGGATACCTTAACCTACCTCCAGAATGCATGGACATCATCAAAGAGGCAAGGAAGCCAACTACCAGAGCATGCTATGCTGCGAAATGGAAGCGTTTTGTCATTCACTGTACTGCCAATGACATCAACCCGCTAGATGCATCTATCCCTGACATCATTTGCTATCTGTTGCATCTTTACAAGTGCAATCTAGCGTACACTTCCATTCGGATACATCTATCCGCCATAGCGGCTTACCTTCAGAACAGGCAGCACCTCTCTGTCTTCAGAGTGCCTGCCATTAAAGCCTTTCTTGAAGGCCTGAAACGAGTCATTCCCCCAAGAACACCACCAGCTCCGGTGTGGAACCTCAATGTGGTCCTCACCAGACTGATGGGACCACCTTTTGAGCCACTGCACTCGTGTGAACTCCAGTTCCTAACGTGGAAAGTGGCTTTTCTAATAGCTATTACGTCGCTGAGGCGTGTTAGTGAGCTACAAGCGCTCACAATCCAAGAGCCATTCATTCAGATTCATCCAAATAGGGTAGTGCTACGCACTAACCCCAAATTCCTTCCGAAGGTGGTGTCACAGTTTCATCTCAACCAAACTATTGACTTGCCAGCATTCTTTCAAAACCCACAAACGGTGGCAGAAAGAATGCTCCATACCTTAGATGTACGGAGGGCGTTGATGTACTACATAGACAGGACACAACCCTTTAGAAAGACAAAACAACTCTTTGTTGCCTTCGCACCACAACACAAAGGCAACCCTATTTCCAAAGCAGGAATAGCCAGGTGGATTGTTAAGTGCATCCAGATATGTTATCAAAAGGCCAAGCGCACTTTAACGATTCCCCCAAGGGCGCACTCCACACGCAAATTGGGGGCATCCATGGCTTTCCTAGGGAACATTCCTTTAGAGGATATTTGCAGAGCAGCCACGTGGGTTACACCACATACCTTTACAAAACACTACTGTGTTGATGTACATTCCAAGCAGCAAGCTGCTGTAGGACAGGCTGTTCTCAAAACACTTTTTCAGGTTTCTGCAGCTGGCACAGGCAACCGCCGCTGATGGAGGGACTGCTATGTATTCTATGCTAAGATATGAATTTAGCAGCCCACATGCCTCGAACTGAATATGCTACTTACCAGTATGCATCTGTTCTTGGCATGTAGGGCTGCTAACATTCATATCGCCCGCCCTCCTCCCCGGTGCCTGTCGCAGCTGCAGATATACTATTGTATTTATTCATTAGCATGGACATCCTTTACACTTTTCACTCCATCTTCTGCCACAATGGCGAAAAACAATCTGGGGATGGAGCCGATGCCCATGCGCACTGTAGTCCAGGGGAGGAGCCACCCATCTCAGGATACTTCGAAGACTCTTCTAGGACAACAATGTGCGATCATCCGGACCCAACACTAGGCGGCGATCTAATGCTAAGATATGAATGTTAGCAGCCCTACATGCCAAGAACAGATGCATACTGGTAAGTAGCATATTCATTTTGCAGCTTACAAATGATTAATCTGCAAGAGGAACTTGAGAAGCAGTGGATTTGAACCCAGGATTCATTCCATGATATAACAAACCACATCTTCAGTCATTGGAGCAAACCAAAGTTGGATCTATTTGTGACCACTGTGAACCCGAAATGCCAGTTTCACCCAATTTGGCATCCTCAACCAGGGCCTTTGGGGATGTGTTTTCTATAGAATAGTCTGGAATCTGTCTATGCTTTGTAACCAATACCCATGGTCCCTAAGGTGCTGAACAGGATGCAGGGAGGTGTGGAGCAGCGGCCAGAGCGTCTGACTCCGGAGCATGGGTCTCACGTTTCGATCCCCGGCAGCAGCTCAGCTCAGCATCATGTGACTGTAGGCCAGTGGTCTTCAAACTTTCTAATGCAGCGTCCCTCTGAAATTTTTGGACAATCTATTAAATTGTACCTATTAAAAGTATCCAGTGTGGCTGGGAGTTTTTAAGAATATTTGGAATCCCTTCCCTTTTGACTCATTCTCCCAGCTAGATATAAATGACAAAAGATGTTCGTGATGGCCAATTACAGAGCATAATGCTTCTTTTGGCCAGAGCCTGGAGCCCCCCTGGGATAACCTGAAGCCCCCAGTTTGAAGAACCCTGCTGTAGGCAATGGTTTACTTAATATTTTTCATAGATTCACATGCAACTCCTCTCCTGCCCTTGGAGGCTTACCTATTTAATCAGGCTGAAGTACTGTAGCCTCTGAAGGGAGTGTCTGTCAGGGTGGTTTAGTTGGGTTGGCTGAAGTTTGGTTCTTTTTACAATTAACAGGATACGAACGTTTTACAGGATATATATGTTCGAGGCATGTGTGCTGTAGATACACATGCTTTGCATAGGTTTTTTCCGCTGACTAGTTCAGATGTAATATCTTGCGCTCTGGTTCGGGACTACTCTGGTTTCCATTTCGGTTCTTTAGTATCTCCACTCAACTGTATTGTCTTGATTGGTTAGTTTATTGCATCTGAGCGATCACCCTTATGCGTAGCGGGTCTTCGGTACGCTCCCTTGGCCCACGGGTCATGCCTGGCTGGGCATATGTACGACACTTCCAACTTTCTTTGGAGAATGACGTGCTAAGGGAATGCACTCCGTTCCGTTTCTGTCTGAATTGTCACTCCAAATATCCTTATACGGCCCAGCACTCTGTTTGCAACCTATGCCTCTTGTCCGATCATCGAGAGGAGAGCTGTAAGGCTGCAAATCTTTTAGATCTAAAAAGGCTCTTCGAGACCGACATGCTGGATGACAAGAAATGCAGTGGAGGTAAGCATGTACCAGACATCTTTGGTCGACAACAAGTGGAAGATGAAGAAGCATCAGCGGCACAAGTGGACTCTCTATCGATCCATGATTCCTAGTCCTAATTCGATGATGACTTGACCCATCTTCAGCTGGCACAGAAGCATCAGACAGTGAGTACTTATACTCCTGATCCTAAGCCCAAAGCATTGCCTCCAACCGAAAGACTGCTCATGGTCCACCACTGCAAAAAAAAACATGGTGCACCTCGAAGAAACCTCTGGCTCTGCACCGAAAGTTTGTCCTGCAGCAGAAGCCGCCACCTCCCCCACAACTAGACCTACAGCACCTCTATCTTCGGTCTCGGCACCGAAACAAAAAGTCAGTTTCGGATCAGACTACAGCTCGCAATTAAACCGAAGCTTCCGCCACTGAAATGCTAAGTTTTCTGACCCAAATCCCCACCGTAGCCGATCCTAGAGTAATTTCAAGAACAGCTCAACCCGAAACAAAAAAGACTCCAGATTCAGCCTGGAACTAAAAGATTAGTGCTCCAACCAGCAAACCAACCATCTTCTAAAAAGCAGTTACCTTTTCAAGAGGCTTTGGACTTTCCTATTCAACCTTTTAAAAAAGAAGAGGAGGGATGCTGCCACTAGCCCATTGCACGTCCCTATTCCATCTTCACCTACTCCACAAACACCCTCTCCACATCAACTCCTCCACCTCACTCACCAAATGTATCTGAGGCAGGTGACCTTTCTCCTCATTCACCATAGGGGATGATGATCAGGATACTCCACAAAACATTCACCCAGGGTCTGCTTGGGATGATTAGGACATTGAACTACAAGGGGATACAGACTGTGATATATGCATAGCGATATAACATAATATTATATATGTATTTATGTATATGTATGCATTCTTATTGCACTGTGGGACTCCCACCTCAACAATGGGGAATAATTGTTGTACGTTAATCAATGAAAGATACCAATACTGGAGAACTACACTTGCAGGTAAATAACTTTTTTTTCTTGTGCATTGTCGGAATCTTCATTAAAGTCATAAACGTTAAAATAATTCCCCGCTGCTTGCCATTGTCTATATGAAAGGCAGCATACTTAAGAACCGCTTATCCAAGGAAAGATTATGTAAACTTCTGTATACTTAAAATTATCCCAGTAACTACATTGCAGCATTCGAAATGTAAAACGGTCAAAATGTGTCCATCTTTGAGGGAAGTGTGCAGCCAGATACTTTTTTAACCAAAGGAGTGAAAATAGACACTTGTCCCTTTAAGAATTCAGAGCTACCACTACTGATGATGCACTGTACTGGTAGTTGCCTCTCTGTCCGTTCTTTTTTCCAGCTGAGCAGGATTCCAGAACATCTCACTCTCTGTTCTTTCAGATAGATTTCTCTCAGAAAATATTGTTTACAGTTTCACTCAACATCTCTTAATGGAATCTATTGCGTGAACCTGTTTTTCTCTGTTTTTCCTCTGCTTGATGCTGTCACTATTTGTGAAGTACCCCTCATTTAAAAGGAAGAAAACCGTCATCTCCTGCCTCACAAAATAATGCCTCACCATCTAGAAGTCCTCAAACTCAAGAGCACCGGAGAAGGAAGAGCTCGACCACAAGATCAAGTTCAGAATCATCATCTGGTGACCGATCTTTTACATCCTACTCTCAAACTTCACATAGTGCCTCCCAGAACAGAATATCACAAGTGGATGACATAGCTGCATTAAACATCCCAATGGAAGCTCCTCAGACATTCGGTTAGATCATCCTAGAAACTTTTCAACCAAAAGCTTCTGTAAGACCATACCTTCCTCTAGAGATGGCAGTCAATCAGTTCCCCAGAACGAGCCACTGCAACAGCAGTCACAAACTAAGACTTAAAAAGAAATAACTTCCACCAAAAGATCCTGAATTTCTGAAGTCTCACCCCAAACCACCCCAAACCAGACCCAGGGATGACCACTCCACTGCAAAGAGAGCAAGGAAATAGATTTAATTGGCAGGAAAATGTGTAGCATACCAGCAAATGCACTAAACAGTGGAAATGCTGCTTGTGCTCCTAGGCCAATAAGAGAAGGAAATATGGAATGACATGGCACCAGCAGCAGGGTTTCCAAGAAATAGTTAATAAAGGTGCCCAGGTTACCTATCGGGTCATAAGTGCTGCTGTAAATGGTTCAGAACTGGGCACTAAGAGCTATAGTCATGGGGTCCCTTATGTAGATCATCTGACTTGCCACCTTAAAAACTGATGCCCAACAAAAGATTATGAACATCTCCTTTTCTGGCTCAGCCTTATTGGGCCAACCTACAGAACAATAAATGTCAAGAATAAAAGAAATGTTAAGAATGCAAAATGAAGCACAAGCCCTCAGAGCTCTAGATCTAGAAGAGAAGAAGCACTTCCAACCACAGCGCAAGCCAAAAGTTGTCCGGTACTTTCAGCATAGCATTAAATTCCCTCACTAGCCATACAAATAGCAGCAGCAAAATCAGCAAGGCCAGAAATATACTTCTAAAAATAAATCCTCGCAATCAGTTGCACAGGCGAGACCGTACAATGCCAGAGTTTGCCATTCCTTCAAGAATAGAAATTGACAACTTCCCACCTGCCACCTTCATCCATTCTCCACTCCAGTATAGGGAGTGGTACCTTGTTACCTGGAAAAGTGGAGTTTTAGAACATCAGACAAATGAGTATTGAAGCTGGTGAGTTAGGGTTATTCACTTCAATTAAGGGCAAGGCCATCTGCTGTACCCACAAAACCAACATTGGATCAGAAAATTAATATTCTTAAATGGAAAACTTAAATCCTGTTAGGAAACATGCCAAAAAAATGGTGGCGCCTTAACAGGCGTGACAGGGAACATAATACAGATATTTCCACATGTGAAAAAGTGAACAATAAATGAAGTGCAGGCCAATAGTAGATGTTGTGATTTGTGTCTAAACAAATATGTAAAGAAGAGAGATTCAGACTGCTGGACCTTCACTAAATATATCCTCACTTACAAAAGAAAGCTTGGATATGCCCAAATGAATCTTCCAAGATGCACACTTTCACATTCCAATAGTGGAACACCACAGAAAATGCTTGGGTTTGTGGCAAGCAGCATTTATATCCAGTATGCCCGTTCGGCCTGAAAGCAGCCCCATGCACGTTCTCAAAGTGTATGGCAGTAGTAGCGGCTCACTTGAGAAAGAAAGTCCTTTTCGTATACCCCCCTCTAGAGACTATTTGCTCCTTAAAGCCAACATTCATCCCATCGCTAGACTAGGATCTTCTAAAGACTGTCTTCCTAAAAAGCAAATTTGGTACTCAGAAAAATTGGATTAAGTGAACAACTTTAGTACACGATTTATGCTTTCTAGGGACTTCAGTAGATATCACTTGTCTTAATTTTCTCCAATCCAGGCTTACATATGCAACCTTGACAAAAGTGCCTTGAAAGCCAGTTGTCACAGAAACCGGATAGTTGAGACAACCAATTGATGATGACTCTACCAGCAAAACAGTCTCTAGTATTGTTAGGCAGATTGAAGAAACCTATGACGGCAGTTGTCTTTTGGCAGGAAACACCTTTACAGACTATTGCCCCTTCTGTATTGTTAACCGAATGGAGTGCTCACTAGCAGTGTCTCAGTACAGGGTCAATGGACAAAAGGAATGGACTTGTCGTATCAATTATCTGGATATATGTGCAATCCAACTAGCTCTGAAAGCGTTTCTTCTATATCTGAAGACTGTGTCCTGATTCAAACCAGCAACACCACTTCAATGTGCTACCTCAACAGACTGCTAGGGATAAGATCAAGGACACACTCTAGAAGCACAACATTTTTGGGGCACTGGGCACTTGCAAGAGGTCTGACTGAGGGCAGTTCATATTTCAGGTGCGCTTAATCACCAAGCAGATCTCCTCAGTTGATTTTTATGTAGAAAACCGCAAATGGGTCCTAGGCAACTCCGCTGTACAAGACATCTTTGATCATTGGCGAAGCCTTTTGCAACAGCTCAATATATTCAATTTGCAGACGTTTCACATCCAGGGTTCAAGAACTGGAATCAGTGGGAATGCTCCTTTAATAGACTGGTCAAAGTAATTTCTCACAGCCTTTCTGCTGATTCTATTCATCCCAAAAGTACTGCTGAAATTGCAGAGCACATAATCAAAGATGATTCTTATACCACCAGACTGGCTGTGCCAATGGTGGTATGCAGAACGCCTCCACATGTCAATCATGCCTTAAGAGATTGCCATGCAAACTGAATTTCCTCCCCATACTTCCGAGGCAGATTCAATATACAAATGTAATGATGAATTAGGCAAAATGGCTCCTGAAGTCGGGCAGTAGAGATTTTGAAAGACACCATCCATCTACTTGAACATGTTATGCAATGAACTGGAAGAGGTTTACACGTGGTGCCAAAACAACTGTCATTACCTATTCTTAGTAGCAGTAACTTCTAGGAGAGTAAGTGAAATTCAAGCTTTGTCTGCTGTAGAGCCTTACACTATTTCTTACAAGTGGAGTAGTCAATAGGACGCATCCCTCGTTCCTTCCCAAGGTAGATTCTGAGCTTCACAACAATCAGGCGGTCACATGCCTATATACTTTTTCAAGCGTTCCACACTAGCAGAAAGCTCCCTAAATTGTTTAGATGTTAGCTGTGTTGTGTGGTTCTACCTGGACAATACAAAGTTACCTAGAAAATCCAACCAACGTATTTAATTAATTATGGGCACGTTCATCAGGGATTTGCCACACCCAAGCTATCTATATTTGGATGTATTGCGGTATGCCTTTCATTATCTAACCAACTAGAAACAAGCCGCTTCCAGGCAGGCCAAGAGCCCATTCAACTGGAGGAAAAGCTACAACTACTTTGGGGCTTAGAAATGTCCCATAGCGGATGTCTGCAGAGAGGCCACCTGGTGATATGCACATACATTCACAAGACATTACTTTCTAAATTGTGATACTCAAACTGATGCTAGTGTCGGTCAGGCCACTCTAAATAAACTATTTGTATAGAAAGCGGCACTGTAACGGGCCCTATTCGTAATGATATTTATTTCCATTCTTATGCCCAAAAGCCACATAGGAAGCAATTAAGTTCAACTTGCTGCTTTATTCTAATATTGATGACTATTAATGTAGATCCTACAATGCAAAATGAATTGTTACTTGCTTGTAGTCCTGGTTCTGCATCGTAGGAATCTTCATTGAAGTCAGAAAGGACTATTCAACCTTCCAAGTGGGTTATCGTTGGCAGTCAGTTAATATACTCTTCAATCAATATTCCTCTAAGTTCTCACGGTTAGGAGAGAGGCAACTGCCAGTACAGTTCATTATGCATAGTGGAAGCTCCCGGACAGTTAAAAGGACAGCAATCAATTTTCAAATTTTTTATTTTGAAAGCCTATCTAGCTGCTCTTTTCCCCTCAATGATAGACTGCTTTTGCCTGTTTTGCATTTCAGTGATGCAATGAGGTTTGCAAGGATTATTTTAAACCTACAGCAGTCTATATTTCGATGCAAATCGTGCCTTGGATAGCCTTTTCTAAAGGCTGATGCATCTCATATGGACAATGGCACCCTTTGTATTTAACTATGTGGACAAAAATTGAATTTGAAGCTTTGAAGGATCAATGCACACTGTGGGGTATTATTCTAATGTCTGACCTCAATGAAGATTCCCAAGATACAGACCCAGGACTACAAGTAAGGAACCATTTCTTCTGCCTCATAGGGGCTTCACTGAGAACCATAAAAGTAGATTATCCCAGCCCATGTGCAGGGACGTCTCAACACTTCTTTCATGGCTATAGATGGAGTTAGGCACCTCAATATTCCACAGTTTGGTGATACCCCCATCTTTAGTAAGTAAGGTCAACTTTTTGCTACATTTTTCTATTGGAACATCTTTTTTTTATATAGTACCCAGACCACATTGCTACACGTAGCTGAAGGAAATGTGCTGCACTAACAATATTAACCTATAAAAGTTTAAGAGAGATAAAAGTGAAGGAAAAAGTGCAGAAGCTGTTACAGGTCGTACTGCTCCTTTAAGGAGCCAACAGTTTACATTTCCAGCAAGCCCTGTACTGTCAGTTTCCCCTCACACCTGCAGTTCTTTCTTTTTTGCTTGTTATGCGTGGATCTAAAAAATCTGCAAGGGTATTAAAGACACCACCGCCTTTCTAAGCGGCACTGCAGTGGGAAGCGCCACGCCGCCTGCCCTTCAGAGCACTTTAAAGTTATAATTTTGCTGGCAGGCGGTAGCGACTCTTGGCAGTGCGGGGCATGGTGGTGGTGATCTGCCTACAAAGTCCTAATCGGGCCCTTGACCCATTTTTGTCTGAGGAGTTAACTTCGTTAGAGGTTTTAAACGTGTGCATGTTTTCTTCATTTTTTCACCTTTGAAAGGATTTTTTTCCTCACAAAATGCACTCACCTTTTGTCCTTCCTGTGAGGTAAAATGCTGCCTCTGAATGTAATTTAGTATGTGTGGTCTGTCTGCCATCTACACATACTGTTAAGGAATGCGTATTTTGTCAAAAGATGACCGTCCTGAAAGATTGACAGAGGACTCCCCTTGGGGGAAAGCTGGAAAATGTTGGGCAGAAGAAGTAAGGAGGGAACATGTTCCATGTAATGCATACATTCGGGCTTGGTGATAAGTTTATAAAGTGTAAGGCCCTATTGTTTACGCATTTCACAGCAAGGGTCAAAACAGGTGGACTTCTATCTGACACCTGCAACGTCACCCGACGTACGAGACAAGGATGCCCGTTGTCCCCACTCTTGTTTGCGTTGGCGGTGGAACCACTGGCGGCCAAGGCCAGAACAGGACCGCATTATCGAGGTCTGTATGTACACTAGCAAATTCACCTTATTGCTCTGTATGCGGACGACCTACTAATGTTCCTAGCGAATTCGAGTAAAGCACTTCAGGGGGTGAAGGAACTGCTCCACGACCTTGGCACAGTGGCAGGGCTCCGAGTAAACTGGGCGCAGTCCTGTTTATTTCCGACCAAGATGGATGCAATCGGCCCGCCAGTTAAAGCTAGGATGAGGTGGGAGTACAGATGTCTGCAATATTTTGGCACAAGGATATAATCATGCACAGGGGGATCTGTTAGAGGGCAACGTCGGCAGAGCAATCAGAGGACTGAAGGGTAGTTTTGATTTTTGGGGGACGCTCCCGCTGTCCGTAGCTGGTAGAGTGGTCTTACTTAAAATGGTCCGGTCTAGGGAGGACCTGGCTTGGCAGTTCAGGCTGGACTGTTCCCAGAAACAACAGGGTCAAGACTGATTTGCATATGGCTGGGTACAAACTGGGGTGGTGTGGTGAGCAAAAGAATGATGGATTATACCCAGATCCTTGTGACTGGGGGTGAATGTTTGCATTGTCCAGCATTCCGTCCATCAGTTGTTTCTTTTGCATATGTTGCCCTAAGTGGGAAGGGTATGCCCAGACATGGGTCCCGTGCTCGCTACACCACTGGATTCAAGCTAGCCTGGCTGATGAAGGGCGATGCCCTGAAACCGGTCCCAGGATGCTTGTTTCCGGTCCAGGGAGGACCTGGCTTGGCAGTTCGGCAGGACTGTTCCCACAAGGAACGGGGTCAAGACTGATTTGCATATGGCTGGGTCCAAACTTGGGTGGTGTGGTGAGCAAAAGAATGATGGATTAAACCCAGATCCTTGTGACTGGTGTTGATTGTTTGCATTGTCCAGCATTCCGTCCATCAGTTGTTTCTTTTGCTTACTTAAAATGGTTGCCCTTCCAAGACTATTGTACTATTTTAGGACCTTACCAATCTGGATCTCGGCGCGATATTTTAAACAACTTAAGTCCATGGTCATGGGGTTTATATGGGGCTCCGGCAGACGGCGAGTAGCAGGATAAGTTACGTACCTTTAATCCTAGTTCTCTTCCAGGGGTATCCTCATCAAAGTCCTAAGCACTGAATATTCCCGCCCACGTGCGGGGACCCCGGAAATAATACAAAATTGTTGGACCAGGCCCTTTGGGCAGGTTCACCCTGAGACTTTTTTTGCTTTTTCCTTGCCTGTTTCTGGACCCTGGGTTGGTGATTTTAGGCCTCTGCGCACTTTTTCACTGTGGTACAGTGTAAAGTGCGTGTGCTCTCTGTGTATGTGTGGTGAGTGACCTGCCCTCCCATAGGAATGAATGAGGAATATGTATGCCCATGGTAGTTCCTGATGTGTGGGGAGTGCAGGGTCGAGTTTGATATGTGTGAACTCGTGAGAATGAATGCTGCGTAATGGTGTATGCGGCATGGTTGTGTCTAGTCTAGAAGCGCCACTTTTAGAAGTTGGCATATTTGTGTAGTGAGTCTGCTGGCACGTGATTGGCTGGTGAGCCTGGCCCAGGAGTGCCTGGGCCTGCTTGTGGATTGACTGTCTGGTTTGAGTGTGACAGGGGCTGCAGTGCCCCCAGATGGTTGTCTGAGTCAGCCGTGGATGAAAGGCAGCATCTGCTGCCAGGGAAGTGGGAGGAGATTAGCACCTGATAGTGAAGGGCTGTGCCTGCCTGCCACAATGCTGGCTCCACCCCCCCGCTGGGAGACTGTCACCTCTGTCCCTGATACTGAAGGGACTTCCCTCTAAACCAGTCTAGCTGGTTCTCACACTGCCTACACAAAGACTTCAAAGACTTTTCTGTGTATAAGAAGGGGCTGTGTCCCCTTCCAAAATGTTCTTGTTTTTGGACTTGAATCTGCCAGGGGCGTGCTGCTGCTGGGGCTCAGGGGAATCCCTGAGCCCTGCCCAGCCCCTGGACACTTGATGGAGTTGCCCTGGGATCCTTTGGACCTTCTTATCCCCCCAGGACTTTGCTGCATCTCCTGACAGACTTTACTGGACTTTTGGATGTCCTTATAGCGCTGGGAGTGCTGTAGTTTGATTCTTAGCGCTGATAGCGCTTTGATTGTACTTCTGGGCTTGAGGGCGCGTGTTCTTGCCCTTTAGCGCTGTGGAGCGCTTTATCTTGCCCAAGCGCTTAGTAGCGCTTTTATTTTCATGTTTATTGGAGGCCGGTGCCCACCCGGCATTGCCCGTGTGCTCACCGCCGCGGCCTGGGGCCCTGAAAGTGACCAGGAGCCGAGGAGAGAAAAACGAAGGGGCCGGGACCTGATTGGTCCCTCGCCGACAGGAGCCGCGCTCTGATTGGCCGTTGCAGGAGGCCTGTCCCCGAGAGCTGCGCTGAGATTGGCCGCCTGGCCCGCAGAGGCTCTGACGTCACTGGGGGCTCGCCGCAAGAGCCGCGATGGGATTGGCCCATCGCTCGTGACCTGCTCGAAAAATGGAGGCGAGAGAAGAGGAGGAAGCGTCGCCTGCTGCTGGGGCTCCCGTGTGCTGAGGGAGCCCCGTGGCGAGAGAGGAAGAAGGAACATGGCGGCTGGGCGGCAGGGCTCCCATGAAGGAGATTCCCCTCGCGTCATCCGGGGACCGCGCAGGGATTGGCCCGACCTCTAGGGCTTCCCCGCGCTCCTGTCCTGTGAGGAGGAAGACTGCGGCGCTCGCGGGGCTCCCATGAGGAGAGGAGAGCCCCGCACCGAAAGAAGGCCGGCCGCAGCAGAGACGGAGCAGCTGAGGCTCCGGAGAAGGCGGAGAGCGGAGAGGAGCCCCCACCAGTTAAGAGCAGCCGGTGAGTAGAAGCTGCTGAGGGGGGCTCCGTGTGCAAAATAGATGGCGCCTGGGCGAGGCGCCGGGTCCTGCCTGCATTCTGTGCGACCCGTCTGGCGGCGGGCTGCCCCAAAGAGGAGTGATGTCGGTGAGGACGTCCTTGAAGCCAAGAGTGCTCCAACGGTCCCATATGTGCAGCGAGGTCCCCCGTGGGGGTCCTAAGGCCCTGGAGACCCATGCCGCCCCTGTGGGGCATTATTCTCAGCTACCCCACTCTGGCAGGGGTCAGCTGCGATTGAGAGGGCATTTGAATTTACGAGCCAGCGAGGCTGGAGGGGCCATAATTGTTTTAAGAGTCTGTGAGGCTCTTGTGTTATGCCAGAGCCTGAGTGGCTCCAACGTTGATCATGTGTGATGTCCAGAGCCTGTGTGGCTCCAGTGTGGCGCAGTTTGCGCCTAAGGGTCAGTGAGGACCCTGTCGTAGTTTGGACTCCCAGCTGCCCAGCAATTAGTGGGCAGCTGCACCGTTTAGGTCTTGTGATTTGCCCAGGTGCCCAGCAAGTAGTGGGCACCTGCATCGTTTAGGCCCCTGACATTGAGACTCAGGGCGTTCTAGCCCCAACAAGGCCAGTTGGCCTAGGGACTGCCACTGGTGGTGGCTTATGTAGGTTTTGCGCAATTGTATGGTTATGGCACCTCTGAATGTATTTCCTTGCATCATGTGTTATTCCTGCACCTCTGAATGTTTTTAGACATCATGTGACTTTTGCGCTACTGCCTTGTTCTGGTACCTCTGAATGTATTTTTATTGCATCATGTGCTTTATTCTTAACACCGCTGAATGTGTAGGTTTATACATTATGTGTTTCTCTTTACTACTCCTCTGAATGTGATTTATGCATCATGGGTAATGTGTTCTTTCCTAGAGCCCTAAATGCTGTGTGATACTTAGGTGGTTGTTCTTTTTAGTACAGGTGGTCCTAGTGAGGTCCTGGCCCCCTGCGTGACATTCTCCTAAGGTGTTTAGGGTTGCGTAGGTGGTACTTACCTGTCCCCAGTAGTTACTGGATGTGATTTACAACTGTTATATTTTTCTGCTATACTTATTCTAAGTTCTATAAGTGCTATTTCTATTTCTAAAAGTGCTGATTATGACAGTGGCCCATGTGGCCCTGTCCTGTGTAAATAATCCCATGTGAATATTGCCCGTGCCAGTTGGCACAATGTATATGTGTGATTCTATCTGATATGTTTTGACAATACAAAAGTTATTTTAATATAACCTTGTGTGGAGTTCCTTTTGTGGTGTGCCTAGGATGTTGTTGCTGTTGTGTGCTGGCGCAAATGCTTTACACATTGCCTCCGAGTTTAGCCTTACTGCTCGTGCGAAGCTACCAAGGGGGTGAGCAGGGGTTATCTTGGCGTGTGACTTCCTTGCCCTGACTAGAATGGTGGATTCTGCCTGGCTTTGGCGTCAGCCTTAGCCTACCAGAAATAGCCAGTTCTAACAAAAATTATATAAGTAAATCACATATAAATAGCTCCACATATATGTATGCACATACATCATTTTTTCTCGCACCAATGCAGCCCCAAAATAGAGGCTAAACAATGTAAATACTCATACATACACTGCAATTAGCAAGGAAACAAAAAACACATTAGGTCAAAAAGCCCTTGAACTTTGTGTTTTAATGAGCAAAAATACTCATAAATCCTGAAAATTGCTAATAAATAGACAGTTAGCCACAGGCTGCATTGAACAGCAATAGCATAGAAAATGAAACCATATTCAACAAAAACTGGCACCGTGCCTTTAAGGCAGCCATGACCCCTGGCTTCCCATCATGCCTCAGGGGTGACAGTTAGGTCAGTTGTTCTTTGCATAACCTTGAAGTCAGGGTTCAACCATAAGCCATAGAAACAGACAAATCTCATTTACCTGGGGAGGCGGGTGGGTGTGCTTATGACTTTGATGAGGATACCCCTTGGAGAGAACTAGGATTACAGGTAAGTAACTTATCCTTCTCTTCATGGGGATCCTCATCAATAGTCATAAGCACTGAATAGAATAGTAAGCCCAAACACCACCTGCAGGTAAATGAGAAATACATGACCCAACTGAATCATTTGTAGCAGACGAGTACTCAGCTGGTAAACGGATTCCGCAAGGAGGCCTGGCCTACCTGGGTATCTGCTCTAGTGTCAGATTTAAGACAGTAATGTCTGGTAAATGTATGGACGGACCTCCAGGTAGCCGCCTTACAGATCTCAGACATGGGTACATTATGGAGAAAAGCTGCGGTTGCCGCTCTACCCCTGGTGGAATGTGCCTTGGGAGAAACCCCCAGGGTTTTCTGAGCCAATTGATAGGAAAGCTTGATACACAAAACTATCCATCTTGAAATAGAACGTTTCGATGCTGCTTAACCTGTTCTGATCGAACCATAGTTGACAAATAGTTGATCAGACTTACGAACAGACTTGGACCTATCTAGATAAAATTGTAAAACCCTTTTCAGGTCCAAAGAATGCAAAGCCCTCTAGTAGAGGGATTAGGGAAGAAGGTGGGCAGAGAGATGGTCTGATTTACATGAAAATCTGACACCACCTTGGGCAGAAAAGACAGATGTGTCCTGCGTACTACTCTATTCAAGTGGAACACCGTATAAGGTTCCTTGGAGCAGAGAGCCTGAATTTCGCTCACCCTATGAGCTGATGTGATAACTACCAAAAAAGTAGCTTTCCAGGAAATATGCTGCAAAGTAGCTTTATGAATGGGCTCGAAAGGAGGACCCATTAATTTTGACAGAACCAGGTTCAGCTTCCAGGGCGGGAAAGTAGGACCCAATGGATGATACACTTTTTTCAACCCTTGCAGGAAGTCTTTTACAGCTGGCAGATGGAAAACAGAAGGTTGAGACGGTGATCGCCTATACGCTGTTATAGCTGCTAAATGCACCTTAATAGAATTAAACTTTAAACCTGCCTTCGCTAGATATAACAAATAAGGAAGAACGGCTTCTTCCTGACCCTTAATAGGATGATGACCTTTTTGCATGCACCACAGATAGACGCGCTTCCATTTACAGGCATAAGAATGTCTTGTGGAAGGCCGTCTCTCTTCCTTCAGGATGGACATGCAGTCCTGTGGCAATCCTAGATAGCCGTATTGTATGACCTCCGGAGCCATGCTGTCAAACTCGGTGACGGAAGGTTGGGATGATGAATCCTCCCGTTCATTTTGGATAACAGGTCCGGCCTGCATGGCAGTATCTTGTGAGGATCCACTGATGGATGAAGCAGGTCCGTGTACCACCATTGTCTCGGCCAGTCGGGGGCAATGAGGATCATCGTTGTACACAAGTGTGTCAGCTTGCTCACCACCTTCAGGATCAACGGAAGGGCTGGAAAGGTGTACACAAATTCCGCTGACCAGTCTATAAAAAGGGCATTCTCTCTTGTTCCTGGACGGTAAAACCGCGAGGCGAAGTCTCGGCATTTGGTGTTTTTGTCGTCCGCGAACAGATCCAAGGTGGGATGACCCCAAGACTGAAAGATGCCTTCGAGCACCTCGTCGTTTAGAACCCAGTCTTCTCTGTCTTCGAAATGCCGACTCAGCGCGTCCGCTCTCACATTCTGTTCTCCTGGGAGGTGGACCGCCGTGACTGACAATTTGCGAGCCAGAAGCCAATGCCAGATGCGCTGAGCTTCCAGTGACAGAATTCGTGCTTGTTCAAGTAGTACATCGTGGTGGTGTTGTCCGTTTGTACTAATATTGATGTTTCCCGAATCGAGGGAAGGAACGCTTTGAGAGCCAGGTGGACTGCCCTCAACTCCAGCATGTTGATATGATATGTACATTCCTTGGGGGACCACAAACCTTGCACTTTGAGGTGACCCACGTGTGCCCCCCAGCCTTGTAGAGAAGCATCGGTGATCAAGGTCTGTGCAGGAGGAGGTTAATGGAACGGAATTCCCACCTGCATATTCTGCTTCTTTGTCCACCATGGAATGGAAGCTCGAGACGTTTCTGAAAGAGCAAACCGATCGTCCCAGCGAGCTGACTGTTGGTCCCACTTACCCTCCAGATGCTGCTGAAGAGGACGCATCCGAAGCCTGGCATTCGGGACTAGAAAGATGCATGAAGCCATCGAACCTAGCAGGGAGGCACACTTTCGCAATTTCTGAACCTTGTTGCGGAGTACCAGCTGACACTTTTGAGTTATAGAACACTGTCTCTCCTCCGAAGGAAACACTTTTCCTACCTCGGAGTCTAGAAGAGCTCCTAGGAAGTGAATCTCTTGGGTGGGCTGCGAGACTGCGAGACTGATTTGCTGAAGTTGCCATGTAACCCCAACCAGTGACAGAGCTGCATGCAGGTTTGGAATTGGTTCCTTACCGCATCTGGGGAAGGACCTTTCAGTAGCCAATCGTCCAGATACGGGTACACGAAGACTCCCCTGCGGCGTAGAGCGGCCGCTACTACTGCAACACACTTCGTGAATACCCGGGGAGCTGACTTTAACCCGAAGGGCAGGACCTTGAATTGGTAGTGAGAGGTCCCCACCTGGAACCGCAGGAATCTTCTGTGCTTGTGGTGCACCGGGACATGGAAGTAGGCATCTTGGAGGTCCATCGAACACATCCAATCTCCCCTCCTGAGTTTCGGATATATTTTGGTGAAGTGTCAACATGTGGAACTTTTCTTTTTTGATATGCAGGTTGAGCATGCTTAAGTCCAGAATGGGCCTGAATTCTGCCTTTTGCCCCTTTTTTCTGACCAAGAAATATCGGTAGTACACTCCTTTCCCCCTTTGAGCGATTGGAACCCTCTTGATGCCTGATTTTTTTTTTAGACGTATCGCTACTTCCTTTTTCATAAAGGATGAGTTGATGATGTAAGGTTGGCCTTGGAGGAACGGGTGGTGGCAGGTGTGTGAAACGAAGACAGTACCCATTCTGAAGTGTAGTTAACACCCATCGGTCTAGAGTAATGCTTTCCCACTCTGACCTATGATGCGCAATGCTTCCCCCCACCGGAGTATTCAACGGCGCCGGGGGAAGGAAGGACTCATTGCTTTGGCTGGGACTTATTGGAATTGTTGCCCTGGCGTTGATTTCCACCGCCTCTGGAATTACGCTTGCCTGAATTGGGACTTCTGTTGCCCTTGTTGGTCCTGATCCTTCCGCCAGTGAAGGGTTTGAACCCTCTGTTTGGAAGGGCCCTTGTTGTAGGAGCGGTACCTCTTCTGAAATTCTTTTTTTCTTTTCAAGCCCTACGGCTTTGAGTGTCCAACTTCATGCGTTGCATTTCTTCATCAGTACTTGCCCCAAATAGTGATGTTCCCGAAAAGGGCAGGTTCACAATTCTAGCCTGAGCCTCAGGCTTTAAGGCTGTCAGGCGCAACCATGAAGACCTTTGCGCCGTTACTCCATGCACATAGCCATGCGCTGCAAGGGTAGCCCCATCCGCCGCGGCGCCTATGATCTGATTGGAGACCTGGCTGCTCTCCAAAAGAATCTCCTCAAAATCTTTGCGGTCTTTTTAAGGGAGTTTCTCAATAAATCTTTGGAGAGAATACCACAGGGATCTATCATACCTCCCCAGAAGGGCTTCTGCATTGGAGACCTTGAGAAAAGAGGCTAAGGTGTTGTAGACTCTTCTTCCGCACCAATCTTGCAATTTACTTTCCTTATCCGGAGGCACTGTAGATGAGGAAGCTACAGCAATGGATTTTTTCGCCGCCGCTATAATCACCGAGTCTGGTGGAGGGTCGGACCTGAGGAAAAGTGGATCCTCTTCTGGCGAGCGATACTTTTTAAGAATCCTTGCTGGGGCGGCCTTTATAGTCGCTGGAGTAAGGAAGACCTCATTCACAGGATCTATATGTTCGAGGCATGTGGGCTGCTGAATTCATATCTGTGCATAGATCGCCGCCTAGTGTTGGGTCCGGATGATTGCACGTTGTTGTCCTGGAAGAGTCTTCGAAGTATCACGAGATAGGTGGCTCCTCCCCTGGACTACAGTGCGCATGGGCATCCTCTCCATCCTCAGATTGTTTTTTTCCGCCATTGGGTTTGGATGTACTTTTTTTACTCATGTTCGGAAACTTTTCTAAAGGCCAAAAGGCCTTCGGGGTCGTCGGAATTGTCATTTCAATCGGTGCCGAGTACTTGTTCCAGTTCTTTTCGAGCAGGATGTCGAGGAGAGCCGCGTGGCCTTTTCGACACCAGAGGCCCGATCGTCGATGGAACGGAGCCCGTTCAAACGATGCCCCCTTTGTAATTCTAAGTACCCACACATCGATGTACACCTGGTGTGCAACAAGTGTCTATCTCCGGAGCACAATGAGGCCAACTGCCTAGCTTGTGCTCGATTCAGGTCAAAGAAGACGCTTCGACTTCGACGCGAAGTGAGGCAGACGATGACGAGGCCAGCGCCCGACCCGGTAAATATCTTCGATTAAGGAGACAATGAGGTCGTCGACACTGAGGATCCAGAACAGCAGTCGGATCCCGGTTCGGAGCATGACTCCAACTATCATGAAGACGACGAAGGACACATCGAGGATGAAAACGTCGTCGAGGTAAGGGACGACGCATCGGCCATCGGAGCCATCGATGACGACTCGAGCGATGAACCAGGCCCAACAGTGAGTACGGGGCCCAAAACAGACACGCAAAGACTTCCAAAGGCTGAGGTCGAGGCATCGCCAACAGGCCTTAGCCAAGATCATGACGAACATTCTATAGCCCCGCGTCTCGGCTCGGCTAAGAATATATCACAAGAGCCAGCGGTCGAACATTACCAGTCACTGGTTAAATCGAAAGCCATGGAGTTGAGAACGAAACCGAAACTGCTAGAGACAGTCTTTGGATCGAAGAGTTCAGATCCGTCGGATTCGACAAAGAAGAAAGGTGTCGACGACCCTGCTGGGTCACAAATACGGGGTGTCGACCCGAAGATCGGTACGCTGAAGTCCATGCCTAAAGTCAGGCACGTCGAACCGACAAAGTCGACGTCGACGGACAGCGACACAAATAAGGGACTCGAGTCTCGGAAGGTTCTCGATCCGAAGCAACGAGTCGACAGGCCACAGTTCGTCAAAGCCCTCGAGCCGAAGTCCAAGAGCAGCTCGAAGGACCACGTCGAGTCGAGGCAGAAGAGCGCGCCTCGAAAGCCACAGGCGCCTAAGTCGACGCAAGGTCAAAAACATTGGCGAAAAAACAGTCGGGCGGACCAATGACGACGCCAGCCCCAAAGAAGGTCAGTCAGTCTACGAATACTATGCCACCGTTAAAATTCGGCCTGCCCCCAACCGCACGGCCTAAGGCGCTCGATCCGAAGACGGGGATCGAAACGTCCAAGAAGGTGTCGATGGGGAAAAGGAGTCATTCTCTAGAAGAGGACATTGTGTACCAAGAGCCCTCCTATGATGAACAGTCGAAGCTCCATTTCGACCCCGACTCTGGCAGGCTTACTATTTATCAGAGGAAGATCAGGTCAGAAAATCCTCTTGAAACATATAAAATTCCACTAAAAAAGAAAAGGGATTCTTCCACATCACCTGTCCTTTTTGAGACTGTAAGGTACCATGGCCAGGACGCCTCTGCATACTCACCCACACGCACTGATGAGGATATTGGGTATGACTACAATGAAGAATTTAATTACACTGTGGACATGAATCAGGATGACCAGCCTCAAGCCTGGACAGACCCTGTCGACCCGGGGGAAGTCACAGATTATTCCTGACACTCCTTCTTATCCTGTCAAGACTTCGCCAACAGAGGATACAGCTGCGTTTAACGCATTAATAGAAAGGGCAGCACACAATCATGATGTGGAAATACATGCTGACCCAATTGAAGAAGCCTTCCTATTTGACACTTTCTCCACTTCAGAGAAATCAGTCAAAACATTGCCAATGTTGAAAGGTGTCCTTAAACACGCAGGAGACATTTTCAAGGAAACCACAAGAGCAAGGGTTGTTAACCCCAGAATCGAAAGAAAATACAGACCGGCACCGAGCGCTATTAGCCAGATATGATAGGGCTCATTATGACACACTAGAGCAACTGCTACAACATTTGCCTGATGCCTACAAGGAGGGAGCAGAAACACTGATACATGAGGAAAAACTCATATCTAACGCATCCATTAAATGTGCGCTGGACGCAGCAGACACCGCAGCCAGGACCATCAATACAAGTGTCATGCTCAGGAGACATGCTTGGTTACGCATCTCTGGGTTCAAACCTGAGATTCAAACCACATTATTAAATCAGCCTGTGAACCCTGTTTTTTATTTGGTCCTGATGTGGACACAATATTAGAGAAGATTAAAAAGGACACAGAGACAGCCAAGTCTATGGGTGCCTTGCAGTCACAACAATTCAGAGGAGGCTCCTTTCGTCGCTCCGGTAACAGAGGAGCTGCACGAGGCCAGGCATCCCAGCAGACTCCATACAATAAAGGGAGCACGCAGACCACCTATAATAAAACCAATAGAGGTGGATACCGTGGCAACAGCAACAAAGGCAGAGGACGGGGGAATAACACCACCAGATCCTCCGCCAATACTAAACAGTGACGTCTTGTCACTGCCCCCAGACCATGAAACACCGGTCGGGGGACGATTACAACACTTCCTGCCAGTCTGGGAAAGCATTACCACAGACAGGTGGGTGAGACAACTTATCCAGTTCGGCTATTGTCTAGAGCTAACCTCCACTGCACCCAACATACCCCCAAGACACCGTCCTATGTCCGCAGAGCAAATACACTTGTTGCAGCAAGAAGTCATCAGCATGCTGCAAAAAGGGGCCATAGAACTCGTACCTCTTCAGCAACAGGGTACAGGGGTATACTCGCTGTACTTCTTAATCCCCAAAAAGGACGGGTCTCTCAGGTCAATACTGGACCTCAGGCCCCTAAACCAATACATCTTTTCAGAATATTTTCACATGCTCACTTTACAGCAGGTTCTACCATTACTCAGTCAGGGAGATTTCCTCGCAACACTAGACCTAAAAGACGCATATTTCCACATACTGATACATCCAGCACACAGGAAATATCTCAGGTTTACCATACAGAATCAGCACTACCAGTTCAAGGTCCTGCCTTTGGGGGTTACAACAGCCCCCAGGGTGTTTACCAAGTGCCTAGCGACAGTAGCTGCGCACCTACGGAGGAACCATATTCACGTCTACCCCTATCTGGACGACTGGCTCATACAAGCAAAGTCAGCCCAGCAATGTGCCAGCCACGTGTCCCGCACTATTCACCTCCTACACAGCCTCGGATTCTCATTAAACTACCCAAAGTCTCATCTTCAACCCGCCCACGTACAACAGTACCTGGGAGCAACGATAGACACTCTGGCAGCAAAAGCGCAGCCAAACTCAGCAAGAATCAACAGCATTCAATTACTGATTCAGAAATTCAGACCCCAACACTCGCTCACAGCAAGGGTGTTTATGCAGTTGATAGGCATGATAGCCTCCTGCATCTTCATAGTCCCTCATGCGAGACTACACATGCGTCCGCGTCAGGAGTGCTCAGCACGGCAGTGGAACCAGGCTCAGGGACAATTAAAAGACTTAGTGTTGGTGACCGGTCGCGCATACAACTCTCTGCATTGGTGGAGCCCACAAAACCTTTGCAGGGGACGACCGTTCCAAGAGCCTATATCACAAATAGTGCTGACGACGGACGCATCTCTCCTGGGATGAGGAGCGCATGTCCTCCATTACACAGTGCAGGGACTATGGACGACACAGCAAAAGAGGATGCACATCAACCTGCTGGAACTGATGGCAATCTTTATGGCAATGAAGGAGTTCAAAGTACATTTGTGCAACAAAGTCGTGTTGATCCGCACGGACTACATGACTGCCATGTACTACATACAGAATCAGGGAGGGACACACTCTCCACAGTTGTCACATCTAGCACAAAGCATGTGGAAGTGGGCCATTCAGAGGAACATATTCCTCATGGCGGAACACCTCCCAGGCAGGGACAACCAGATGGCAGATCTGCTCAGCAGACACAGCCACCAGATTCACGAGTGGGAGATACATCCCTCAGTGCTACAGCCGTACTTCCAGCAGTGGGGTCACCCAGAGATAGACCTGTTCGCCACAAGGGAAAACGCAAAATGCCAAAGCTTCGCCGCCAGGTTTCCACACCCGCAGTCTCAGGGCAATGCGATATGGATGAACTGGTCAGGCAGATTTGCGTACGCTTTTCCACCAGCCCCGCTCATACCACTAGTGGCACGCAAACTGCGACAACACTCAATGACCCTCATCCTTGTTGCTCCAACATGGGCGAGGCAACCATGGTACACCACGTTCCTAGAACTTTCCGTGGTGCCTCCTCAAAGGCTGCAATTAACACCCAGTCTTTTAACGCAGAGCCATGGAGACGTTCAGCACCCAGACCCGCAACAGTTAAACCTTGCGATCTGGCTCCTGAAGTCATAGAGTTTGGTTACCTGAACTTGCCTCCTGACTGCATGAATATTATCAAGGAAGCAAGAAGGCCTACAACCAGAGCATGCTATGCGGCAAAGTGGAAACGATTTGTCATCTATTGTAACAATAATGACGTAAATCCGCTAGATACATCAACTCAAAACATCATATGTTATCTGTTACATTTGCACAGATGCAATCTAGCCTACAGTTCCATACGTATACATTTAGCTGCGGTGGCAGCTTATCTTCAAAACAGGCAGCACCTTTCACTCTTCAGAGTACCTGCTATTAAAGCTTTCATGGAGGGGCTCAAACGAGTGATTCCTCCAAGACACCCACCTTTACCTGTCTGGAACCTGAACGTGGTTCTAACCAGACTGATGGGACCACCTTTTGAACCGCTACACTCGTGTGAAATACAATTCCTAACGTGGAAAGTGGCTTTTTTAGTGGCGATTACATCACTTAGAAGAGTTAGTGAGCTGCAAGCCCTAACTATTCAGGAGCCATTCATCCTAATTCACGCAAATAGGGTAGTGCTACGTACTAACCCTAAATTTATGCCAAAGGTGGTATCCCAGTTTCACATCAATCAAACAATAGAACTGCCAGTGTTCTTCCCAAATCCAGATTCAGTGGCAGAAAGAGCTCTACATACACTAGACGTTAAGAGAGCTCTCCTGTACTATATAGACAGGACAAAACATTTCAGGAAAACTAAGCAACTGTTTGTTGCCTTTTCACCACAGCATAAAGGCAACCCCATTTCCAAATCGGGTGTAGCCAGATAGATTGTTAAGTGCATACAGATTTGTTATCAGAAAGCTAAACGCACATTAACAGTTCCCCCAAGAGCGCATTCAACATGCAAGTTAGGGGCATCCATGGCTTTTCTGGGAAACATTCCTCTAGAAGAAATATGTAGAGCAGCCACATGGTCTACCATACATACATTTACCAAACACTACTGTGTAGATGTACACTCCAAGCAGCTGTAGGACAAGCTGTTCTCAAGACTCTTTTTCAGACTGCTGCAGCTGGCACGGGCAACCACCGCTAAGGGGGAGACTGCTATCCTTTCTATGCACAGATATGAATTCAGCAGCCCACATGCCTCGAACGGAATATGCTACTTACCAGTATGCATCTGTTCTTGGCATGTAGGGCTGCTGATATTCATATCGCCCGCCCTCCTCCCCGGTGCCTGTCGTAGCTGTAGCACTCAGAATTAATCTCTAGCATGGACATCACTTACTGTATCATACTCCATCTCTGCCACAATGGCGAAAAACAATCTGAGGATGGAGAGGATGCCCATGCGCACTGTAGTCCACGGGAGGAGCCACCTATCTCGTGATACTTCGAAGACTCTTCCAGAACAACAATGTGCAATCATCCGGACCCAACACTAGGCGGCGATCTATGCACAGATATGAATATCAGCATGCCAAGAACAGATGCATACTGGTAAGTAGCATATTCCTTCCGGGTACCAAAGGCAGCAGAGGCTTGGGTGCCGATCTGTGATTCAAGGTCTCAAAGATCACAGAAGTCTTAACCTGTGGATTAGTCATGGGCACTCCCAGTTTCAAAGCACCCCTGCCCAAAATGTCTTGAAAAGTAAAAATGTCATCTATAGGGGATATTCTCGATGGAGGACTGTCCGTCAGAGTCGGAGAATAATCCCTATGAGAACGGGTCGGAGATGAAGAAGTAGTTGGCGATCTGCGAGCCCGTCTCCTGCTCCTAGACCTCGATCTTCGTCTACTGGATCGTACTTGGGAGCGCGATCGCTCTCTGGGTCGTGAGACTTGCTTCTCCTGATGAGCTTGCAACCTGACTGCTGTTTCCTTGTCTGGAGCTCAGTGATGCAGAGCCTACACCACCTCGGAGAGAGCCTGATGGAAGGAGACTTCTGGGTGCGCTCTGTCACTGGCGAACGTGCCAGAGGAGGCAGATCCGTTTGCCCATGCTGCGAACGTGCAGGAGAATGTCTGGACTTCTCACTATCCGAGGAGTAGATGTCATCTGAAGATCTTCCACGATGAGCAGACCGGGAGCCCGAGAATGATGACAGGCTCACCGGAGACCCACCTCTAGGAGGGTGCCTGGAAGTAGACCTTGTGCGACTCCTAGAAGCACACTCATCTGACACACTTTTCCTCTTAGCCGGAGGACTCGTATGCAGTGGAGAATGTTCCACCTCCGCAGCTGAAGCCGATCTTGGAGACTTCTGCTTTGCCTGAGACTGATCCGAGGGTTGACTAACTCTCTCCTGAGTAGTTTGCCCCGAAGGCGACCTCCCCTGGGATCTTGAAGGAGAGACTTGCCTCGAAGACAGATGTTTTGACGTCGACCCACACTGCTGTGACAACGACGGGGACCTTCTTGATGTCGAGCGCCGTGGGCCAGGCAACGACGGAGGCTGCTTCGATGTCGAACGTCGATCCTTTGACGTCAACGGGGATGTTCTCGACGTCGACCGCTGTGTGACGGCGACAAAGACCTTCTCGACGTCGATCGCCAGTGACTAGGCGATGACGGAGGGTGCCTCGATGTCGTCTATTGCCGGTGACTAGTTGTCAAAGGAGGATGCCTCGACGTCGAGCGTTGCTGGGCGGACGCCGACGGAGGGTGCCTCGACGTCGAACGCCGATGACTGGGCGTAGACGGACGATTCATCGACGTCGAACGCCGATGACTGGGCGTCGTCGGAGGATGCCTCGACGTCGAACGCCGATGACTAGGTGTCGACGGAGGAATCTGCAATGTCGAAGATTGGTGATGATGCTTCGACGCCAGCTGTCGCGACGCCGAGATCCTATGCTCCAACGGAGACCTTTCTCTCGACGCTGCACGCCCCGTCGACTGCAGCGGAGGTACCTTGCCTCTCGACGCCGATCCCGACGCCGAAGGAGAACAAGTCGGGACTTCTCTTGACGTCGATCGTGTCCTGCGCATCTGCTGCCTCTTAGGAGACCTACCTCTCTCAGAGAGACCATAAATATGAATTCAATTCTCTCCCTATCTTTGAGAGTTCTCCTGGATAAAGTCTTGCAGTGTTCACAAGAACTTGCAGAATGAGTGTCAGGGAGGCAGAGGATACACACAGGATGTGTGTCAGTCTTGGCCTTCTACTTCCCACAGGAAGGGCAGTTGTCAAAAAGAGAAGGCATTTTTTACAGAAAAATTCATTTTTTTAAGAGTCAAAAAAGGCAGCACTAACACTTTATGTCCAAAAGACGTCGAGTGAAAGCAAAAATTGTAGAAAATCTCAAGTATTTTTTGACAAAGTCAAAAAGAAAGGGAGCTGTTGAACCAGGGTCCTGACAGAAGGGGCCGGAAAGAACAACTGACCTAACTGACACACCTGAGGCATGATGGAAAGCCAGGGGTCATGGCTGCCTTAAAGGCACGGTGCCAGTTTTTGTTGAAAATGGTTTCATTTTCTATGCTATTGCTGTTCATTGCAGCCTGTGGCTAACAATGTCTATTTATTAGCAATTTTCAGGATTTATGAGTATTTTTGCTCATTAAAACATCAAGGTCAAGGGCTTTTTGACCTAATGTGTTTTTTGTTTCCTTGCTAATTGCAGTGTATGTATGAGTATTTACATTGTTTAGCCTCTATTTTGGGCTGCATTGCTGTGAGAAAAAATGATATATGTGCATACATATATGTGGAGCTATTTATATGTGATTTAAATATATCATTTTATATTATTTCCGGGGTCCCCGCACGTGGGCTGGAATATTCAGTGCTTATGACTATTGATGAGGATCCCCTGGAAGAGAACTGGCCGTTATGATGCGACCTCGGTCAGAGGGGGGATGGGGCAGCACGTGATTTTGAGACTTAATACCTAGCAGCCCAATTACAATGGCTCACACAAAATATAGCGACATGGATACGGGGGACGGGAGAGCAGAAGGACAGAGCCCCGACGCTGGAAGTATTCTCTCAGGTTGTACTGAACCTCCCTGTTCGCGCCAAAGATCTCCAGGCAGACCTTAGGACAGCAAGACCGGCTGGAGAAGGAGTTTGAAAAGAGCGAGGATTGACGTTCCCTATGCGCCTGGCATTCCACTGACCATGTCCAAGGTGTTGCCCCATGGATGTGTCTGGGGAGGATTGGCACGTTGGAAGGAGAAAGGCCTGACTAATATCGGGCATTTATATGACAATGTCACTATGCTTCCCTTTAATGACTTACAGGAGCTATATGACTTACCTGTTTGGGGGGCTTTTTGTTACGTGCTGTACTTACCGCGGCTATCCGTAGGCAGTGGTAGGAGTGCCTTATTGAACCAAAAACATCATTGGGATGTCAATACATGGTGACATCATCAGGAACCTTTGAAGTGGTCACATGTCTGTACAGATGTCTGACGCAGGAGATGCTGTTGCCACTGACTGACTTGCAGCGTAAGTGGGAAGGGGATGTAGGAGTGGAGATCCCAGACTAAGATTGGGCTGGTATTGTGGAGAGGGCATGGAAGAAAACCAGAAATGCCAGTTTCCAATTGGTGCACTTTTACATCTCACATAGAGCCTACCTCACCCCAGTGAAACTTAATAAATACTTTGAAACCGGTTCAGATACATGTCCGCGCTGCCGCAGAGAGGGGGCAGATTTGCGTCATTTGTTCTGGGGTGGCCCGCAATTAGATGTATACTGGCCTGAAGTAGTGAATCTATTAAACACAGTCACTGATAGGGAATTAGAACCGACTATAGGGCTGTGTATGTTGCATTGGTTCCCCCACACGGCCAAAAATAAGATCACTAATAAATTTATAGCTATGGGCCTCCTGCTAAACGGGATATCACTATGCACTGGAAAACACAGGGGGGCCCCAGCATAGCTAGATGGAAGAAATAATTAATTAAA
The DNA here is from genome assembly GCF_964261635.1 of Lissotriton helveticus. NCBI lineage: Eukaryota > Metazoa > Chordata > Amphibia > Caudata > Salamandridae > Lissotriton > Lissotriton helveticus. Next base: position 1,265,708,775 of record NC_136057.1, on the reverse strand, counting down.
TGGGCAAAGTGTGATGGAATAGCTCAGATGCAGTTGGCAAAGAGGGCAGGAAGTGAGAAGGTGCTAGATGGAGCAAAGGCAATGGAAACTCTGGTAGTACTCCTCAAGATCACTGATCGTGATGGTGACCCTGGGATACCCGCTCCTGAAACAGAGGGTTAGGTAGCTTGTCCCTGTGATCGGCCTGCTAGCGAGATTTTAGAAGGACTGTACAGCATAACAATGCAATTACGGGCATTTCCCACCGCACCGCTAATCTTGATATATCGAGGTACCATGAAATAGACCTACGCCACAATGTCTACACAGAGCTGTGAGTGACATACCTGGTTGGGGGGGGGGGGGAAGGTTTGGGAGGTTAGATTAGAATAGAATTAGAGTTTAATAAACAACTGGAACGAGTGCCGTGTGACTGTAACACAACGTGGAATTAGCACCTATCTGTCTTTATTCTTGGAATGGAGGGTTGGAGAGAGGATCACTATCATGCATAGACTGTTTAATATGATTGTACTTCACACGACGCTTCCATTACTCACCCTGATTATATGCATCTTAACACGAAACTTCACATAATGTGTGTCTGTTCAAGTCTGTAAACCTCAATAAAGTTTGTTTAAAAAAATAATAAAGAAGAAAGGATGCAACGGCAAAGAAAGGAAGACAAAGAGTGGGCTCCCTCTGAGTCTCTGCACTCTTCAAAATGAGTCCCACAGGGGAAGATTGAGAAAACTAAGAAAATACCATCACCACCATTCCAGGCACTTATGCTTTGCTGGGAGCACCAGTTAACTTAAAGACAAGGATCACCACAGACCAGTTCACCTGCGCGGCCAACATGCACACCAAGACCTCCGGTACTGAGCACTTGACCTCGGGCACTAACACGATCAACTTCTTCATCATTGACAACACAGCTTTTTGCGACATGTCCTTCAGCATCATAACATTCCAAGACAGAGCTGTCAACGCTTCGATTTTAAAAGCATTTTAATCCTTCATTGACACCGGTGCTGGGCGGGCGGCGGGATAGCGAGTGAGGCTTCCCGACTAGGCGCCCCTTAGTGCAGAATCGTAACACCTACCTGATTGGGGCCGCGCACCGGGGGGCTGTTCTGTCATCCTTCATTCCCGCCCCGGTCCGACGCGGTGGTTAGCACCTTTGTGCGGAGGGCGTGGAAGGTGAGACAGCCACTTCCGGTGCACGGGAGGCCGATCAGCGCTCTAGTGCTCCGCACGCAGACGGCCATGGGGTACTTAAGGCAGATGCCCTTCCGGCCGCGCAGCGGACGCGCGCCGGCGGCGCGCCAAAGGCAAGCCCGTCTGCGCCCGTCCGCGGCCGGACGGGGGCAGGGGCCAGAACCCCTGGACAAAACGGGGTAATGATACGGTGGAGCCCTGGCCAACTCCGCGCACTGTGTCCCGATACCGATAAGGCCTGCCTTCATAGCTTGAGAACTGAGGAGGACAATGCCTGTAAAGAATGTAAATACACGTGGAGTACCAGTCAAATTAGGAAGACTGAAGCCCTAAGGCTGATGTGCGGAATACCTAATGTTAGATCTATGGTTAAGCATAAATTGGACATCTACGATCTACTCACGGAGATGAACTTTGATCTTCTATTTCTCACCGAGACATGGCTGGATTCCTACTCTGAGCCAGATGTAGTTGCCTCCCTTCCGGAGGGCTATACCATGGTTAGGTTGGATAGACCTGTGGGTAGAGGTGGTGGAATAGCGATAATCTCTAAAACCCCGCTATGTTGTGAATTGGTACCATTTACTACAGCTGATAGTGAAGCAGGTGCCTTCTCTATAAAGGTTAATGCAGGCAATACTGTGAAGGGTCTTCTGATTTATAGTCTACCTGGCCCTTCTGCTCGTTTTACCTTCAGTTTGCTTGAAGGCGTGACGGAAGAGGCCCTGCGCAGGGATACATTTCTGCTACTAGGCGACCTTAACCTGCACTTAGATGATCCACAGGATAGGGGAGCCACTGACGTTTGTCAGGGACTGTATGCTCTTCAACTTCATCTTAGGTCCCAGGCATCCCCTACGCATCAAAAGGGCCATCTTCTGGACCCTATTTTTGCCAACTGTGAGGAGGTTAAAGTTAAAACCCCTATACCGATTCCTTGGTCTGATCACTTTTTAGTACCCTTTGCTATAGAGGTGCCAATAACAAATACCCAAGAGCGAGTCAATACTAAGTATCCCAGTCGGAAATGGGCAACCTTCTCCAAAGCCAAGTTTGATACTGCCTTGGTCAAAGGAGGTAGACCAGGAGGTCTGGTTGCTAACTCTGCATCGGACAGACTGGAAGAGCGTATCAATGATGCATTGGATGCTACGGCCCCACTACGCGCAAAAAACCTTGGCAGCAGACCTCAGAAATCCGCCCCCTGGTTTAGCGATGAACTTCGTCGAACTAAGGCTGAATGCAAACAACTTGAAAGGCGTTGGAGGATTGCCTTTCTGGAACAGGCCAAACAAGAATACATGGTTAAACGGAGAGTTTACCATAATTTAATTAGACGCGCCAAGGCCAAATATTTTACAGGAAGAATAGGGGAAGCCGAAAACTCGAGTAAGGAGTTATTTAAAATATATAAAGACATTTCCTTCCATGGGCCACGTGCTGATCCGGCTAGTATTTCAGAGGAATCCTGTAATCGCATCGCCACCTTTTTTTCCGATAAGGTGGCTGCTATATACTCTGCCTTCTCGGGTGGTGATAGAAGGGGCTCCGATTTCAGAGAGACAGAACTGGATGTTGTGGAAGGAAATAGGCTCATGAGCTTTCTTACGCCACCGTATGAAAGCCTGATACAGATATGCCGATCCATCAAGTCAGGATCCTCCCTTGATCCGGCTTCACCCAAGCTGCTCGCGGGGAGAATTGAGATCCTGGAGCCCTATATTAGAGATGTACTTGATCTTTCGTTTAGTACTCATACTGTACCTGACAGATGGAAGCAAGCAGTGGTACTTCCACTTCAAAAAAGCCAAACGTGAGCTGGGAAAAATTGGATAACCTTCGCCCTATCTCTCTTTTACCCTATCTGGCCAAAGTGGCAGAGAAGGTGGCTAATCTTCAGTTGATGGCTCATGTGGAGAAGACTAGCCTGCTTCATCCAACTCAGTTTGGCTTTCGCTCCCGTCACTCCACTGAGTCAGCACTGTTGTTGGCCACGGAATCCATCAGACAAGGAGTAGATGAGGGGCACACAATGGCCCTTACTTGAGTGCAGCGTTCGACACTGTAGCTCATTCTACTCTGCTACAGTGTCTGAACCAGGGTGGAGTCGTGGGGACTGCGCTGAAGTGGATCCAATCTTTTCTGTCCAATAGGGGCTTTCAGGTAAGACAGGGGGAGTATTACTCCCGTATGAGCAACTTGGATCAAGGAGTGCCGCAGGGCTCTGCCTTGAGTCCAACCCTGTTCAACCTTTATGTGGCCCCTGTAGCAAACATTGTGGAGAGCCATGGCCTGCAAATTGTGTCGTACGCCGATGACACACAACTGGTCGTCTCTCTGTCGCGAGCGCCAGAGGTGGCGGCATCTAACTTCAGTGCTTGCATGAAGGAGCTTGCTTCCTGGATGTCTAACAACTGCCTGAAGTTGAATGGTGCCAAAACTGAGGTGCTCGTGGTGGGGGGCGGCCCGTCTGTGTGGTCATCGGCGTGGTGGCCGGCATGCCTTGACAGCACTCCTGTACCCTGCCAGCAGGCCAAAAATCTCGGGGTAATGTTTGACTCGGACCTTTTATTCACTCCCCAGATTGGTTGTGTGGTTGGGACATGCGTTGGCGTTCTCAAAAACCTGCGAAAGACTCTTGATTTGCTTCCGGTTGATGAGAGACGTACGCTGGTGCACGCACTGGTGACCTCACGGCTAGACTATGCCAACCTTCTCTATCTGGGGACCACGGTTAAAGGTCTAAGTCGCCTGCAGGTGCTACAGAATGCCGCAGCACGGCTGGTTCTGAGGCTCCCAAAAAGAGCAGCCTCCAAAGCCGCCTTAAAGGCTCTCCACTGGCTTCCTGTCAGGGAGAGGATTGCTTTTAAGGCGCTATGCATATGTCATCGCATTATTGGGGGCAGGGCGCCCGCCCCCTTGCTGAGCCTCATTACATCGTACAAACCTAGTCAGGTACTTAGATCCACCGGTGTTGGCCTAGTAGCTGTTCCCAAAATCAAGAAAGCGCGAATGGGAGGCAGATCCTTTAGACATCTTGCAGCTAAGAGCTGGAACAGGCTCCCTATGGAACTGCGTCTTGAACCTTCAGAGGCTTTGTTCCGGAGAGCTCTAAAAACCCATTTATTTTGTTCTACACTAGATTAATGGCTTACTGTCCTGCTCATTGCCTCTCACCACAGCGCGGGGACACGCCGGTGGGCGTAACCTGGCGCTTTAGAAATCTCCATAATAATAAAACGCCATTAAGACACAATCTGTTGTCTTAAAAAAGGCAGCTGTCTGTGTTATTGAGTATATAGTTGTGAAGAAGAGCAGCATCTAGGCATTCCTCAGTCTCTATTTTCTATGGCACTTTAAAGGGACATCTTGGACCACTTCCTGCAAAGACTCCACTGTCTACTTAAGTCCCTCAAATGATTATTCCACTAGAGGAGCCTGTGGAGGAACCCATTGGATCTGGTAGACCTCCAAGACCAGCTATGCCACTGGGGTTGGTCCTGCCACTAGGCCCATCAATGGTGCAAATATACAGTCCATGAATTTGGGAGCATGGCTCCTGAAGTCATTCAAGACAGATATCAGAATTTTACAGCCAGACTGCATGAAAATTCTTAAAGGCTAAATCTACATGTACCAGGGGTTTTTAGGCATTTAAGTGCAAGAGATTTGTAATCTGGTGAATAAACCACAAATGTGAACCGGTTTCCTGTCAGAAACATGTAATCATTTCTTATCTGCTTCTCTTGGTCCAATCAGGATTTCATTACTCTTCAGTAAAAGTCCATCTCACAGCCATCATGGCCTACCGAAAAAGACCTACCTAAAGGTCTTTCTTTGTATTTCTTGTAATAAAAGTTTTGACGGAATGGCTAAGACTCTTTCCCCAGCAAGACCTCCTCCTCTATTGAAGCTATATCTGGTTCTGTCTAAAGTTCTTCATTTGAGCCCATAAATACAGATTCATTGTAGCACCTTTCTTGATTTGAGTTGTTTTCCCCTACTAGTTATTTTTTTTATATTATAGGATTTATTAATTGATTTTAGCACTCTTTAGATTGATTTGAGCATGTAGCCTCATCTCTTTATTATTGATTGATTGCCTGAAACTGCAGATATGTCGGCCTGTGTGTTGATGTATTTGTTTGTTGTTGCTAATGTGCTGATGTTTACAATGTGTTTTATGCAATAGTGTGCATTATTATAAATCCAGTTTTAAATGCAAAGTGAGTGTAGTGGAATTAGGAACATGCATGCTAAAATTGACTTTTCTTTTGTAGCAAATTGACACTATAGAGTAAGTAAAACAAGACCTATATCAAGATAGAAAATAAAGTGCAATGCGAGACCGTGTAACTTTTTTCTAATTTGATACTGCATTAACATTGTTTATTGTCATCAAGGAGAATTCGTAGGTAGATGCTTGCAAGGATGGTCCTGTAAGGTTTGGCCTGTCTGGTGTGCTAAGTAATGTTCTGTCATCCGCGCATTCGCAGAAAATTAAATATATATATTTATTTTTACACCAGCACTGAAAGAAAGACAAACTATTTTAACCATTCATTTAGCGTGTTTATTTTTTTGGCGGGACGCTAAATAGCCTGCAAATTAATTTAGCCAGCACTGTGAATTGTGGGGGGATAAAATATTCAGTAAAGCTAACGTGTGTGTGTGTGTGGTGTGTGGTGTGTGGTGTGTGGTGTGTCCGTGCACCGACTCCTACAGCCCCACTGTGTATCGCACGATATTTGCTCTTTCCACAGCTGTGCTCTCAGGGTGTGCAAACAATGAGCTAGAAACCCCTCATAGTGGGGTTCCAGCTCATTGTGTGCGGCATCTGTGCAGTCAACCACCCTAGGATGTAAGCGGCTGTCATAAAAACCTTAAATATGTTTTGGGAGGGAGCCAATGATATCTGCTCGGACAGTGAATCAGCCTAAGCCCCATCCCCTTTGCTTAGATCACCCTGCCCATTGATAGCTTTGTGGTGACTGGCTTAAAGTCCTGCCCCACAAAAGGCCCCCATCCCTTGATGGCTATGCACCCTTTTCACAGGGTTACACTAATTTTAAGTTGGCAGGTCTGTAGTAAGTAAAAGCCTGCAAACTTGCCTACAATGTAGAAACTCCCAACATAGTACCTGCAAAGTAAAGGTAGCATACACCTAACGTGCTTTCTGACCTGCATTTTCCGGATGTTCAATACTAGCTCTTGAATTCATGCTTCCAAGGTGAGATACAATAAGCCATAATGATTGAGGGGGTAATGACTATTTAGCAGATAGATTTGGATGTGTGAGACTATCTGCTTCACATTATCTGATTGACATCTAGCCGCATATTCCTTGCCTTTGAACTTCCAAGCGTCAGGCTGTATCCGGAAGATTTTTGATAGTAGTACCCTCTGAGCGCCGCTAGGTGACGTCAGAAGTCGTGGGTGTAGGGTTCGTCGTCGTAGTGACGTCCGCATTGTCTATATAGGCTCCACCGGGGTATGCAGACGTTAGTTCTTTTCTTTCTGCACCAGCCAGTGCAGATCGTCGAAGAGAGCTATCCCCTGTCACTTTTTGACAGGCTTTTTTCGACTTTTTTGTGAAATCCTTTTGGTGTGTAGAGATGTTTTGTAAGAAGATCTCAGGGTTCTTGGAGCGTGCCTGGAGCGTGACTACCACACGAAGTTGTGCTCCAACTGCAGGGCCATGTCGCCGAAGACTTTGAGGGAGCAGTAACTAAATCTGATCGCGGCCAACCATACGGTGCCATGGATGTCAACTCCCCAATCTTGTTCCCGGTTAAGGGGAAGGTCCGAGCACTGCTCAGGAGGGTTGAAGTCCTCTAAGTCATTGCGGTCAGGGTAAGAGGCATCATAAGAAACACAAGAAGTCGAAGAGTGCTTTGACTTCGCCCTATCTGTCACGGAGCAGGTGCCTCAGATGGCTCTGCATTTCCCTCCCTCTCTGGCGCCGGGAGCGACCCCCGTCCAGGTCAAAGAGTTTTAGGACGCCATGTGCGCCGTATTAGGCCAACCTGATCCTGCCGGCGTGCCTTTGGGCCCCGCAGGTCCGTATGAAAGAGGTCCAGTGGGTTACGTGCCTCCGGCGCCATGGACTCCTACTGGACCTGTCCCCGGGTCTGGACCAGCACCGGTCCTACCCCAGAGGCGACCTTCCCTGGCACTGTGTCCGACACCAAGGTCCTTGGCATTGCCGCCCACCGGCAGCACCTCCCCGATAGTCATCCCGGACGATACAGGGCTGGTCGGACGTCCACCAACGCAGAGATTGGCGCCGACAGAGCCGTACGGCTCCATGCCGTTCACCCTGCCTTCTTCTGAAGGGTTCGAAATGGATGATGAGAATTTGGGGGGCAGCAGGATCCCTTAGAAATCCGGCAACTTCAAGATCTGGACTGGTATGAGGAACCTGGTGATGCCACCGGATTGAACCCCTCCCCAGATTCTGGCATGCGGTCTCCCCCCTAACCTGGCTACGGAGGAAGGGGCTTCATTTGCAATGGTGGTGCATCGGGCTGCAGAGATCTTGGACCTGCAGCTTCCTCCGGTGGCAGTCAAGACTAAAGTTTTGACAGAGGTCTTGCAGCCTGGTGTCTCCTCTTCTGAATCCTTGCTGCCTTTCAACGAGACCTTGACAGACGTACTTCTGAGCACCTGGTCCAAGCCCAGCACAACCCTGCGTACAAAATGATTGCCGACCGCCATTGCCCTGCACCTGGTGACCCAGATTTCCTCACCACCCATCCCACCCCACAAAGCTTGGTGGTCCAAGCTACCACTTCCCATGGCACGTTCCCTTCCGCTCCCCAAGACCGGGAATATTAAGTATTAATGGGATAACCCACAATAAAACTACCCTACCTGGTTCAGTATAGCAGTACAGTAAGTAAGTGGTCGCGGTAGCAACACTTGTAACGAACAATAAATATAATAGCATTCACCAGGCTTTCTTTTCATGTAATGCATTTATTCCAATGTATTGTATTAATTCACCTCATCCCTGTCCTTCACCCATACATTTTTCACTTGATTCCCAACCTTTCCCTTTTTCCTATATCAAGAGCACTGTAAATACGTATCGCACTGTTATAAGCTTGAGCAACTGAGTTGCCAATAATAACCAATGCTTTGAATCAAAATCTCATAGAATGTCAAGAATTAATACAATAAATTGGATTCATGCATTACATGAAAAGAGAGCCTGTTGAATGCTATTATTATTTATTGTTCGTTACATGTGTTGCTACTTATTGTACCCTAGGAGAGTGAATCCAAAAGGCAGGAAATCTTCGGAAAGATCTTTTCTTCCGCCAGCCTGACATTGCAGTCTGTGAACAGCGCATGCCTTTGGGCCATTATTCCCATTCAATATGGGATACTGTTGCGCAGGTGCTGCCCAGAGTCTTATGAGGAGGACCGGATTCTGCTCTCCCAAGCTATTTCAGACAGGACAAATGTGGGGAAGTTCGCATCCACTGTGGTCTGGACAAAACAGACTCACTAGGCAGAGTGATTTCCTCAACGGTGGCCATACGGTGCCACGCCTGGCTGAGGATGTCTGAATTTTCAGGGGATATACAAGCTAATGTAATGGACATGCCCTTTGGTGCTCATCTTTACGGAGACCAAGCTGATGCAGCGCTTGAGCATTTTAAGGACTCTCGGGCTGCGGCCAATTCCTTAGGCCTCCCCACGTCATTCTGGCCTGTGTGTGCTTTTGGCTCATTTCGTGGCTACAGAAGGGGCTTCTAGCCCCGCCAGCCCTATTTCTGCCAGAGGGTTCTGCGGGCCGTGAACGCTGTTCACCCTGACCCCAGGATCGGGGTGTCCAGAAGTCGAGCCAAGCCACACTCCCTTCCTCCACCGCGAAACCTTCCTAATCTGATTCCCCCAAATCATATACATCCAGTTGGTGGCAGGCTACACCATCACGTCCACCACTGGCGGGACATTACCTCGGACAGGTGGGTGTTGTAAATAATCCAAAGGGGCTACTCCCTCCCCTTCTAGACTACTCCTCCATCCATGCCTCAAACTTATGATAGGCTGACAGAGGGTCACCTTGCCCTGCTTCACGAGGAAGTCAAAACTCTATTGGCCAAGTGAGCTATAGAGGGGGTTCTCAGACCAGAAATAGGCTGTAGTTGTTACTCCTACTATTTTCTGGTTCCAAAGAAGGATGGAGGTCTTCCTCCTATCCTAGTCCTCGGAGCCTGCAACTACTTACTCTAAAAGAGAAGTTCAAGATGCTCTCCCTCGCTCAGGTTCTGTCTGGCCTGGACCTTGGAGCGTTGGTTCTCCAGTATTAGGGGTGTCTTTCATAGATTCACGTGCTTCAATATTCCCCGTCGTCGAAGTGGAAGTCCCACGGTACATAAAATAGTAGTAAAATATATATATATTCTACCGCACGTCGTGTGAAGGGAGTCTCCCTGAGCTCTGCTCAGTTTTTCTACTTCTATTGCTTACTTCAACTCTTAAGATGTCCTCAATTAAAAAATCTTTATTCAGGCCATGTTCTTCTTGTGGAAAGCTTCGCCTTTTTCATGAAGATCCTCCCAGTAAGTGCATTTACTGCCTTTACCCGGATCATGAGGTAAGGAACTGCAAGTTTTGCAGGACTTCTCTTAAAAGACTTTGAAAGACAGAGCGGCTCGTCTCCTTCTGTGGCTACAGAATTTGAAGACTTCAGAAAATCCAGCTTCTGATATGGAGAGCGTGTCTTCTTTTCATTCTAAGGCCTCTCTTAAGCGTGGGTCAGAGACAGAGATGCCTTCTCCTTTCCTGAAGAGAAAGAAGCTCGTCGACGTCTCCAAAACTGTCTCCCCACGGGATCTGCCAGCCTCTACGCCTACGGGACAGGTGTGGCGCCGCGGCCAGGGCGACTGACGCTAGAATCTGGGGACCACGGTTCGATCCCCGGCTCCGGCGGCAGGTTAGCCCAGCACCATGTGACTCTGGGCAATAGCTCGCTTAATCTTCCCGACGGCCCCCAGCGCCTAGAGACCCTTACGGGTGATTGTGCGCTTTACAAATGTGGACTTTACTTTTCTCTGGCGTCGCAGTCCCAAGCTGTGCCCTTGTCATCACAAACGGGTGCAGCGTCAGTCGACGACGAGATCCGTCGACGCTGTACCAACCATGACGACGACATGTTCAATGTCGACGAAGACAACGACGACGATGTCTACCTCGTCGACAACGCTTCAAGAGGTGAGACCAATCTCCTCCATTGTTAAAATCTCGTCGACGACCGTCAAACCTTTCTCGTCGACGGCTCTGGCTGAAAAGCATTCGTCGACGAAGACTCCGTCGACGCGTTCCTCGTCGACGACTGTCCCATCTTCGTCGACGACAACATCCTCGTCGACTGTGACCAGCCCGTCGACCGCGACATCTTTGTCAACGGTGCCGTCTACGCCGACAAAACCACCTTCGACGACTGCCTCGTCAACGGCGAAACCAAAGACGACGACATCCTCTGCGTCGACGGCGCGAAAATCTACGTCGACGAAAGCTAAGGGGAAAACATTGTCACAGTCGACGGCTCCAAATCCTTCGTCAACGGGTCCCGCTTTGACAATACCATCTATGACCACCTAGTCGACGGGATCGTCGACGACACACCATTCACTTGCTACTGCAACTACTTTCACAGTGGTTACAGCTTCAGTGGTCAAACGCCCGGTTCCACTACACTTGAGTCCTATTACCAGCACAGTTATTTGAGTCCACAGAGGAGAACTCCAATGACGCATCTTATGTGGATGGCGTTTTTCGTCCTGCGTCCAGTCCCTCTGAACTCAATATATGCCAATATATGCCAAGAAGATGAGGAGGAGGGGAGTGCTCTCTTTTCTGTCCATGACGATCAGTTTGATGCACCTCAGGAGGAACCAATGACTCAAATACCGTTCTCTTTCGTGTCCAACCTGCAACATATGCTGGACGATTACAATCGCAGATTCCCTCCATCTGCTCCCACTTCACCTGCTCCTCAACCTTCGGCGCCAGCACCAGTACCTGCTGTAACGCCGAGGTCACCGGTTCGTCCACAGCCGGATACAGATAATGATGAGGATGTGCACCAGGACACAGATTAGGATGATGATGACGTCCTCACGGATTGGGATAACTATAGGGCCCAAACGCCGTTTACACCACCGTTTCCATTTAACCCTGGCGGTGCAGCAACAAGATTGCTTCCTCTATGATTTCAAGGACCAGCCTCTAAAGCAGACCCATACTATACCAATTATTGATTTTATTTGGCAAGAGGGTCTTAAACTTATTGAGCGGCCAAATTCCATCTCAGCTGTACTACCACGTCTTGACAAGAAATACAAGGCGCCTGCAGACTCACCAGCATGCCTTGTTTCACATCCTAAGGCGGACTCAGTCATCACGCACGCGGCCCAGAAGCGGTCGCGTAATCCTGCCACTCCGCTAACTTCTCCTCCGGACCAGGAAGAGCGCCGATTAGACTCTTATCTGAAAGAAATTCACCACCATGACTGCCACAACGGTCAGAGCGGCCAACTCCCTGGCCATCCTCGGAAGATATGACCGTCAAAGGTGGTCAGAAATTGCAGCTTTGGTTACCCAGCTTTCAGATTCCATCCGAGCCGAGGCCCAGACAATTGTCCAAGAAGGAGAGAAGATCTCTTCGGAGATTATTGATTGTGCTGTTGACATTTCTTCAACAGGATTCAGGCAACTTGCTGGAGCTGCTGTTTTAAGACGCCAAGGCTGGCTCAAATCTACAGCTTTTCGCCCTGAAGTGCAGGCGAGAGTTCTTGACTTGCCATACGATGGTGATTCCCTTTTTGGCAAGCATGTCGACGATGCCCTGGAATCCATAAAAAAAGACACAGATACTACTCGTGCCTTAGGAACCCTCCAATATAGGAAGCGTCCTTTTCGAGGAGCACGTGGCAGAGGCAACTCTTCAAATTTTCGTGGCTCCTCCCAGTATCGTTCCTATGGCGACAACAAGCAGAGATACAATTACCAGTCTCACAATCGCCAATCAGATTCAAGACCTTATCGGAGGTAAACTAACTACAGAGGTGGTACCACCTCTAAAAAGCAGTGACTTCCCCAGGATAAAGTGTTCTCTGACTCTGAAAATTGGAGGTCGAATCTCCCAAAACGTCTACAATTGGTCACATATCACTTCGGATCGTTGGGTCCTAGATGTCATCTTAAAGGGACATGTTCTCGAATTTACAAAATTTCCCCCCGCCCACCAACCCTCTGGCCCGCCCCCAGCTCATCTAAAAGAACTGTTGGATCAAGTCAAGATCATGATACAAAAAGAGGCTGTCGAAGTGGTTCCTCGAGTACAACAGGGCAGGGGCTTTTTTCCCCGCATCTTTTTAATCCAGAAAAAGTCGGGAGAGTGGCGTCCCATTCTGGACTTACGAGCCCTCAACAAGTTCATCAAATCACAAACATTTCGGATGTTAACTTTACTGAAAATTTTACAGTACCTCAATCCCGGGGAGTTCCACTATCGACCTCCAAGATGCATATTTTCATGTGCCAATACATCACAAACACAGAAAATATCTTCGCTTCTGGATCTCTTGCATCCATCTGATTCCGCACTGCAGACTTCATATTAGAGTCATACAAGAGGAGTTGGACAAACAATGAAACAAATCTCGGGGTCATTCAACGACAAACTCTACCTGACCCCCCGCATTCAAACAGCATTGGAATGGTGGGCTCACCTACCAAACATCGCCGCCGGGCGGCCCTTCCAGGATACAGCTCCTACGCTTACGCTCACAACAGACGCACATGGCATATAAATCGCCTAGAACGCTTGGCCATCTTCCTCACCCTAATATCTTTCCGGAGGCTGATACAAGGCCAATTGTTGCTGGTGCGAACAGACAACACCACCAGCAGGCACTACCTCAACAAACAGGGAGGTACGAGGTCTCTTCTGCTTTCCAAGCAAGCGCAAGAAATCTGGGAATGGGCGATTCACCATCAGGTCCACCTGACAGCAGTTCACGTGCCGGGTGCATTTAACGCCCTTGCCGACTCTCTCAGCAGATCACTTGCAGACAATCACGAGTGGGAACTCCACCAACCAACTCTGGAGTACATCTTTCGTCAGTGGGGCCAACCACAGATGGATCTGTTTGCGACTCCGACCAACCGCAAATGCCTACGCTTTGCAAGTCGGCATCCCCACAGGGAGTCAAGCGGGAATGCGTTTTCGATCAATTGGTCGAACGAATTCGTTTACGCTTTTCCTCCGCTCCCTCTCGTTCCGCGCCTGTTGCACAGGATGAAGCTTCAACCCTGTCACATCATACTAATTGCGCCCAGGTGGCCACGTCGCCCATGGTTCACGGATCTCCTCCTATTTTCCCAGTGCGATCCGATTCTTCTTCGCCCTCTGACTCACCTGCTCACCATGAACCAGGGACGGATTTGCCATCAGGATCCGGCATATCTCCAACTGCATGCTTGGAACATGAGCACAATGAGTTCTCACGTTTGAATATTGCTCCGGAGTGCAGGGAAGTGCTGGCTCATGCACGCGCTCCTTCCACCATTAAGACATATCAATTGAAATGGAAGCGGTTTTGTGTCTGGTGTCACAAGGAAGCCCTTGATCCGATGCACGCCAAGCCAGAGCAAATCCTGCCTTTTTTCCTATCCCTAGCGAAGTCAGGACTTTCTCATTCCATTCTTAAAGTCTTTCTGGCAGCAATTTCTCACTTTCGTCATGATGGTTCCAAATCACTGTATTCCTCTCGGATCATCCGGCAGTTCTTCAGAGGCCTCTTTCGAATGTATCCGCCCATACGTCGTCCGCCGCCTGCTTGGCGCCTGAATCTGGTTTTATCTCAGCTCCTCCTACCTCCTTTTGAGCCCATCCATTCAGCGGACTTAAAATTCCTCACGTGGAAGGTTGCTCTCCTACTCGCGCTTACATCCCCCAGGCGAGTAAGTGACATTCAAGCATTCACAATTCAACCTCCATTTCTTCAATTTTCCAAGGACACTGTTACTTTGCGTACAAATCCAAAATGTATTCCCAAGGTTCCTACGGATTTCCATCTTAATGAGCCTGTCATTCTCAAGACTTTCTTCCCAAATACTCAGTCTCCCGCTGAGCGTTCTCTACACTCTTTGGATTTAAACCGTTGCCTGAAATTCTACATTCAGCGCACTGCTCCTTTTCGAAAATCAGTCCAGCTCTTTGTGGCCTATGGCCGAATGTGCAAAGGACAACCAGTCACTAAACCATCCATTACTAGATGAATTTCTTCTGCCATCTCCTTCTGCCATCAACGGGCTGGAAAGCCTCTTTCTGCTCCGGTGCGAGCACACTCGACAAGGGCTGTGGCATCATCTACCGCCCTCTTTGCTGGAGTGCCTCTGCGCCAGATCTGCAGAGCTGCAACGTGGTTGAGCAGACACACGTTTACAAGGCACTACTGTCTGTAGTCAGCGGACGCTGCAGACGCTGCTGTGGGCCAGGCAGTGCTACGAAATCTTTTCAACTAAGGTGAGCCTCTGTTGCTTCCCGCCTCCTGTCATAAAAGGTTTTGCCATATGTCTAAATGTATGCTATGTTCATATGTGCACTGACTTTACTTACTTTGGTTTTCACTGCCTTTTATGACTCATGTATTGGTTTACTGATTTCTATTCTTATTCAAGCATGTGAATCTATGAAAGACACCCCTAATACTGGAGAAGAACATTAGTTACTTACCTGTAAACTGTGGTTCTCCAGTATTGGTGTCTTTCATAGATTGTCATGCGACCCACCCTTCCTCCCCTCAGAGGCTCTCTTCTCCTCATGCATTATGGCTCACTTTGGTGCTACGAAAATCTGAGGGCCTGAGCTTCTGAGGGGAAGGTTCTAGAGGGTGCTGCTGCCTGATTGGCTGGAATGTGGACTATTATAATGACTCTGATATGTTACTAAAGTGAATTCTCCCTTTAAGGCTTCTATGGGCCTTTTTAGTTCTATGGTACTTTAAACTTTATTTCTATATTTTATATTGATTACATTTTATAAGTGTATGTATAATTATATATTTGTTTATATGTATGTGTATATATATATATATATATATATATATATATATATATATATATATATATATTTCAGTAGCAAAAGCCATTGAGCTTCAAGAAGGCAGCCCAGCGCTGCTCTGCTATCCAGCTTCACTAAGCCTCGAAACAGCGCTCACATCGTTTCTCCTTTAATATTATCTGCAGTTTCCGACGCGTCCTCGAAACAGCGCTCACATATTTAACCAATACACAAATGGACTGCGCCTACTCAAGGTTTAAACTAAAGAAACACAGTCATAAAACTACACCGACCAGAAACCTGATCGGTGACATCATCGGAAGCCACGCCCACTTAGGGAGGTATCGAGTTCAAATAAATTGCATTTGAAGTCTCACGGTGTTTGAGCAGTCATTGTTGTCCTAAATCCCAGAAGAAGAGGCGTATATTGCCTCGAAACGCGTCGGAAACTGCAGATAATATTAAAGGAGAAACGATTTTACTACTATTTTATGTACCGTGGGACTCCCACTTCGACGGGGAATATTCAAGCATGTGAATCTATGAAAGACACCAATACTGGAGAACCACAGTTTACAGGTAAGTAACTAATGTTCATTTGTAGGACGCCTATTTCCATATCCCCGTTCTGCCTGCCCATCGTAGCTATATGTGGTTTACGGTGGGCCACGAGCAATTTCAGTTTTCTGGGCTCCCCTTTGGCCTCGCCAGCACCCCTCGGGTGTTCACAAAAGGGATGACAGTGGTTACAGTCCATCTGCGAGTATCAAGGGTTCCAGTCTTCCCCTATCGTGATGATTGGTTGTTTAAGTCTGGCTCGTTCCAAGCAGTCTTCTCCCCTCTCCAGACTACGGCGAACATCCTGCACACGCTAGAGTTCACTATCAACGCGCTGAAGTCACACCTGACTCCATCTCAGAGGCTTCCTTTCCGAGTGCTCAAGAAAATCAGGAGCGACCGGGCCCCAAGTCGTTCTTGAGGCTCTGGACTGGGCACTAAGTGGCTGGTATCCCGAGATTCTGGAAGTGCACATCAATCCTCCGATCAGGCTGCCCCCTTGGAAGGATCTTCTGTCGCAGCAGCAGGGGAGTTCCTCCACCCGCACCTGTCCACTCTTCGCCTCCTTGCGTGGAGATTAAGCGGCAACAGTTGACAGCCTTTGACCTCCCTCCCGAAGTCTGCAAAGTTATTCTGGCAGCCAGGCGCCCCTCCACGAAGTCGGTACACGCCTGCCGAATTAGCACATTTTGTAAATATTGTACAGAACGTTCTATTGACTCATTGTCAGTCTTTCTGTCAGATATCCTCCGGTTCATTCATTCTTTGGCCCAGCAGGGTTTTGCCCTGGGCACTCTGAAGGGCTACCTTTCAGCCCTATCTGCTTTTCACTGACTACCAGATCAGCCATCACTCTTTAACTCCCCTCTTGTGCAGAGATGTTTGAAGGGGTTGATCTATTTGTTTCCCACTTGTCCTTTTATTATGCCCCAGTGGGACCTTAATTTACCTTCTTCATGTGTGCACCATTTGAGACGCTGCACAATTGTCCCCTCTGGCTGTTCACCTTCAAAACTGCTGTTTTAGTGGCAATAACATCTACCAGGAGGGTAAGTGAACTGCAGGCACTGTCATGCAAGCTTCCACACCTGATCGTCTTTCCGGACAAAATGGTGCTCCGCACTAGGGTATCTTTTCTGCCTAAGGTGGTAACACTCGTCCATCTATGACAGTCTGTTACCTTGCCCACTTTCTATGCACCTCTGCATCATTCCAAGGAAGAAGAGCGTCTCCACCGTCCGGACCCAGAAAGAGCGTAATCGTTCTACCTTGATCGCACAAAAAAGTTCCGGGTGGATGACCAACTCTTTGTATGACTTGTGATTGCAAAGAAGGGTATACTGTCCAGAAGAGGACCATATCACGCTAGATCATCTCCTGCATACAAATATGTTACGCCTTAGCCAAGAAACAGCCTCACTAGGGCCTTAGGGCTCATTCCACCCGGGTAAAGGCAGCCACCACATCCCTCCAGCGTGGTGTTCCAATTGCTGATATCTGCCAAGCGGCCACGTGGGTATCTCTGCACTCGTTCACCAGACACTGTTGCCTTGAGTCTCAGGTTTGCGTGTAGTGCCTGTTTGGCCGCTCTGTCTTGCCGGTTTTCCTGGTTTAAAACTTTTCCGCAGTCCCACCTCCGGGTTAGGTATTGCTTGGGTATCTGTACAAAGGTAAGGAATATGGGGCTAGATGTCTCTATCAGTTACTTACCTTAGGTAACGCCTAATCTGATAGAGGCGTGATCTACCCGCAGATTCCTTACCAACCCTCCAATCCTTCCCGCTCTGTGGATTAGTTTTAGCATCAAGGGCTATTCTCCTTCAGGGCCCTAGTTGTTTTTTAACATACCATGGTCAGTCGCTTCATGGCTCCGTGCTTCTGGCGTGGAAAGTCGTGAAATGGACTGATGTCAGTGTGCCGGGGCGGCGCCTATAAAGACTAAGCGGATATCATGGCGTATACGAACCGGAAGCCACACGGAGAGAACAGATGCCACTAATCGGCACGCAGGGGTACTGCTATCAAAAATCTTCAGGATCCAGCCTAGTGCCTGGAAGTTCAAAGGTAAGGAATCTGCGGCTAAATCATGTCTCTACCACATAAGTGCCAGATTGGTTAGTAATACTAAATTTAAAGAGAGCAAGGGCTAACATCCAAGTAGCATGTTTTGGCTTAAGACAGCGGGCACATTTAAGAAGAGTCTTGTTTTTAAGGTTGCGATAACCTCAATAGGTTAGTCTTACCCTTCAAGATAAGGTGTTCAGTACATGAACCCTACATTTATTGGCAGACTATAGAAGAGCCAATATCTTTTGTCCAAACCAGAGAGAGACAAGTCAAAGTTTAGAGCAGGTGTATGAACGTGGTATACAAGACACTTGGGTAGGGAAACCAGGGTCAGGAGGGGTGACTCACCAAGGTAAACGTTAAAGAGAAAACCTACATAACCAAGCATAAATGTTTACATTTGAAGAAACTCTGACCCAAGAATAAGAACAGAATGTAATTAGACCTTCAAACGTCTCTTGCGAGTTAGAAGTGCACACAGTAATTTAGCCTGCATAAGATGTTCATGTAACCTTTGGAGAATTCCTAGCGTGTTTTTAATATGTGAAAGTATACAGGTATGTTGTCCAGGTCGACTACCAGGAAGATGCCAACTAGTAGGATGCTATCATTAATGAAATGTTGGAACTCTGTTAGAGCATTGCAGAGACTGAAAGGCATTACTTTATACTCAGTCCTTATTTGGTCTGAAATGCTGTCTTCAGTTTTTCTACAGCCCTAATCCTAACATTAGGAGATCTAGGCGCCTCACTTTCACTTTGTCTGTGAGATGCAGTATTGGAAGAAGAGGATTTCGTTTTTTTTTAGTGTGATTTTTGTTTTTCTTTTCTTTTATTAAGTTCACCATAGTCTATTCAAACGTGTAAGTCACCTGGGTTTTTCTGAATGGAGAACAAAGGCACTCCGGCTAGAGACACAGAAGTCACATTGATCTCTTTCATAGGATAGCATCATTGTATTTTTGAGGTCTTCCTTTGGAGAGGAGGAATACATAAATTGCACCATCAGAGACCAGATATGTACAACAATCATATTTCCAGTGGGCAGGCAAGGTTTCACGTAGAGATATAAAAACGTCTAAGTAGTCCTTGTAATACACTGGTAAGAGCAAAAGACGGTAGAGGGCATTGCTGGAGCTATGGAAGTTTGGAAATGCATTGTTTTCTTTTTCCAGCCAATATTGGGATTATGGTATGTTATCAGAGTAGTACCCAAAACCGCTTTAAATTAAAGGGCATCAGTGATACCAAAAATGAGATTCTTTGTGTTCCTTTATTTTTCTATCCAAGGCAATGAGTTTGTGAGTGATGGGGCTGAAAGGCATTGAATAACCATCTACAATGCCTATAGGCTTAGAATGGGACTTGCTTATCATAGTCATTGCACGCTTTTGAGCATAGTATTGATCCATATATTTAACCAGAACTCTGGAATTCACAAGCTTCAAACATAACTGAACCAATCGTAGCGTGGGCTAATATAACGAAGGAAGAATGTATTGAGACAAGGTATGGTTTGTAGTAAGATATAGAGGACCAATCTGCAATACTGAAACGTATTTACTTCATGGACTTGTGTTTATTACTTTACTAAGAACATTGTTATGTTATGTTAATATATATTTATTAAGCGCTCGTACGCCCAGGGGCTTCATGGCGCTATAGAAGGGAACACAACACAACAGTTAAAAATGAAAGCAATAATGATCTCAGCAATAGGCCTGCGAAAATAACCAGGTTTTAAGGGCGTGTCTAAAATTGAGAAGGTTGTCACTCAGTTTCAGCTGCAAGGGAAGGGAGTTCCAGAAGGTGGCCGCCAGATGGTCAAAGCAGCAACCACCTAAGCGCTTCCTTTTATAGGAGGGAACCGTCAGTAGAGATTTTTGAGCGGAACGTAGGTTACGCGAGGGAACATATCTGAGGAACATATCTTTTATAAATTTAGGGCCAGCGTCTTGTAAAGATTTAAAAAGGATACAGCCTGTTTTAAATGCCACACGCTGCGCAACAGGAAGCCAGTGTAAGTGCTTCAACCCAGGTCTAATGGATTGTCTGTTTGAGAGTCCCAGAATCAGTCTAGCAGCTTGATTCTGGACCCTCTGAAGACGTTTTAACTCTCCAATTTGAAGCCCCAAGTAGAGACTATTGGAGAAATCCAACCGGGATAGGACCAGAGCAGTTATGACTTGAATAAGGGCAGCCTGTGAATGAAAGCAGGCAATTTTTCTTATCTTTTTTAACTGAAAAAAACTAGAAGACACCACCGCGCCAACCTGTCTTTTCAAAGAAAGATCTTCGCTAATTAGTACACCCAGACTTTTAACTGAGGACGATCTAACCGGTGGGGCCCCCATGCTGGATGGCCAAATGCATGGGCTCCAGCTTAATACACTCTGTCCAGGCAAGACCAGTTCGGTCTTGCCTGGATTAAGTTTCAGGTGGTTACAGCTCATCCAAACCTGAATGTGTGCCATGGTGTTTTGGAATTCCACCACCGAATCCCTGGTGTTCAAAGGAAAGATAAGTTGCAGATCGTCCGCATAATTAAAGATGGTAACTTTCGCCTTTCTTAGGGAGTACAATAGCGGGCGGAGATACAAATTAAAAAGTAGAGGTGACAAAGATGAGCCCTGAGGTACTCCACAAGTAGTGGGAGTAGTGGGAGCAGTAAAAGGGCCCAGCCTTACAGATTGGGTGCGGCCCGTAATGAATGAACGGATCCAGCTCAGAGCAGGTCTCCTAAGGCCAGCCTGTTCGACACGGTTGACCAAGATGGTATAGTCAACCGTGTCGAACGCTGCCGAAAGGTCCAGTAAGACCAGGGCCTGATGAGTCCCGTTATCCGCATTCCGCCTCAGGGTATTTTGTACCGCCAGGATAACTGCTTCAGTCGAATGGCAAGAACGGAAGCCAGCTTGATTAAATTCAAGATAATCTGTTTCCTCAATGAATTTGGACATGTTAGCACAGACATGTGCCTCCAATAGCTTCGAACAATACGGCAGCAATGAAATGGGCCTGTAATTTAACGGGTCAAGGGGGTCAGCTCCTACTTTCTTAATAAGGGGAATAAGTAAAGCCTTCTTGAGATTATCAGGGACTTTACCCTGTGAGAGGGAACTATTTAGCAGAGGTAGTACACCTTCAGGAATGACAGTGCCAACCTCTCTCAGGATGTGCGGGGGACAGATATCGTCTGGTGAACCCGATTTGACCCGACCAAACAGTTTAGAAAGGGTATCACAGTCAATAACGGGAAAAGATTCCATCGTCTCACAGTTATAATACGTATCATCCAGCAGAGAGGGAGGCAAAACAGTGGAAATACTTAGTTTTATTGTACGGATTTTGTTGAGGAAGAAGGAGTTCAACGAATTGCAGAAATCCTGAGTGGGAGCGACCAATGGTGTCGTTCTGTCACTGCCACTAAGACCATCTACAATATTGAACAACTCCTTAGATTTATTCTGAGAGTTCATTATTTTCTCCGAGAAATAGTCAGATTTATGTTTCAAGACAAGTTTCTGATACTCTTTCCGAGCTTTACAGTAATTGGCTTTATCTTGTGCCAAATAACCGGTTCGCCATTTCCGCTCCTTTTGACGAACTTCTAGCTTTTGAGATTTCAAGAGTGATGTATACCACTTATGTGCGTCATTAAGGCGGGAGCGGGGAAAGTTAGAGCAAGGGGCATGGACGTCTGCTGCCTGACGTAGCCAGTTGGAATAGGCTTCTTCCGTGCCGTTGATGTCCTGAGGCATGAGGGGGAGAGACACCTTCAGAGAGTCTAAAAAAGCTGAAGTATCAATGTTCTTCCACAATCTGACTTTCCCACCTGTTTGGAATGGCTGCTTTTTGCTCCTAACAATGGCGAGAGTGAAGTGTATCAAAAAGTGGTCCGACCAAATACAGGGAATGATGGAACAAACCGAGAGGGGAATATTCTGAGACCATATTTGGTCCAGATGATGGCCTTTTTTCATGAGTTGGCAGATTAATCTGTTGAATTAGGTTAAGATCTAATAGAACCTCTTTCAATGCAGCTGCTTGGGTGTCCAAATAAGTAGCATCAAGCCAGAGATTAAAATCGCCCAGCAGCACAATATTTTTATAATTAATTATAAGAGGCGCTAGATGTTCTGCCAGTGAAACAGCAAATGCAGGCATAGTTTGGAGGGGGCGGTAGACAAGGATCATAAGTAGTGTACCACTATCAGTATCCATTTTAAAAACAATGTTTTCTGACCCCACAAGGTCAAGAGAAGGTAGTAATGAGAACTTGTAGGTATTGCGAATAATAGCTGCTACTCCTCCACCCCTTTTATCAGCAGGTCTGTTGACATTTAAAATGTAATAATCTGAAGGAACAGCTGCCAGGATATGTGTTTTTAACATAAAAAATACGTCCATATGGTGTTTAACCATTGACCTGGTGTTCAAATAATAGCATTTAAGCAGAGTATCAGGTTTCAATGACGAATGAGGAGGACGAGAGGGATTATAATGCAGATCATTACCAGCAATGTACTTAGGTTTGAGAATACCATGAATGGCAGCACGATTAAGTATGTTCGGTGGTAATTGAGGGCATAAACTCTCTGACGGTTTTAGCAGCAGCAAGTCCTGGGAAGAGTAGGTGTAAAAACGACCAGGGGGACTGGCCCCAAGCCCCGTTCTGCCGCGGACGGGCGCAGACGGGCTTGACTTAAGCGCGACTTCGGCGCGCATTTGTCGCGCCCGCTGCGCTTGTCCGCTGCGCTCCCGGAAACACATTGAGTTATATGCCCTGCCTCCCGGAATGACTAGACCGCTAGCTCCGGTCTAGCCCCACCCAAGATGGCGCCTCGCCCTCCACATTGAGGCACATAATTGTAAAAAATTCAAATTATCTTTCTCATCACTGGTCAGTTGCCCTCTCAGTACACCTACCTGCATGATTTCAGCGGGCAGAGGAAAAAACAGGTTGGATTTATATAGGAAAACTGGGATTGCAACCATGTTTAGACCGAGTTCGGGCTGAAGTTATGTCTCTGCATTCTCGTAGAAGGTTGTCTAGTTTTGGGTCAATTCCATCAAAGTGGCTCAGCTAGTGCATCATGTAGATTCTCCCTTAGCCTGAAATGAACTACTATTATTCGGGTCTCCTCAACGATTCACTTTTGTTAACTTCCACTTTTTGTAAGAAGCATATGCAATGTATACTGCTTACTATTCTGATTCAAGTTTGGCACTCTGTATGATTCAATGCTTCAGAAGAAATGAGTTACTCTGATGACAGGGCTACAACATTGGTGCTTTTTTTGTAACCACATTTGGCCCTCTACCCCCCCCCCCCCTCCCCCATTATTGATGCCCACTTCTACTGGCCATCCTTACACAGCTGCACTAAAGAAATCTGAGCTGGGTTATAGTATGAGTGGCATGCTGAGCACATGCACCTAATTGTTTGAAGTTGGGTTACTTCCAATGACGTGAATGTGGTCCTAAATAAATATAGATCAACTGCAAACATGCAAATAATGTTTACACCTAAATACAGAATTGCAAGTAACTCCCAGCTTGACTACTGGAAATGATTTAAGAATTTGAGTCTTATTAAAGATACTAAGGTTATAGCTTATTTTTTTGGGTCACTTGGGACTTTGGTATTGGATCCGTTTGATTAGTAGTACAAGTTCTGTTTATAAGAAACTAAATTTGTAGTGACTTGTGTGAGCAACAATATAGCTAACTTTCTCTTTATCATGTCCATTTTCAGGGATATGGCTGTGATGGTCTTAAGTTGACATCGTATGAAGAAAGTCTTTCATTTGGTGAATCAATGTTGAAGCTAACATTTGATCCAGGAACAGCAGAAGATAACTTTCTTACAGCCCAGTGCCGATTAGACCACCCATTCTATGTTAAGAATAAAGGTTTGTTGGAGTTGCATTTCCATACTCCTTTACTAATTTATTATCACCATAACTTCTGTGATTATTGTGAATTGGATTCCAATGGATATAACTCACCCTGCATTTCTTTCATTGAAATAGTTCTGCTTCTTGGTGGCATCATTTGTTTCCAGTGTATCATCCAAGCATCGCACATGGCTGAACTGTGTGCTTAAGTGGTGCTGATGAGTTTAATCCCTTCATCCTTTTTGTTTCCTACATCCATGTGCCACAACACTACAACACGGTCTGAGCCACGATCAGTGGTCCACCTGCTTTTAAGTTGTTCTATTTTTTTTTACTCTCACATTGAGCAAAAGAACTTTGCAAATCACCCATAGTAATATATAATACTTATGCCTGGGTGGTAGCCCTTACACTCTAGGGTATAAAAAAAGAATTGGTGATTTGGAAATAACTGAGAGGTCTCCCAGGTGTAAGAAACTAACATGTCACTTACAATGTCAGGACACCCATCACGATTTTCTGGTGGCACCTAGAGGGCACTAAAAAATACAAAGGTCAGAGTCTTAATGGTGTTTGCTGTATTCCAGACACTGCAATTTTTTCGAAAAGGGAGAACTGCCTTTTTTTTAGGAGCCTGAGGGTAAACCAAAGCCCATAACTAAGTCATTCGGGAGACTGCTCATTGACCAGGTGTCGTACTTGGCCTCTCGTGGGGGAGGAGCAGTGGCTCACTTTGAATCTTGTTAAGATGAGGTCCTGACCATAAAGGCCCATCCTAGGGAGTAGCTGGTCTCTTTGACCCTCTGTGTATCTCTCTTACTGTGCTGATCTTGGTGCCAGACCAAGGTGTGGATTTGATGGTTGTATGATGCTCTCTGAAGGTTCCATCACTGTGGACATATTTTTTTTATTTAAACCTTTATTTTCAGTTTTATGCATACATGGAATAAAACCATGATCACAGCGGTACGTAGTTAAGGCGTTTTCTCAAATAGTTTAATACGTAGTAGATGTTACATGTCAGATCATTTGGCGACAGTAAAAAAAAGAAAAAAAAGGAACGAGGCCATAAGCCAATCCAGATCACCCAATAGCATGCAAATTATTCACCCCACCCGTCACAATCAGCTTTCGCATCTCAGGTGTTCTTCATTGTTGCATCTATTTCCAACCCAAACCCTTCTCCTCGAGTTGCATTGGCATACATGCAGAAGAGGAAAATAAAAAAAATAAAAACCATGACTATAACCCATCATAGAAAAAGAAATTTGTAATATCTCTCCTAACAATCCCTTCAGGAACAATGCCATTTTCAACCTGCGTGTCAGATTCGTTGTGCGTCTTCGTGATGTACGCTCTGTATGGGCCCCATATATCAATAGGTCGTGAGGAGCTGGGCATAAGGGTCGCATATTCCTTGCAATTCACGTTACAGTATGCCAGGCTGCGAAGCCATGCCCGCAATGTAGGTGCTCTCTTCCTGCCCCACATCAATGCCACGTCCCGCTTGGCCAACAGGAATCCAAGTGCTGCAAATCTCCTAACCTTCTTGGGGAAGTTTATCATACAACCTAGCAGTGCAATGTCCGGTGTAGGAACCAGTGTCATAGATAGCATGTTTCCCAATGTGGAGTGTATCTGCACCCAGTATAGCTTGGGCACGTCCAGGAGAGGTGCGCAAAGTCTGCGTGTGGAGCAGAACATTTCTGGCAATGGTGTGGTCTGGAAGGGTCTATCTTATGAGACCACTCCGGGGTGTGGTACATTTTGCGGAGAAATTTAAAATGAAGCAATTTATGCCTACTATTCAGGGACACCTCCCACGTGACCTTAAAGCATTGCTCTCTTTGGTCATCAGTGATGGGGTGGCCCAAATCCTGCTCCCATGCCGTGCGTATTTTAACATCCAAACAGGGCGGTCCATGATACAACATTTATACAGTTTGGAAATCAAATGCGTGCCTAACGGGCTTGCAATAATTAACGTTAGTGGAGAGGCAGGTTCAGGTGCGACGGGGAATGTGGGGAAGGCCGCCTGTAACATGGAATGCATACGTCGTAACACAAAGAGATCCATAAAAGAGCAGTATTGGAACCGCGACTCCTCAGACACTGAAAATACATGGCTATCAGGGAAAACATCCCCAATCGTATAAATCTGAAATTTCTCCAATGTGCGTTGCACTAACGTTTCACACGTAATGGGCAGCAATGGGGGATTTGGGAGCGGCAGTGCCGGGGAATATAATAAGTCTAGACCAATAATCAACGCAGTTTCTCCCATGCCCAACTAGTGGTGGATACCGTCTGAATGTCCTGCGGGTCCCTCTGGACCCCCTTTGGTAAAACTGTAGCCAGTGTTTGCGAAAGTACCAAATCCGCCTCTGGTTTCAAATAGGGGATTCGGGCGTCCGGATAGAACCATGCGTAAGAATAGCAGCACTGTGCCGTCAAATAGTATAAATACTTATCCGGGACCCCAAACCCAACCCTCTCATATGGGAGAGTTAGAATCTGCCAGTTCACCCTTGGTCTCTTGCCCCTCTTCTCCTCCCCCCTCCCCCCCC
Organism: Lissotriton helveticus; assembly: GCF_964261635.1. Taxonomy (NCBI): domain Eukaryota; kingdom Metazoa; phylum Chordata; class Amphibia; order Caudata; family Salamandridae; genus Lissotriton; species Lissotriton helveticus. The sequence continues at coordinate 1,265,682,401 of NC_136057.1, read as the reverse complement.
CCCCGACCAAGCGCAAAAGAAGTTGCTACAGCTGCAAAAAGAAGGACAGGGTAAGAGGGATGGGAATGTTGTTAAAAAGATATAAAAATCTTGGGAGGATCACCATCTTGATAATGGCTACTCTACCCGCCATCGACAAGGGCAAACGCAACCACCTCTCAACTTGCGTTTCTAGCGAGCTGATCGCACGGCCATAGTTTAACCTGATGATGGTAGCAGCATCTAAATGTACATAAACCCCCAGGTATTTGACCGCGTCAAGACACCACTCTAGTGGAAACTCACACTCCCATGCAGCAGTACTGGCTGTTAACGGAACAATCACAGACTTGTGCCAGTTAATACTAAGCCCAGAGAACCTGCTGAATTGAAGAATTTCCCTGATAATGCGCTCGAGATTAAGCTGGGGGAGCGGTACGTATAAAACAGTTTCATCCGCATACAGGGACACCAACAGCGGGCCTGTTCGGAACTGTAGACCTTGATGCAAATGTTTCTCTTGCAAGTGACGGAAGGGTCCATTGCTAAAATGAAAAGTAATGGGGACAAGAGACAGCTCTGTCGTGTTCCGCGGGATAAGCGAAAAGACTGGGACATTGTGCCATTTTCGGCGTAGTCGAGAAGTGGGTTCCGTGTACAGAAGGGCAACAGTTGAGACAAAACACTCCGGCATTCCCATGCGACGCATCACCGAAAGAAAAAAGGGCAATTCGAGAGTCAAAAGCCTTCTCGGCATCTAGAAGTACCGCAGCGGCCGGTGTATCGGGGTCTATTCTATGGAGTACCGCAAACAAGGTGCGCAAATTGAGCGAGGTGGACCTATGGGGGACGAAGCCAGATTGAGCTGGTGAAATAATATATTCCATCAATAAAGATAGCCGAATGTCAATCACTTTGGCCAATATTTTATAATCAAGATTTAGCAGGGACAGGGGCCGGTAAGAGCCACAGAAAGAAGGGTCCTTGCCAGGCTTGGGAAGAAGGATAATGACAGCCTCTGTAAAAGTGGAAGGGAGGATACCAACCTCGAGTGCCTCCGCATACACCTCAATCAACCGCGTAACCAATAAATCCATATATGCTTTATAAAAATACGCAGAGAACCCGTCCAAGCCGGGTGCCGAGGAGCCCCTAAGTGCATCAATCGCCTTCACCACACTTTCCTGGGATATGGGAATGGCGAGGAAATCCTGCATATGTCTTTCTAGGTAAACCAGAGCAATGTCCGCCAAATATTCTCTCTGCTCACGGAGATCACCTGAAATTCTAGAGGTATATAAAGATTTATAGTAAGATAGGAAAGTGTTGCATATTTCCGGAGTGGAGTGCAGCAACTGGTCATCCGGGCCTCTTATTTTAGTTATATAGCCTTTACTGTACAGAGGGCGCAGTGTATGCGCTAGAACCTTGCCAGGTCGTTCGCCCTCACTATACCTCTTCGCTACATGCTTCTTACTGAGATATAAAAGTTCCCGCTCTGCAGCCTCCTTAAACTCCACCAATAACGCTAACCGTCGTGCCTCGCCGGCCTCTGTAGCATGTACTAATGATTCCAAATCCAGGGCTGCAATTTCTGTCTCCAGACGACTTAGGGTGGCTCGCAGACTTCTCAGGAATCCTGCGTTCTTAGCTATACAAACCCCCCTGATATAAGCTTTAAAACCCTGTGTTAACCTCAAAATAGTCCTCAATGGCCCCCCTAACCTCTTCGAGAAACACCTGGTCCTGAAATGCCTTTCCAGGAAAGCGCCACTACCTCTCATATATTCCCCGGGCCTAGAGATGTTAAGTCTAAGTATCACAGGTGAATGGTCTGAGAACGACTGTGGCTCCGTATCCAACCCACTGAACCAACCAGCAATTCCCGTTGAGACCAACCAGCAATTCCCGTAGAGACCAACCAGTAATCTATTCTAGTCTAGGTGTTGTGGAACCCTGAATAATGTGTGTAAGAAGTGGAGGACGTATGATGCGTGCGTTCCACGTCAATCAGGGAGAATCGTCAAAAAATGTTTTGAAGGGCTAGACGTGAGCAGTGCTTAGTGTCAGGAGCTGAGGAGGTACTGTCTGTAGTGGGATCCAACAACAAATTAAAATCACCATTAGCAGTAGGCATGGGTCAAGCGCCAGGAGGTGTACCTGTAACGCATGAAAGAATTCTGGCGCATCTGCATTGGGGCCGTACAGGCCCACCAGAGCCACACTGTGACCCATCAGCGAGCCAATGACTATCAAAAAATGGCCATCCTCATCTGATATGACCCTGCTCAGAGCGAAAGGAACTTTTTTATTAATAAATATGGCCACACCTCTCGCATAGTTGCTGTAATTGGAAAAGTATCTGATTGACCCGCAGCCACAGACGGCGTATCGGACTTGGCCAAATGCGTCTCCTGCAGGCATACTATGTCGATGTTATGTCTAGAGATGTAGTTGAGAACCTGTCTTCTCTTATGGGTATTGTTCAGCCCTCTGACATTCCAGGACATCAAAGACAACCCGGAAGGTCCGGGCTGCCAGCCTAACTGCACCATTTAACAAGTGTTACAACCAGCATGTGACATTTGAGTCTAACCCAGCACCATGTAAATTAACCTGTGTATCAATATCTAAGAATCCATGAACAAACAGCAAATGTCCCCCCCCCAACCCCCACCACTGAGCCTAACCCTTTCTCTGGCGAGGCAGAACCCAATCCCACAAACCAAAGAACGGTGCAAGTGAAATAAATATTTCAATATATGCATCATTATAGAAACACCGTGAATTAGGCAAAGGCAGCAAACGTACTACAGTGTTCACCATGAGGCGTAGGAACGCCACGCCGGCCGGACATTACTGAATACTGTAAGGGAATTAGTGAAAGAGCAATAATAGAAAGTTACATTATAGAAACCTCGGATCTTCAGTATAAATCAACCAGTCCCAGCGTTAGAGAAGAGATCCATGCTGGCGTCTGAGCCACTACGAAGGGGGAGACGCCACTGGCTCCACCACCGCCGCTCCGTTGTTCTTCTTTTTATATTCGTGGCAAAACTCCTGCGCTTCAGTCGGGTTTTTAAAGATGTGGGATCTGCCGTCTACATCCACCTTTAATCTGGCCGGGTAAAACATTCCGTACCCGAGTCCAAGATTTTTCAAAGTGGCCTTCACGCCGTTGAACTGACGACGTGCATCTTGCACCATAATTGTAAAGTCTGGAAGAAATGATAGCCGCCTCCCTTGCCACTGGACCTCCCCCCGATCCCGGGCGGCTCGAGGGGCAGTGTCTCTGTCTCTGAAGTTCAGAAGTCTAGTAATGATGGGCCTCTGGGCTGTCCGGGCTTGGGGCGCGGACCCAACGACCTGTGAGCTCGCTCCACTACAAATCCTTGTGTGAATGACTCTCTTCCAAACAGGTATGATAGTAGTTGTTCCACAAAGACATCCATGTGGCCAGTGGTGGCCTTCTCTGGCACGCCAATAATGCAGACGTTGTTCCGTCGGCTACGGGCTTCTAAGTCTTCATTCTTTATCGTCACTTCTTTCAAGATTCTTTCCACCTTCTCTAGCCGTTTTTGTGATTGCGACGCTCCGTCCTCCACATCCAAAACCCGAGCCTCCACAACATCGAGCCATTGGTCATACGCTTGAACCTTTGCGCCCATATCCGCCAGCCTCTTGTCCAGCGCATCAAATCTACCGTCAAGGGCCTTGAAACCGGCCCTCATTTCCCTAAGCATGGCAGCCGGGAGTGAGGCGGGGTTGTCCGAGTCCTCATTGCCCCTCGCCCCTTTGGACAGGTCCGTAGTGTGTCTTCAGATGGATTATCCGTGGCCTTCTCAAATGACAGAGTCCGCTGCTTGGGATCTTTTCTTCCCATGTTGTAACAAGGCAGTCAGTGCCTCTGAAGGACCGGCGCAAAGCAGCAGAATCAAGCTCCCAAGCTTACACGTGAATGTGAAGATACCTACAGTCTGGACCACCTCAGTGCATGCGCATGTAATGTGTCGGCCCTACGGCCCCAGCAGCTCAATTCTGGCCCACTAAGCAGTGGGCTGCACACCTGAACCCCCGCTCCACGCAACCGCAGACCTAATTAGCTGGTCAAAGCAGGCAGCATCAAAGAAGAGCCCCACAGTGTCCCAACGCCGGTCAGCCAACTGCAGAACGAGCGCCTAGAGACCTGTAGGTGATTGGGCGCGCTATAAATCAAAAATAACAATAACAAGATGGAGCCCCTCAGCAATGTCACACTGTCCGGAGCGGGGCCGCAGCCAGCAGCTGAGACAGCAGGAATATCGGGGACCCCCGCTTCGGCGAAAACAGACAGTAGTGCCAGCGTGGGAGCAGCCAGGCGCGCCTCCCATGACCACAGCGCACCCTGTATCAACTCAGCATAGCAGTGGGGCGCAGCGATCGATAACTGTGGGCCAATGGCAGCAGCAAGTGAGTTATGGTAAGTAGCGCTTCCCTCCGGCCCCCGCACTCAAAGAAGGGCAGAAACAGCGGGGGCCCACTCAATCATCAGCATCTGGCCTAGCCGAAAAGGCAGAGACTTCAGCCCCGCCGGGCCGCTGCTCCACGCCACCACCGGGGCCCATTAGGGAGGGGAGGAGGGAGCCAGCACACCCGGTCCGGACCAGCACCGTCAGAGCCCCCGGAGCAATATTTAACGGGCCGCCTTCACTAGCCCGCCGACATCCCCTGCAGCTATGCGGCACTAAAAAGCGCTGTCCCTGATGAGACCGTGATGCCAGGAGAGCCCCGCAGCCGCCTCGTCCGCCGCTAAGCCCAACTCTCAGCACCAACGGGGGGGAGGACAGGCGGAGGGCGACCGCCCAGCAAGGAGGAAGGGGGACGATACCAGCAGCCAGCACAGACAAAGGGCTATTGCTCACCTCGTCGCCTGGGTGCTCCACATCCTACGCCAGCACCGGCTCCGGCTACGAGAAGGCCCAGGGCTCCGCACACCGGCCTCCACCATGCAGTCTCTGGTAGACGCTGATCCGCATATCGGAGCGGTTCACCGCAGACACCGATACGCTCCTCAGGACATCCCGGGCTTGATGTTTAGTAGTCTGTCTGCTTATAACGTGCCCATCACAGTAAAATCAGGCTGGCAAATTCCCTGGCCGGCGGAGCTTCAAGCACAGGCGGCCATCTTAGTCGCCTGCGTGGCCACGCCCCTCACTGTGGACATATTTAAAAGCTAGGCTGAAGTTTTTGCTACCCACTGAAGTTTTCTCTTTAGAGAGAATTGAGGTGGCTTATTTTCTTTCTGGGGCTCAGTGTATTGTGCAGCCACCTTTGTACTCCAAGGGCACAATTGAAGGTGGTGCCCTTTGAAGTCATCGCAGACCCAAGGGTGTTTACAAAATGTCTAGCAATGGTAGCCACCCACCTCAGAAGATGGCGGTGGGAGGTGAATACTCACATGTTCCCCTACCTAGACTTTCGGCTGCTCAAGAGGGCAGGCAGGTAGCTGTGTCTAGCCCACACCCAAGCTACTATTTCCCTGCTCCACAGCTTGGAATTTACCATGCATGCCACTACATCCCACCTCCAACTCCTTCAGTTTCATCCTTTGGAGTTTCCACTCTAAACTGTCTCTGTCAAAGCAATCCCAAACAAACAAAGGGTAGCTGCATTTCAGCAGCTGCTACTTCCTTTTCTACAACATCACTCCCTGACAGTCAGAACAGTAATGTGCTACAAGAGTGCCTCTCAGCACAGTGGTCACAGGGATAGTCGGTGGGAAGATCTCCTGTTAAGGGCCAGCACCTCTGCAGTGGTGGAACAGAAACTATTTGTTAAATGTCAGGCCCTTTATGGACCCTGTTCTATAGGTGACCATCACCACGATGCATCAGTCATAGTCTGGGCGGGGGCACATCTCCAAGACATGACAGTCCATAGTCTGTGGCCACCTCACTAGCAAGATCTCCATGTCGGCTACCTGTAACTTTAGCCATTAAGCTAGCCCTCAAAGAGTTGCTTCTGTTCATTTAAGGCAAAATATGACAGAATGACTGCTGTGTATTCTCTACAGAAACACAGAGGTGTGCATTCCATGCTGCTTCTACATTGATGGAGCAGATTTTGTTTTGGGATAGTCACCATCACATACCCTTTCTAGCTGAGTACTTCCCAGGGGTGGAAAACGAATTTGCAGAACTGCTCAACAGAATGTATTAACAAGTCTATGAGAAGGAACTCCACCCACAATTCCTACTCCCTTACTTCAGTTGGTGCATTGTCCCAGAGATGGACCTTTTTGCCACTCTTGGAAACGCAAAATGCCAAAACTTCTCTCCCAGGTTTCTACACTCTCACTCCATGGGCAATGATCTATGGATAAACTGGTCAGGGATCTTTGCCTAAACTTCTCCTCTCCCAATTCTCCCATACATAGTCAAGAAGCTTCAGCAAACATCCTTCACTCTCTTCCTAGTTGCTCCCACCAGGGCCAGACAACTGTGTTTGTCAAGGCTCCTAGAGATTTATGTCACTCCCCATGAGAAATTCCCCAAAAGGCCGCACCATCTCACACAGAATCAAGGCAGTCAAACCCTGAGACTCCAGGCAGATCAACCTAGCAATCTGACTCCTGAGGTCCTAAAATGTGGTTACCTCAATTTACTACAACAATGCATGGACATCCTAAAGGAAGCCTGCAGACCCACTACACGGGCCTGCTATGCCACCAAGTGCAAAAGGTTTATCCTCTATTGCATCTCAGTCATTCTTCGCACTAAATCTTGATTCCTATCCTTCCTTATCAACCAAACTAAGAGCTCCCAGAATTTCACCCCAACCAGACTGTCACACATTTGGTGTTAATAAGGGTGCCATTATGTGTTACATTGACAGACCAAATCTTTCTCAGAAACCAATAGTTCTCTTCCAGGGGATACTCATCAATAGTCATAAGCAGTGAATTATCCCCTCCCATGTGCGGGACCCCGGTGCCTATACCAATATATATACATATACAAATATATGTAACTATGCAGCCCTATAAAATCTAGACCAAAAAAGGGACAAACAGCCAGAAAATCACTCAGTAATACTTGTATAGTAACACTAGCAGCCCGTCCCGACGTTGTCCGGGTATGTAATAGAATGTGTGTATTTGGCAAGCGCAATTTATTTTAAAATCTCGCGGTAGACAACATTTTTTGTTTCATTAGAATAGGGACGGAGAAGGCCCAGCTGCCGCCCTGGTTGATGTTAGTAGGCGTGTGTAATTGGTGTAGTGATCCGCCGCCTGAGCCCGGCTACAGCCCTGGTTGATGTTAGCAGGCGCGTGTAATGTCGTTGAATGAGAGAGTTGAGTGACAGCGAGTAGGAGAGGCTGCAGTAATTATCCCCACAGACACGCTCATTTGCGTGTTCCCCCGCTTGAGGCCCAGATGCAGGCCTGTTTGATGTTAGCAGGCGCGTGTTCCCCCGCTTGAGGCCCAGCTGCCGCCCTGGTTGATGTTATCAGGCGCGTGTAATTAGTGTACTGATCCGCCGCCTGAGCCCGGCTAGAGCCCTGGTTGATGGTAGCAGGCGCATGTAATTTCGTTGAATGAGAGAGTTCAGTCACAACGTGCAGGAGAGGCTGCAGTAACGTTACTTACCAGGCCTCCAGGTGAACGCGTTTGTCACGCCCCCAGCACACGGCCACAGCAGACGATCTTCTGATTAATGTACGACCCACATGGCATGAAGGGCGGAACGTAGCACACGCCCACAGCGTTTCTCACGCCCCAGCGTGCCCCTTGATTTTTTTTTTTTTTGAATATATTTTATTAGGCATTCAATTTTGATGATCAGTACATAAACATACTCTGAGTATTATGGAAATGACACACTTATGTTACATAATGACATAGCGACAAAATAGTGCAATGATGATATATAACAAGGTAATTAGTACACATCCCGGTTCTTTCCCGGAACATAGTGGAGTAACGTGTATGGAAATGATAGCTGTATAGGATGTTGTGCCGCTCGGTATCAATAGTAGCGTGGATTGTGGTATGGGGATGAGATGTGTTGTGGGGCGGCATATTCTCATAGTTGTTTGCCGTCCTTGAGTCTCCCCCGGCTGCTGGTGTGTAATGTGTCACCTAGCCTAGTGTTGCATCAGGAGTATTGAGTACTAGATGGTTGTCAACGATCAATATAATATACCCAAGTTTATGTCAAGCATGTCAATGGTGAATCTACCATGACATCTTAATGTAACCATTAGGGAATAGGTGAAAGGGACAGAACAGGGAGAAGTACAAACTCCTCCCAACATAACGGGATGGTGGGGGGGGGGGAAACTTGAAGAAATAAAGAGTATGTTATGTGGAATATAGGATGAGGTTAAAGGATTAATGTGTCGTGAAGGGTGTCAATACGCGGCTGTGGTAGAGTCCATGTCTCGGGTAGTGGACGATAGATGTCTCAGGAAAGGCGGGTCCCCTTCGGGGGGGAGGAGGAGGGGGCTCCAGGTGGTCGGCGCAGCGACTCCGTATCAACGCCTCTCTGTGTATGTGTATGCTGCCTCTTATATCCCATCCAGTACGTGGGGGTGGTGGCGTAGGCACCAGACCCCCCTCCGCATTTGCCGTCCGAAGTCTGCTCGGAATGGGGCCTCACCTAGGTGATGCTCTGGTCCAATCCCGCCTGCTGGAAGGATCTCAGGATGTCATCCCAGAGCTGGGCAATGGGGAACTTCCTCAGGCCCGCCGTCTCTTCCCGGTGCAGCGTGACGCTTTCCGCTCCTGCCCAATTAACAAAGGAGGCGTACCAATATTTAACATGTGGGGGCTCGCTCTTTTTCCAGCGTTTGGTGATTAGCCGCTTGGCTGTGATGAGTCCCAGGTCCCAGAACCTAGCCGCCACCTTGTTTAGTTTAGTCCTCTTGTATAGCCCCAGGATGCAGGCCTCCCATGTGTGTGGCAGATCCCCAGCTACACTCCGTGTCAACAAGGCCAGTACCGCATCCCAGTATGTTCGGACAGCGGGACATGCCCAGAGCATATGTAGTAGGTCCGCCCCAACCAGGGTACATCTTGGACAGCTAGCGGTAGCGATCGAGAAGTATTTGTTAATCTTATCTGGTGATAGGTATGCTCGATGCAAAATATAAAATTGTATGATTTTGAAACGTGCGTTGCGTGGGATATTAACGGGGGTGGCCAGCACCACTGCCCATTCTTTGTCTGTCCATTCCTTTCCCCCCCAGCGTGCCCCTTGATGCGGCGCATTTGCGTTCACATGGCATGAAGGCCGGACACACGCACCCAGCGTTTCTCACGCCCCCAGCGTGTCACGCCCCCAGCGTGCCCCTTGATGCTGCGCAGCAACGTAATTGGCGCTTGTATGTACGACTCACATGGCATGACGGGCGGACACACTCCCCCAGCGTTTGTCACGCCCCCAGCACACGCCCACAGCCCACGATGTGATGGCCATACCACATGCCCCCAGCGTTAGTCCCGCCCCCAGCCCACAGCACAACGCAGACACGCCCACAAGGGACTACTTTGCTGGCACGGTTCTTTTACCTTTTAGGCGCTCGACCTCGGACCTGGGGATCTGGGTTCGAGTCTTGGTAACGACGCCAAAATCCTGTGATTCTGGGCAAATCACTTAATCTCCCCGTGCCTAACAAAAATGAATATGTGTCCTCATATAACATAACTAATGCTATGTAAAGCGCTCTGATTCCTGATTCAGTTCGGGTCAAGTTCGGCCTATATCAAACTCTGCAAAAAAAAATATGGTGGCCGTCTGCATAGCCTATGTCCTTCTGCTGCAACTGCCCTTTCCAACACTGTATTGGGTGTTGTGATTGGTGCTGTGGTTACTGAGATTACCCGCCTCAAATGTTTGGCTCTCTCTTTATAATATTAGTATGGATTCAGATTTTATTTTTGTTTTGTTTTCCCTTCCCCCCCGCCTCACCACTTCGCGATATGCGTGGCTGCTACTGTACAACACCATAGATAGACATTAAGCACTTCTATTGGCTCTGGTTGTCCAGCTTCTGTGGAAACATCAGTAGCAAGGGTAGTGGATTTAGCCCAGTAGGCTGAAACTGTCATATGAGTGCTGATGATCTTTGAAATAATGCTCTGCATGGGCCGTCCAGCCTTCAAGAGGTGGTGGAGTGAAGTCTGAGCTCTTACCACCAGCAGTACAAGGTAGCCTATTAGCCCGACCTTCAGCCTTCTTTAGGATACATTGATTTCAATGCGTATGTGAAGCTGGGCTATCGCCCAATTTAATAGCACCCACTAAGGTTGCAATTCATATACCAAATCCTATCTGTTGGTACCCCAGGAGCACATATTCCAAAAAGCAGTAAAATCCAGGAAAAAGTCCTCGCCTTTTGATTCCCAGAAATCCACTGAGGAGCAGGCTGAGTGGCATCAAAGCACGAGTCGGTGACCAGTTGAGGGTAATAGACCGCAGAACCCATACAAGGACTGTGATTTTTACCTCTGCCTCTTCTTGCCCATAGATCCAACCGACCTATAGCTGCAGCCGAAAATGCTCATTCTGCTGCTCCATGTCACACAAGTCGCAGCCTCATAGGCCTTGCCACCCTCACTGCTGGCAGGTATGAAGCATATGTGAAGCGCTTGGACATGGCAAGAGGTGAACAAGGACTTCATTTGCCTTCACTACGAAAGGGCAACACCCTTTGTTGGCTCCTCTTAACAGGTTTGTCTTCTTATTTGCTACATCAATCAAAGCTCTGCTGGCTGGTCAGGAGGGGTGTCAATACATCAGCTGCACGTGGTAATCCAAATGATCCTGGTCACCCCAGCACAAAGCCCACCTCTTGACGCTGAATCACCTGCTCGAGCCCCTGAGCGCCTCCGTGCTGGTTGGCTCAATACATAATGTATCCAATGGCATGGTGTTCGTCAAGAGCCCAAGAGTTATGCAGCCTGCACTCTGCTTTTCTGATCATTGCCTCCACATATTGTAACATTAAATTAATGTTCAATATCACTGCTGTTTAATATTTACTTCTAAGAAGTCATACTCAGAAGAGTTGAAGGTATTCAAGCATGCGAAATTGATACATCCAACGCTGTGGAACTGTAGTTACAGGTAAAGTAACTGTTTATCAAGGGATCTTCACTTCTATTGATGATCAGTGAATAGCTCAGCCCGGTTAATGGGATCCCGGAAGCTTTTTATTTAAAAAAAAATTCAATTTATAATTGTTAAGCTAAATGCTTTGAAAATATTAAATACCTCCTAAAATAAAAAATGGGTTGAACAACCTAATGTCCCCGATAAATATTTCCGTTACCTCTTTTAAGAAAAAAAATGAAAATGCCATTTTAGGCATGCAGCCTGGCATAAAGAAAAAAATACGCTGTTACTTTGAGACTGACAGTCTATCTCCCCTATTTCATCATGCAGTACAGTGACACTGTAATTTCTTTTTTCCAAATGGTGGCTTTTCAAAACAGTGCTCTCTCCTTTTATACACCGTCACTTAAATATTTTTAAGTCTTTGAGAGTTAAAAAAAAAAAAAATTCATAACATTAGCTTCTAGCTTTCTAGGGTGTGCCTGCTTTTGACAGCAATTGTACGAATTGGTTAAAAGTAGCTTACCATTGTAGTATTTGTTAAGCAATCTTGATACAGGATCCTTCGGATCATTGTTTTTTATAGGCAATACTTGTTTCTTTTGCATATATATTTCAGGTCATTTCAGTGCGTTTCCCGGATCTTCACAGTTACTTTCATAAGCTACAGGAAACTGAACGTGTTAGTAAGCGGTCTTTTTGTAGATGTCCACAGAGGAGTCACTATGATCACTATTTTGTTGGGTGTGATGGTTTCTTTACACTTCGTGGTGAAGGCTTTGCATATTTATACGTTGTCGATATTGAGCATTTATTTCATGTTTGAATCAAGTGTTAGTGATTGTTGAAAAGGAAGTTGTCTCGGTCCACTGTGTTTGCACATATAGTATTGTGATGAAACATGTTTTACTTTTACAGTTCCCCTGACGAAGGGATCATCCATCCCGAAATGCATTGGGATCTACGACAGCGTTGATGGAAACTGATCATGTTTTTAATTGAATTGCACACAAGAATTGTGTTTTTGTTGGAAATTGTAATAACGTTGATATAAGTGTGAATTTTCAAAAAATAAATATTGTAAATGTACTTCGGTTTCAAACTAGTTTTGTAAATAGAACTATATTGTGAAGTTAGAATAACAATGTTTTCGAAAAAAGGAAACTGTGGTTAAGAGTGCAAACGATAGGGTTTGCAGTTGCAGTGCAGGTAGGGACAAGTGTGCTGGGGACACTTGTAGTATAAGTCTCTAAAGATGCAGGCAGTGCGAGTAAACGTTACATTTATCACCTCGCAACGAACACCTTCTTTACGTATTACAGCCTCCCCACGTTATTATAAGGGTGCTAATGGTGCGGGTTTACACTGCATATCCTACCTCGCAACGGGCATCTAATCTCCATATTCCAGCCTCCCTACGTTCTCCTCACCTTTAATTTCTTGTGGCAGCACTGCACTTAATCATGGATCGACACGTGATGTCGGGTTCCGGTTTCTCTAGGCAAGAATCCACGACCAACATTGTGTTTGTTATTGTAAATGGGCACCATATTATCCTAGTTTCGTTAGAGTGTAAAATCTTTAAGTTCCTCACATTTAAAGCACTATTGATGAACTTTTTAACCAGGAACTGTAATATTTACATTTAACCATTATTAATAGTCGCCCGTTTGTGGCCCGTATTGTTACTTATATTTTCTATAAACTTATATAGCGGGACGAGTATTGTTTTCTAAATGACAGTCAGTCTTCGGGAAATTCTTAAAGGGGGATTGGGAATTTGTCTGCACCTCTTAAGTCACATACCACCTACACAATGGAAGGGGTGGCCTTAGCTGTTCCGCGGCCATTTTAAAATGTCCCATTCCTAAAAAAAAATTCGGGTACAAAATACTAAAGTCAGCGTGATGTTGCACAGTGGTAATAATCACACGCTCTGCAGCATAATCACCCATCATATTCAGTTTCCAATTGTTCAGCAGTGAATACTTGAAACTCACAAGATCGCTCAATACTTTGGAGGAGCCTAATGCCGAATTATTATCTATATAGCCTTTCCCACTCTTCACGGCTATTTAGACCATGTGTAAATGTTTTACATTTACACATGAAAAACTGTTCCCTCTTCTTTCGTTTTTTTTCTAGATCTCCCCCTCTCTGTCATTTCGGTTCATTCCAATACTCACCAGCGTAATTCTTCCACTTTGTGTTTAGGCTGACTCCAGTGTTTAGTGTGTGGGGCATTACACTTATTTGTCCTTATAGCAGATCTATGTTCATTAAGGCGTACCCGGATTTCTCTCATGGTTCCCCCTATATATACCATTCCATTCCCTCTCTTCCGAACATTGCTTTTTTAGTCCCTGTGACACACAGCTTCCTGAACTTTTCTACGTGGAAATGTGATGAAAATGTGTTTTTGCCAAAGTTTGAAGTTTGCTATGCATTGTCGGCATGAGGACATAGTGAGGTTCATGTAAGTCACACTACTCTGGACTCACATTGGTGTTTAGTTTTCAGGATTGCCTTTGTTTGATATGTTTCCCTGGACCCAAATAACACTGCTAACCACAGCGCCAAAATGGGTCAATTTTCAAGGTGAAGATTTTATGTTTCCTTGTTGTGTTTTGGAGCCTTGTCTGTTATTGGCAGTAGGCCCAGCCCGCAATCGTTGGATTACCATTTCTATCGGGACAAATGTGCCAATACAGATTAGTAGAACATTTGCTACTATCAATGCTACTATGAATTAAAATGCTTTCAGTTTTTGACTTCTAAATTAAAGGTAAATGTACCGGTATTTATAGAGCGCACAGCTACTTCCCTGAGGTAGTGTCCCGGCGCTGTCCGTATACCGCTTAGGAACCCTTCCTGGTTTTCCCTGTGAGTGTCCACTCCTGGGCATCCCCAGGGTGAAACCAGGCATCCCAACGCTTTTGGGGCCGTTGTGGAGATTAAGCAAGCTATTGACCAGAGTCGCAGAGTGGGACCCATGATTAGAATAGGCGCCGAGGCGAGAATTATCATGTCCGAGGAAATTGAGCCCAAGACCCGCCAAGGCGGGTATTGAACCCTGGTCCCGGGCCAGACCTCTGCATCAGGGTCTGCCGCTCTAACCATTGAGCCACACTTCTCCACTTACAGACAGATCGTGTTTAAAAACGATCCCTCTGAATTACGATAGTATGTGTAACCCCAAGTTCAGAGTTGTAAAAATAAACACAATGCCCAAACGGCAGAAGTTTTCTTTATACTCTTTTTTCATTCATTAGAATTTACAGTATAAATTGCTGCATGGTCGGTATATGATAAAATCATTATAGGCGGCAACTCAGTTGGTTCTGGGCAACCAACAAATCTCATGTATCCCTGTGACCTGAAGGGTCTGACAGACGAAAGACATTGATATATTAATTTTGTATATCGATCCTAGAGGGGGGTTACAAAAATTGCCCCAATTTCTATATTACCCCATTTAGTTTTTGCATTCCATTTTATTTCACTTATTGCATGAGCTACATGAATGACCTCTTATCAAATTAAAACAATTCTTATTTTTAGAAATGACCAGCTTTCTGGTTTCACCATTTGGTTTCATACCCGTTTCTACCACAAACTGCAAAGAAGTAAAAATCACAAAAATAGGAACAATCGACTAGTACTTAGAAAAATGCAACTCTGCTTGTTTCTGGCAGCTGGGGAGACGATTGTAGCACAGCAAACCTTTTGTTTTTTTGTTGATGCCATTTTTCAGGAAAAAAATCTTTCTTGAACAGCACGTATTCCCATTTTTTTTAAAGTATATTTTTGCCATTTTATTAGTCCCCTATTGATTTGGGATCACTTAATGCTTGTTTTTGTGGTCTTTCTTGCTGTTATGGAGGTTAGGTATTTCATGCATATTTTGGAGGCATTTTATGATCAGCATTGCCATCTGTTATATTAATATAGATTGTATTATATATTAACAATTATGTGTATTATTTATCCAGGGTGGTCCTCTTTTTATCCAAGTTTGACTGTGGTCCAGCACGGCATTCCTTGTTGTGAAATGCACGTTGGTGATATCTGCCTGCCTCCTGGACACCCTGATGCCATGAACTTTGATGATTCAGGTGTATTTGATACTTTCAAAAGGTACTTTTACATTTATAAACATTGTAAAATGTTCTGAAACGTCTTAATTGTGTATCATAGTCTGAATGTTTTAACATACGTTGTCTGTCACACCACAAATCTTAGGAGCACAAATTTAAAGTGTGATCATTAAATGGCAATTTTATCCTTTTATACATGAAACCAAGTTAAACGCAAGTGTTGCTTGGTGTTTTAAATGTATACACCCCGAGTGTAGACTTATGGCTAACCATTCTACCTTTGCCTTTCAAGGGATTCATATCCACATTCCTCTCGCTCATGAAAAATGCCTTCCTAATGTGCAATTTAGATTACATGTTAATGCGACCTCCTGATTTGTGTTATAATACTCCTCATTTAAACTGCACTGCTTCAATATTATTCTGGTTTAAGGGACTCTTCATTGACATATTGGATAGACCTCTTCATGTGTGACATTTGGGCTCCCAAACCTATACAGATGTACTGTAATAAGAGCCTATGATGTCATCGAGGGGTACAGGAGTTCTGGCGACACAAGCCAAGACATCGTGGGGCAAGTGGTTTGTAAATGTCACTGAAAGCCAGAAATGACAAAGAAGGGCCATATTACTCATTTTAACCCTTAATTAACCTCTGTATACTTTTTATATTGTATGTTTATTTGGAGCTTTTACCTTCAAAAGGTTGTCTTTTTCAAACTGGGAAATGTTTATTGAAAACAATAAATGACATACCATACGTGCTGTTTAGTTGTTCGTAGTAAACATAAGAGTATTTTCTGTAATACAAGGCCCCATCGCATTTCTAAAAATCACTAGTGTTAAAACCATTGGCAAGAAATAGCTTTTATAAAATAAAAAAGGAAATAAAAAGAGCAGTTTTGCTAGCTAGCGAGAGGATAAAAGCTGAACCTGCTTTCTAAAGAAGCCTTGAGCAACAGTATCCAATCATGCCCCACTGTGACCGTTCTCTTTTTGTAGCTCCTTCTGATGGGATCCTCAAGGAAAGGCTCTTCCTTTTCCAACTATTTTTTTCTCAGGAAAAGCTGTTATAATTCAGATTTTTCTGTTTTCACTTGATGTTTTATACCTCTTCAGCGTTTTCCTACAATTTATGAAGACTGACACGTGCAGTATGAACTTTTTGTGTGAAGATGTCCAGAAAAACTCAAGGCTTTGCACACATTCCTGATAGGCGATCTGTAGATCTGCGGTACTGCTATGTCCCTGACACTTTTTGACACAATGAAACTGGTCCCTCGCCTGTTCTCGCTCTAGATCTTTCACTCCGTCCTCCAAGTCATACCAGGAGAAGAAAAACAACAAAAAAAGAAAAAGAATGCCTGCACCGAAGTGCCCTAAATCAAGTGGTAAACCACAAGCCCCTTTTGAAGTCGTAATCAGAGCCTGAATTGGTGGTAATTCAACCTCCACTGGACAGTCCATTGGCTCCTCCAGCCTCTTATGGCTTCTCTGGCTGCACCGCTGCCTCACCCACAGCCTTGTCCACTGGTGCCGGTTTACCCTGAGCTCCTAGTGCCTCGAGCTGATCTTTCAGCATTTAAACAGGGAATGTGGGGTATGCAGTCCGTGCTTCAGCCCCTTCTGGTTCGCCTTCGCATCCATGGGTCTGTATGTGGCTCCAACATGGAATGCGGGGCCTGTTCGTCCAAGCTTCAGCTCCCTCTGGTACTCCTTCTTGTCCCATGGGTCCATATGTGACTCTACTTTAGGCAACGACGCCCGGACATCCCTGTCGCTGAGCATTCCTCATATATAGCCTGTATATTGTCTGGCTACAACTGATGCCGTACCAGTGCCAGGACCTTTGCAGCTGTTGCATATTTCAGCCCTGCCGACTCCAGCCCCTCCACCAGTGTTGGCGATACCCGTGTCTCCTATTAAAACACATCACTCCAGGACTCTTTCAAAGGAGGATAAAGGAAGATAGTCAGAATGGGGCCAGATTCTTGACCTGCTTATTTACTAAGAATAAAAGGACATTTTGGTACTGATTCAGACACCATCCATAAGCTAGACAATCATATAGACACAATCTGGTGATAGGATGTATCTCTTCCCTCCCTAGGCTGTGGGCACAGTTGATTGCTTAGCATTATAAAATGCCAGTGGATTGAATACCTCACCTGAGGTAGCAATGGACCCTTCCAGAGACTGGTCTCCCCTGAGATATCTTATTCCATACAGTATTGAGGAAAGCTGCTTTTTTTCTCTATCGAGGATTCCTCCAAAATTCTTACACATAATCCTCAGCCTACAACATTATCTTCACACCCACTCCTTTCCTTTAATGAAGCCTTCCTGGAACCCATTAAGAAACATGGCACAAGCTGGCCCCAGGAGAACCACTGTTATCTCTCAATTTATCACTAGGGAGTCTAGTCGCAGAAGCCTCTTCATGTGCCAAAAAGAATCCGGGGTACTTTTCAAATAACCATTCGGAGTCTAAAAAGCTGGAAGCCATTGGCAACAAGACATTCTCTGCTGGAAGCCTGGCTTTGTGATTTCTGAATGTTTGCTTACTTGCTCAATAAACTCTTGATCGGTGGGACATGGTGGTAATGGTTACAAAAGCCCCCCCTGATCAGCTAAACAATATTTTCCTGAGATCATAAAGGATGGACAGGAAGCATCCAAGCAGATCATCAATGCAGGAGGTGAAATGGTGGATTTTTTGGAACATCTGTCTCACATAGGCTTCGTGCCTGGCTAAAATCCACATGATTCTCGGTGCTGTTCAATCCATTTTACCGGATATGTCATTTGAAGATCAACAGCTATTTGAAGAAAAAGCTTTTGAGGGACTTAAAATAGGACATGGATCTCCAAGATCTTTGGGACGCCAAACTCCAGAAATGGTTTTGCTCCTTTTGGACATTTTGTGGATTCTCCAAATGTTTCCAGGTCCAGATATCTCCAGAGAGCAAAGGTTCTCCAGTAGCAAAATCCCTTGGTGTGCCACTATAGAGGCAGAGAAAAAGAATGAGGTTGCCAGTATCAACTTTCCTCAACTTAGTCCTACTCTTCCCCAGTCCATTACCTGGGGAAACCCAACTAGCTCGTCCATAAGGGAGCCTGTCTTCTCGCAAGAGGTTGGGTTTCCTGGAAAGGCAAAGCATCGTATCAATGGATCTGATCAGTGGCAGGGTGTATTCCCTGCCTTTTCAAGGGATCCCTCGTATCCCTCCCTCACAGTACTTCCCATTGCAGCAATGTCTGCCCATCCTGCAGCAGGAGGTGGCAGTAGAGCTGCAGAGGGGTTCTGTGGAGTTGGTTCCAGAGCAGGAAATTCGGTAGTTGTGCCATCCTCATAACTTCCTGGTTCATCAGAAGACTGGCAGTCTGTGTCCAATTTTAGACTTCAAGTTATGGAATTTGTTTGTCACCAAGGATAAGTTAAAGATGCTGTCCCACCCTTAGATTTTTTTTGTGCTTCAAGCAGAAAACTGGTGTCCTTCAACCTGCATGCTGCGTATTTTCGTATACCCATTCTGCTGGCACACAGGCAGTAGCTGTGGTGGCATACACTTTCTGCCTGTTTATGGGGCTTTCATTTGGGCTGACATCTGAGTTTTGGGTCTTCACAAAGATGATGGCTGTGGTTGCATCCCACACCAGAAGATTGGAGATTGCTGTAATGCCCCATCTGTAGGACTGCCTGCTCAAAGCCATGTCTTACAAAAAGAACAATTGATTGACGGAATGTATAACAATGTAATACATTCCCCCCAGTACAGAGATCTGGGCCTTAATCCATTGTT
The DNA here is from genome assembly GCF_964261635.1 of Lissotriton helveticus. NCBI lineage: Eukaryota > Metazoa > Chordata > Amphibia > Caudata > Salamandridae > Lissotriton > Lissotriton helveticus. Next base: position 1,265,663,425 of record NC_136057.1, on the reverse strand, counting down.
TTTTTGCTCACCATGCCATTGCTGTTTGGACCCAGCCCTATGCAAATCAGTCTCGACCCTGCTCCCTATGGGAACAGTCCAGCCCGAACTGCCAGGTCAGTTCCTCCCTGGGCTGGAAACGAGCATCCTAGGACCGATTTCGGAGTTTCGTCTTAACAGATGGAGTGTCACAACTTAAAGGCAACAGTATTTTTACTGTACCAGTTAGGTTTTCCATCAATGTGCCCAAATCTCACCATGAGCCCTCTCAGTGTCTCCTGTTCAGAGAAGCAGTATAGACACACAATGCTCTGAGCCTCACCGTCCACTCAGTGGCTCATTGGGGTTATAATACCACTGCATTGGGAGGGAGCTCAGGTTCCAGTGATGACAGACCTTCTCCTAATAGGTTTACTGGCCTCCTGCATCCTCTGTCATGCATGAACACTGCACATTAGGGGTCTTCAGGGTTGCCTTCACTCTCAGTGGTCTCGGGACACTGCAGCAGATCTTGCTTGATGGTCGGTGGAGAAGACCCTTTCATAAGCGATATCCTTTTACCCTCTACCAGCTTTGTCAGACTGGATCCAGATAATTTTTTCCTTATCAGTACCCCTGCACATCGATTGGTGGCGTTGGTCGACTTCGCGTTCGTCGTCGCCATTGTGATCGCCGAGATGATGTCCCGTTATCTACTTAGACGCCGCCCCTGCGCTCTGATGTCAGTTGGTTCTTTTGCCGCGCCAACCAGCAAAGATCCAGAGAGAGTGTAACCTTAGCCATTTTTTTACTCTTATTCAACTTTTTGTTCCATCGGTGGACCGGCTTTAAACCTTGTGACTCCTGTCCTGTCACGGACTCGCACCTCGTGTGCCTCTGGCACCTGGAGCACGACCATGACCCTAAGTCGTGCTCCTACTGTCGGGCTATGAACCCCCAAGTCTTTGCGGGAGCAGAGCAGAAAGCTGGAGGGCCAGTAGTCCGCTCTACGCCGCTCGAGGTCCCGGTCGAAAAGGAGGTCGTGGGATGAGTCGTGGAGTCACCACCATCATTCCTCCTCAAAGTCTTCGTCATCGGTAAGTCGAAGCACAAGAAGAAGGTGAAGAAGCAGCGTCGCTCTTCACCTTCTCCTTATCCGTTGGCCGATGCAACGCGGGAGGTTGTCGTCCTTAGGCTCTGCCCGCAGACGACTTCAAGTTTCCTTCCCTTCCTTCCCTTCCCGGGAGCCAGAGCGTCTCCTGCCCAGCTTAGTGCATTTTACTAAGCCCTCCACTCCATCTTTGGGAAACCCATCTCCGCCGGCTCGCACTCCGCTGCAGGGCCCCTAGGGATCTAGGCCTGGACCCAGATCGTTGCCGGTCGACCTCACGACACCTCCTTCGGCACTGATTCCTCTGACTGGTCCTTTGCCACCCCTGACGCCGGTTGTGTCCCTGGCAGTTGTCGACCCTGGCCTCCGCCTCGATTTGGACAGGGAGCCGGACTGGCGCCGACCAGTACTTTTGCACCACTTTTCTACCCTGGGCTTCCTTATCACCCGAGTGGCAGCCAGAGGAGGATGCAGAGGACTTGGAGGGGTCTGCTGACCCTCTGGCAGACCAGCTTGAAGAGCCGGACAGGAGAGAGGAGTTTGGTGAGGCCAGTGGTCTGGATTCCTCCCCAGACTTTGGCATGCTTTCTCCCCCTACTGTGGCCACGGAGGAGGGAGCCTCTTACACTGTGGTGTTGCGTAGGGTGGCTGAGGCCTTGAGCTTCCTACGGTGGCAGTCAGGACTAACATCCTGACTTCGGAGCCCCTGCTGCCATTCAATTAGGCCCTACAGACATCCTTCTGGGCACTTGGTCCAAGCTCAGCACAGGGGCTCCTGTGGATAGGATGATTGCCCGACGCGACCGTCTGGCCCTGGGTGACCCACTTTTCCTCTTCCAACAACCTATCCCAAATAGCTTGGTGGTCCAAGCCTCAACATCCAAAAGAGAGTTCTCTACTGCTCCCCCATATAGGGAATCCAAGAAGCTGGACCATCGTTGGAAGATGATTTTTTATTCCGCCAGCTTAGGACGGCTGTCGGTGAGCACCGCATGTCTCTTGGGCCATTACACCCACTCTCTGTGGGACACAGTTGCCGTTGTGCGGCAGGATCCGCCGTCACCTCCCTCACTGGCACATCATCACGTCGGACAGGTGGCTTTTGCAGATAGTCCGAAGGGGCTACTCCCTTCCCTTCGAGACTGCCCCTCCATCCATGCCACCAACACTCCATCGCATGTCGGAGGATCACTTGGCCCTTCTCCGTCAGGAAGTTACGGTTGTCTTGGCCATGGGAGCTATTGAGCGAGTCCCTGTTCCAGAAGTAGGATATGGTTATCTGAAAGAGGCACGTTAGTGATAGATTCCTTACCTTAGAATATCCCTGAAAGAGGCACGTTAGTGATAGATTCCTTACCTTAGAATATCCCCAGGCTTCAGGCTGGATCCGCTAAGTTTTTCTTTTTAGCAGTAACTCTGCGCACCAGTAGGTGGCGTCCTGCGGCTTCGCGTCCGTCACTGACGTTGTAGGCGCTGAGATGACGTCACGGAGAGTACTTAGGCGCCACCCATGAACGCTGACGTCAGTTCTTTCTTTTTCCGCGCCAAAAGTGCAGATCCAGATTGAGCACGTACCTCGGTCATATTTCGACCACTTTTTTGAGACGTATTGTCTCCTTTTTTTTTGTCTCCTGCTGCACGTAGGGATGCCCGGCTTTAAGTCTTGTGGGTTGTGCCACCGTAATATGTCGGTGGCGGACCCCCATGATGTCTGCCTCTACAGCCTGGAGACCGACCATGACTCCTGGGACTGTAAGGATTGCTGTGCCATGGCCCCAAAGGCATTATGGGAGCGGTGCCGGAAGTTCTCTTCCAGGGGATACTCATTAATAGTCATAAGCACTGAATTATCTCCGCCCATGAGCGGGAACCCGTAACACATAACAATATACATATATATGTGTAAATATATAAAAAAGTACATAGTACTAACTAATTATACACATATACATGTATAATAACCATAATATGCAGCCTAACCTATATACATAGGCTAATAAAGCCACAATTACACATGTTCTGAAGCCTGAAAATATGCTATATATAAATGCAATAAACAGGCATGAGCCTAAAATGCATTACATAACCATGAAAAAACTTTTATTTTCATCAAAGAACCTGTTGTAAACAGTTATTAGCCTAAAAGGCTGCATATGAAAATTTGTCTGTGTACAGAAAATCAGACTGGCACCCTGCCTTTAAGGCCCCAGAGAATCTGCACACTTTGCCTTTAAGGCCTCTAGGAGAACTCTGTTCCCATCATGCACCACAGGTGACAGTTAGGTCAGTTCTTTTTTCCGGCTTGTTCTGTGAGGAACCTGGAACTTGAGCTCTGCTCATTTGTAGTATTTTCTGTCAGAAGTTGCATTTTTCTTGACATTTTTTGACAAATAGTACTTTGGTGGTGTTTATTACCTTTTTTCTGACTAAACTGTTGTGAATTTTTTAGTCAGTATGCCACCTTTATTTTATAAATGTCCTTCCTGTGGGAAGAAAATGGCTAAAACTGATCCACACTCTGTTTGTGTGGTGTGTCTTCCTGATACTCATAAGGTGGAAGATTGTTATCATTGCCTCAACCTTTCTAGTAGGACTTTAAAAGAAAGAGAGAAAATGAGGCTTCTGGGCCTTCTGGAGAGAGAGAATCGTGGTGAGAAGAGTTCTACGGTTTTCTTATCGACTTCTAAGCCACCTTCTCAGCCTAAACGTCGAAGATCAGCGTCTCCAGAAGGTAAAACGAAGAAAAATCGACTCCAGGAAGCTTTTCCTGCGAAAAAGAGGCGTTCGACGTCGAGATCCAGATCGCCGTCAGCATTGTCGGCGTCTAAGAGGACTCCGTCGACGTCGAAGAGGCCTCCGTCGACGTCGAAGACTTCGCCGGTGAGGCAGAATACAGCGTCTCGACCTTCGCCGTCGAGATCTTTATCGACGTCGAGACATCTGGTGTCGATTGCAGTAAGGACGATGTCGGGGGTTCAACGCTCGACGTCGAAGGAGAAGATGCGTTCGACGTCGAAGGATCATGGGTCGACGTCGAAGAGTAAAGTGTCGACGTCGAAGGATCATATGTCGACGACGAAGAGTAAAGTGTCGACGTCGAAGGAGATTCATACATCGTCGTCGAGGAAGAGATCGACGTCGAGAGGAAGATCGAAGGATTCGACGTCGAGGTCTAAGAAGAGGAGGTCAAAGTCTCCATCGCGACGTAGATCGGCGTCGAAGCATGCTTCGGGCTCGAAGCATGGAATGTCTAGGTCTCCCCCACCTGTGCACAGGTCGGCGTTGAGACTTTCAAGATCAGCCTCTCGGACCTCACTTAGGTCTTTGTCGAGGTCAGACATAAGTCCTGAGCCTAGAGTGGTTTCTTCACCGCAGGATCAACAAAAAGATGCGGTGGGACAAGAGACAGTGCATCAGGATTCTTCTATGGTGGCTCAGTCGGGCTCTACCTCAGGCCAGGCAGATGATAGACAATTGGTGCCCAGTCAGCGGACTCCATCTAGCTCAGTGGTATCTGAGCACAGTGTAGTCTCCGGAGCTTCCAAGTCTTCAGCAGACCTGAATATTGTGCAGGTGTCACCTGAAGCTTCACCTGAGCGTGTAGGTCGGCCTATCAACTTGTCACCGAGATGGCTGGAAAGTCTTCGGCATTGGAAGATGCGTCCATTATTGGGTGACAGAGCTCCGGTTCCTCGGACGGAGCTGCAAAGAAGATCACGTTCGAGATCATTGGAAAGAGAGAAATCTCGATCAAGGGAGCGAAGGAGGCAGCGATCTGCAACTCCTCAAGAGAGGCGTAGAACTCCTTCTCCGTCTTCTAAGTCGTCTTCGTCTTCTACAAGATCTTCATATAGAGACTATTCTCCCACAATATCATCTACTCCTCCGTCCAGAGTGTCTCCAGTGGATGATTTGGGCACATTTAATGATGTGTTATGTCGTGGGGCGAATAAGTTCAAGATCAAGATGGCAGTTCCTCAAATAGCAACGTCCGTCATCTTTGAAACCTTACATCACAAGACGACTGGTAGGCCTCTTCTGCTGTTAGTGCCCGGGTTGATAGAACCAGCGATGAAAACTTTCTTAACTCCGGCCACAGTGGGTTCAGGACCTTCTAGGATTGCAAAGAAGTACAAGGCTCCAGAGGAAGATCCTTTATTTTTGCGTTCTGACCCACCTCCAGACTCTCTTATTGTGGCGGCAGTCAGAAAAGCACATTCGGCAACATCTACCTCTTCTGCTCCTCCAGAGAAGGATAGTAAGAGTATGGATTCCTTGGGGAGACGAATGTGCAACACCTCAGGTTCGGTCATGAGAGTGGCCAGTGCGTCAGCCTTATTGGGCCGCTATGATCGTCTGCTGTGGGACTCAGTTTCTCGTTTTGCAGAAAACTCCCTAAGGAGGATCAGAAAGACTTCCTGGAAATAGTGGAAGAAGGAGGATTGGTGGCTAATCAAAGCATTAGTGCAGCTGCTGATGCGGCGGATCTGTCAGCTCATGGTTATGCACATGGTGTTTGTGCTAGACGTACGGCTTGGCTTCGCCTTACGGGTCTAAAACCTGAGGCTCAGAGAAAGATGGTAAATCTACCTTTTAATGGTTCGACTCTGTTTGGATCTCACGCCGATGACGAGATGTCTAAAATGAAAGTGGAGTTAGACACTCTTAAGGCCGTTGGTCTTGAAAAGAAAAAAGAGTTTAAGCGTCGAGGTAATTTTCGTCCCTATGACAAAAGATCTTTTCAGCAGAGGGGCCAAAAGACGAATTGGTCCTCGCAAAATCAAGGCCAGAGTCAACAGAGATCGCAATTCCAGCAGAGGCGACCTGGACGAGGCAGAGGCAGCGGAAATAGGCAGCAATCATCAGCTACCAAGCAGCCTCAAAAACAATGAATGGAAGCTTCCACCACAACCGTGTGCCACTCCGGTTGGAGGAAGTATTGTGTGTTATCTGGAAGAGTGGAAACAGATCACAAAGGACAAATGGGTACTCAATGTCATTCATAGCGGGTACCTTTTGAAATTCAAGAAGCCACCTCCTGTCGTGCGTCCTCTGAAAATGGTACAGTGGAACTTAATGCGCTTACAACAGGAAGCGGATGTCCTTCTGAAGAAGAATGCCATAGAACCAGTGCCTTTTCAACAGAGAGGTCAGGGCCTGTACTCTCGGTTTTTTCTTGTAAAGAAAAAAGGTCCAGTTACGGAGTTCAGACCCATTCTGGACTTGAGGCGTTTGAACAAATTCATTCGGAAGGAGAGGGTTCGAATGCTGGCTCTTCATCAGATTTTCCCTCAATTACACCAGGGGGATTGGATGTGTTCCATAGATCTAAAAGATGCTTATTTTCATGTCCCAGTATCCAGAAAACATCGCAAGTTTCTCAGATTTCAAGTAGGGGCTCGTCATTATCAGTACGCAGTGCTCCCCTTTGGCCTGAGATCAGCTCCCAGAACTTTTTCAAAATGTATGGCGGTAGTGGCTGCTTGTCTTCGAAAACAACGGATTTTCATTTATCCGTACTTAGACGACTGGCTTCTGAAGAGTTCAACCCCATCTCTACTGGAAGAACATCTTTCGATATGCCTCCAACTCATGTACAAGTTGGGTCTTCAAGTCAATTACAAAAAGTCCATAATGAATCCCACCCAGAAGATCCACTATCTGGGTGCACAACTGGACACGGCAAAAGAAAACGTGTGTCCTTCGGAGGAGAGGTGGTCATCCATCAAGACAAAGTGTGTGTTTCTCCTTCAGTCTGCACGTCCGACAAGTGTCCTCTCTTCTGGGATCCATGGCATCGTGCATCTTCATAGTGCCAGACGCACGTTTGCAGATGCGTCCTCTACAGCAGTGTCTAGAAGATCAATGGAAGCAGAGGACGGGATGCTGGGAGGATCAGATTCTTCTCCAACAGTCTGCAAAAGATTCCATTCAATGGTGGATGAAGAAGACACACTTGATGAAGGGAGTTCCTTTTCATCAGGACCCACCAACGCAGACTCTGATCACAGATGCCTCTCTCCAAGGTTGGGGAGCACATATGGGCCCGCTGCAAGTACAAGGGCTATGGTCAGATTTCGAGAAAGGGTATCATATCAATCTACTCGAACTCAGAGCGGTCCATCTTGCTCTCAAGTCCCTGGCTCCATCTCTTCAGACTCGGTCCCTCTTGGTGCAAACTGACAATACAACTACAATGTATTATTTAAACAAGCAGGGGGGTACCAGGTCCAGGACTCTGTCCATAGAAGCTCAGACCATCTGGCACTGGCTACTTGCACGAGACCTGTCCATAACGGCAGTTCACTTGCCAGGGAGCCTCAACACGCAGGCGGACGACCTCAGCAGAGACTTCGTCGAAGCGCACGACTGGGTTCTCAACGAAGAAGTCGCGCACAGCATTTTCCAGGCTTGGGGAACACCAGACATCGATCTGTTCGCAGACGCGGCAAACGCAAAATGCCCCGTCTTCGCGTCCAGGTTCTCCCAGAAAGGATCTCAAGGGAATGCCCTTTTGATAGACTGGTGTCAAAATTTGCTGTACGCCTTCCCGCCGACACCGTTGATACCAGCAGTGATCAACAGGATGTACAAGACCAAATCCAGAATGATATTGATTTGCCCAGAGTGGCCACGCCAATGGTGGTTCCCAGATCTCCTCCAGTTGTCAATCAGGCCACACAGGAGATTACCTTGTCGCCCGGATCTTCTGTCCAAACAGGAGTGGCGTGTATTTCATCCCAATCTGCCCTCCCTGCGCCTGGCAGCATGGCTCCTGAAGTCATCCAGTACGGGCATTTACATTTAAATCCGGAGTGTATGAACATTCTTAAAGAGGCAAAGCGGCCTTCTACAAGACAATCCTACGGATTTAAGTGGAAACGCTTTTTTCTTTGGTGTCAGAGCAAGGGTCTTGACCCTATTCGAGGCCAAGAACAGGTGATCTTGCCTTATCTTCTTTATCTTGCTGAGTCTGGTTTGCAGTTTAATTCTATCAGAGTCCATCTTGCTGCAATAACTGCTTATAGAAAATCGCCAACACAGATATCGTTTTTTAGGATGCCTGTGGTGAAGGATTTTCTAGAGGGATTAAGAAAGGTGTTTCCTCCAGTCAGATCTCCTTCTCCACCTTGGGAGCTTAATGTGGTGTTGACTAAGTTGATGGGCCCACCCTTTGAGCCCATACATAAAGCGTCATTGCAACACTTATCTTGGAAAGTAGCATTCCTGGTGGCTATCACGTCTGCTCGTAGAGTGAGCGAAATTCAGGCTCTGTGTTGCAAGGAACCGTACACAGTTTTTCATGCAAACAGAGTGGTGCTCAGGACTCATCCTTCTTTTCTACCTAAGGTGGTGTCGGATTTTCATATTAACCAATCCATAACATTGCCTACTTTCTTTCCAAACCCTTCAAGTCCGGCTGAGCGGGCTTTGCACTCTTTAGATCTAAAAAGGGTTTTGAAGTTTTACTTAGATAAAACCAAGACTATGAGACACACAGACCGTTTGTTTGTGAACTATGGTCCTACGAATACTGGTTTGGCAGCATCCAAGAGATCCATTTCTAGATGGATAGTGTCATGTATCTTACTGGCCTATCAGCTAGCCCACAAGTCTTTATCAGGTAGACCTAGGTCTCATTCTACAAGGGGAAAAGCTTCTACAACAGCTCTCCTCAGGAATGTGGCTATGTCAGAGATATGTAAAGCAGCTACTTGGCGTTCAGTGCATACGTTTACACGCCATTATTGCTTGGATTCTGATGCGCAAACAGATGCTCAAGTGGGACAGGCATCACTGAGAAATTTGTTTGCTACTTCTAGTTAAACACTGTGTTGTTTGAAATATAGCTATGCGTTTATCTGTTCTCCCGCTTCTAGTGGGTATGAGCTTGCTACTCTATTCAGTGCTTATGACTATTAATGAGTATCCCCTGGAAGAGAAGGATTAGTTACTTACCTGTAATCCTAGTTCTCTTCCAGGGGTATACTCATTAAAGTCATAAGCACCCTCCCGCCTCCCCGGGCGAGCAGTGGCATTGAAGTTTTCAATATATAATATAAAGTTTTTAAGGGCAGTTTCCTGCTAATGTTTACTGTACCGTACAAAAGAACTGACCTAACTGTCACCTGTGGTGCATGATGGGAACAGAGTTCTCCTAGAGGCCTTAAAGGCAAAGTGTGCAGATTCTCTGGGGCCTTAAAGGCAGGGTGCCAGTCTGATTTTCTGTACACAGACAAATTTTCATATGCAGCCTTTTAGGCTAATAACTGTTTACAACAGGTTCTTTGATGAAAATAAAAGTTTTTTCATGGTTATGTAATGCATTTTAGGCTCATGCCTGTTTATTGCATTTATATATAGCATATTTTCAGGCTTCAGAACATGTGTAATTGTGGCTTTATTAGCCTATGTATATATGTTAGGCTGCATATTATGGTTATTATACATGTATATGTGTATAATTAGTTAGTACTATGTACTTTTTTATATATTTACACATATATATGTATATTGTTATGTGTTCCGGGTTCCCGCTCATGGGCGGAGATAATTCAGTGCTTATGACTTTAATGAGTATACCCCTGGAAGAGAACTAGGATTACAGGTAAGTAACTAATCCTTGCTTGCGGTCCGGCACTCCTCTCACCGCCGCTTCGGTTCTAGGGGCCGTTCGCAGGACCGGGGCCGTCGCTCCTTGGACTCTAAGTCTTCACCTTCAGATTCCAGTAAGCGTCGCCATAAAAAGAAGTCAATGAAGCACGTTCTCTCTGACGTCGCTCCCTGGAGGCGGATGTGGGGGACAGGGGCTCTGCCCCTGAGGCTCCTCCGGAGCCTGGGAGTTCCGCGGCCTACCTGCTATACCCGGGTCCGTCGGCGACTCCCGAACAGATGCAGGTGTTTCTTGCTGCCATGGACTGCCTGTTTAGGCCTCGGGCTCCCGCCTGCGGGCCCGTGGTCCCGTGTCCATATCCTGTTGGCCCGGCGGCACCGCCTCTGGCGCCAGCACCGGAGCCACTGGATCCAGTGCCCTCGGCCCCGGCGCCACAAGGTGCAGTGCTACTGGCTCTGGCTCCGCCCTTGACTCCGGCCCCAGTGGTTTGCCTCACCTCCGCCTACTTTGGAGGAAGGCACTTCTATACTATGGTGCTGCTTCGAGCCGCGGAGGCTCTCCATCTCGACCTCCCTACAGTGCCCCTTAAGACCAACCTTCTTACGAGGTGCTTCAGATGGAGTCTACGTCGTCGGAGCCGCTGCTCCCTTTCAGTGAGGCCCTTATCGAAGTCCTCCTGGGCACTTGGGTGCGGCCGGCCTCGGGGGCACCGGTGGATAAAAACGTCGTTAGGTGTCATCGCCCGACGCCTGGTGATCCCGCCTTCTTGATCGTTCACCCCACCCCTGAGAGCCTGGTCATTCAGGCCTCGACATCACAGAGTGCCTTTCCCTCGGCTCCGCCAGATAGGGACTCTAAGAGGCTGGACCAATATGGCAAGAGGTTGTTCTCCTCAGCCAGGTTGAGGTTGAGGTCTGTTAATACCGCCTGCTTATTGGGCTGTTACTCCAATGCAGTGTGGGATTCGGTGGCAGAGGTTCTGCCTCAGTGCTCTGAGGAGGTCCAGGCTGTCCTTTCCCAAGCGACTGCGGAGGGCAAAGATGCGGCGAAGTTTGCCATCAGGTGTGGTTTGGACACTGCTGATTCATTGGGCAGGGCCATTACCACGCCTGGTTGCGTTCCACTGGGTTCTCACCTGATGTCTAGAGCTCGCTCATAGACATGCCCTTTGATGGCTCCCGTCTCTTTGGCGACAAGGGGGAAAATGCCCTGGAGCGCTTTATTCCCACTACTTCCTGGTCCCCAAGAAGGACAAAGGGGGCTTGCGCCCCATTTTGGACCTCCGGGACGTCAATCGCTTTCTCCGGGAGGAGACGTTCAAGATGCTAACTCCAGACAACGGCCGACCTCCTGCACTTGCTGGGGTTCTGCATCAATGTGCCGAAACCGCACCTGAGCCCCTCTCAGAAGCTCCCCTTCATCGGAGTGGTTCTGGATTCAACACCTCCCGAGCAGCGAGTCCGGGATATTCAGGCTATGATTCCTCTTTCAGCCTCTATCCCGGGTTTCAGTCGGGATGACCCTTCGGCTTCTGGGCCTGATGGCCTCCTGCATCCTGCTAGTGACTCATGCCAGATGGCATATGTGGGCTCTGCAGTGGGCCCCGAAGTTCCAGTGGGCACAGCATCAGGGCAACCTGTCAGATCACGTCCAGATCTCGGAGGGCGCGGCACGACAGTTGCTGTGGTCGCTCACGACTCGCGATTGGGTCAGTGGCAGATACCTCTCCCTTCCCCAACCGGAGCACACGCTGGTGACTGATGCGTCCCTCTTGGGATGGGGAGGCCACTTGGGAGAGGTGGAGATCAGAGTCCTCTGGTCTCCGGCGGAGTCCCGGCTCCATATCACCTTCTGGATCTGCGGGCGATCCGGCTTGCACTGAAGGCATTCCTTCCCTTTGTCCAGGGAAGTGTAGTGCTGGTGTTCACGGACTACACCACCGGTAAGGGTATTGCAACAAACAGGCCGGGGTGGGGTCGTAGACCCAGTGTCAGGAGGCTCTGCGCCTCTGGACATGGCTGGGATATCAAGGCATTACCTTGGTAGTTCAACACCTGGCAGGTTCTCTGAACGCCAGGGAGGATGAACTCAGCCGCCGGTGCATGGCGGATCACAAATGGCGTCTGAACTCGGACATGGCGCAGTGGGGAGAGCCTTGGTTAGATCTATTAGCCACTGAAGAAAACGCGCAAAGTCATCAGTTCTGCGCGATGGAATTTCCAAGTCGGCACTTGCTCGGCTACGCTTTTTGTCACGAGTGGAGCTGCGGTTTATTGTACGCCTTTCCGCCTATACCACTTTTGCCCAGAGTGCTGAAGATCAGGCGCGATCGGGCCCAAGCCATACTTGTGGCTCTGGACTTGGCTCAAAGAGTTTGGTATCCCGAGCTGCTCAGTATGAGCGTCGATCCCCCGATCCGTCTGCCTCTTCGGGAGGATCTTCTGTCGCAGCAGCAGGGGACGGTCCTCCACCCGAACCTGTCCAGTCTCCACCTACATGCTTGGAGATTGAGCGACGACAGTTGACACCTTTCGATCTTCCTCCCGAAGTCTGTGATGTCATTCTAGCGGCCAGGCGTCCCTCCACCAAAACAGTGTACGCCTTTAGGTGGAACAGATTTGTGGCATGGTGCACAGCTAAAACTGTGGATCCCCTTTCTGAGGTTCTTCTGTTCCTTCTCTCTTTGACACAGCAGGGCTCTGCTCTGGGCACTATCAAAGGTTATCTTGCGGCCATCTCTGCCTTTCTATGGCTTCCAGGTCAGCCTTCTCTTTTTAAGTCCCCGGTTGTTAATTGTTTTCTCAAAGGCATTACGCATACGTTTCCACCAATACCCTTCATAATGCCTCAGTGGGACTTGAATCTTGTCTTGACTTTTCTGATGTGCGATCCCTTTGGGCCCCTTCATAACTGTCCCTTATGTCTTCTTACTCTCAAGATGGCTTTCCTGGTAGCTATCACCTCTGCCAGGAGAGTGAGTGAGAGAGACCCTCCTCTTTCTTCCAAACCTCCTTTCCTCTCTGTGCATTCGGACAAGGTGGTATTGAGGACCCATCCTTTCTTGCCAAAGGTTATCACGCCCTTTCACATCGGGCAGACCATCACTCTGCCCACCTTCTTTCCGCCTACGCATCCTTCAAGGGAAGAGGAGAGGCTCCACCATCTGGACCCAAAACATGCGATCGCCTTCTATCTATCGTACACAGTAGTTCCGGATGGATTATCAACTCTTTGTTAGCTACGTGGGTGCCAAAAAAGGTTGTGCTGTGCACAAACGGACCATCTCCCGGTGGGTCGTTCTGTGCATCAAAGCATGTTACTCCTTGGCGAAGAAGGAGCCTCCTGTGCCCATTCGACCAGGGCAACAGTAGCCACTACTGCCTTGGGACGCGGTGTCCCCATGCAGGATATTTGTCAGGCAGCTACGTGGGCCTCGCTGCACACGTTTACCAAGCACTACTGCCTTGACTGTCCGGTCCGGGGAGACGGCTTCTTTGGCCGTTCTGTGCTTTGTGACTTTCTGGTGTAATCCTGTTCCCTGACTGGTATTGCTGGGGTATCTAGTCTAAGGTAAGGAATCTATCACTAACTTGTCTCTTTCAGATGCACAAGTTACATACTTGTGTAATGATATATCAGTAAGAGACATTAGTTAGTGATAGATTCCTTACCGCCCCGCCCATCCTCCCCGTTCTGTGAACTGGTCACTAAGGTTAATGTCATCTCCCTTTTAGGGCCCTAGTTCTATGCACCAGTTGTCAGTCTCTTGCATGGCTCTGCGTTTTCGGCGCGGAATAGTTGTGTACAGAACTGACGTCCGCACGCATGGTTGGCGCCTAAGTACTCTCTGTGACGTCATCTTGACGCCTAGGACGCCAGTGACTGATGCGAAGCCGCAGGACACAACCTACTGGCGCGCAGAGGTTTCTGCTAAGCAGAAATACTTTCCAGATCCAGCCGGATGTGTGGGGATATTCTAAGGTAAGGAATCTGTCACTAACTAATGTCTCTAACAGATATATTGTTACACAAGTAAGTAACTTGTGCATTACTCCCGCTACTTCCTGGTACCCAAGAAGGACAGAGGCCTACGTCCTATCTTGGATCTCAGGGACGTCAACCGCTTCCTCCGGAAGACGTTCAAAATGTTGACATTAGCTCAGGTCCTGTCTGCCCTCGACCATGGAGACTGGATTGTAGCGTTGGACTTGCAGGACGCTACCTTCCACATACCTGTGCTGCCAGCCCACAGTTGTTTCCTACGGTTCACGGTAGGCCATGTGCATTTTCAGTTTACCATGCTCCCCTTTGGCCTTACTATTGCCCCTCGGGTGTTCACGAAAGTGATGGCGGTGGTCGTAGCTAATTGCGCAGATCAGGGGTTCCAGTCTTCCCCTATCTCGACGACTGGCTGTTGAAGGCTTGCTCACCCAAGACTGTCGTCTCCCACCTCCAAACTATGGCGGACTTCCTGCACTCTCTGGGGTTCACTATCAACGTGCCAAAGTCACACCTGATTCCATCTCAGCAGCTCCTTTTCATCGGAGCAGCTCTGGCTACAGCACTGTTTCAGGCTTATCCTCCCGAGTAGAGAGTCCGGGATATTCAGACGATGATAACAATGTTTCAGCCTCTATCCCGGATTTCTGTGAGGGTAGTGCAGGTGTTCCCGTTCAACACCACCGCCATGTGGTACTGCAACAAATAGGGTGGGTGCGGTCGTGGACCCTGTGTCAAGAGGCCATTTGCCTTTGGACGTGATTGGAACATCAGGGCATGTTCCTGGTGGTTCAACACCTGGCAGGTTCTCTGAACGCCAGGGCGGACGAACTCAGCCATTGGTGCATGATGGATCACAAATGGCATCATCACTCGGAGGTGGTGCAAGGTCTCTTCCAGCAGTGGAGAGAGCCTTGGTTAGATCTGTTCACCACCGAAGAGAACGTGCAATGTCAACAGTTCCTCCGCATTGGAATTTCCAGGGCGGCACTCGCTCAGTGACGCTTTTCGTCGCAAGTGGAATTGTGGCCTCCTATACGCCTTTCCGCCGATACCCACTCTGCCCAGAGTGCTGAAGAAGATCAAGCGCTACCAGGCCCAAGTCATTCTTGTGGCTCTGGACTGGGCACGAAGAGTCTGGTATCCTGAGCTCTTGAACAAGGTCATAGATCCTCCGATCTGACTGCCTCTTCAGGAGGATCTTCTGTCGCAGCCGCAGGGGACGTCCTCCACCTGAACCTGTCAAGCCTCCACCTCCTTCCGTGTAGCTTGAGCGGCGCTAGTTGACAGCTTTTGACCTTCCTCCCGAAGTCTGTAACGTCATCTTGGCAGCCAAGCGGCCCTTCACTAAAATGGTATACGCCTATAGATGGAACAGATTTGTGGCATGGTACACTGCAAAGGCTGTGGATCCCCTTTCTGCCCCTCTTTCAGAGCTTCTCCTCTTTATTCTATCTTTGGCCCAGCAGTGCTCTGCTCTGGGCCCCCTTAAAGTCAATCTTTCTGCCAATTCGGGCTTTCTCCGCCTTCCTGATCAGCCTTCTCTTTTTCAAGTCCCCTATTGTAAATAGGTTTCTTAAGGGCATTACTCACCTTTTTCCTCCTATTCCTTTCGTAATGCCCCAGTGGGAATTGAATCTGGTCTTGGCCACTCCTTTGAGCCACTACATAATTGTCCTCTCAGATTCCTGACCTTAAAGACTGCTTTTCTGGTTGCCATCACCTCTATCAACTAAACCTCCTTTCCTTGCTGTCCAGAGAGACTGCTTCTTTGGTCGTTCAGTTCTCTAGGTCTTTCTGGTGTGAACTTAGTTCGCAAACCCACCTCCGGGGTTGGTATTGCTGGGGTATCTATTCTAAGGTAAGGAATCTATAAATAATAGTCTTTCAGATGAACAAGTTAGTTACCTTTGGTAACGATATATCTGTAAGAGACCTACATTATATAGATTCCTTACCGCCCCAGCCATCCTCCCTGTTCTGCGAACTGACTTCTAGAGTAAGGGACTCCCTTTTCAGGGCCCTAGTTTTGTGCCCCCGTGGTCAGTGTCTTGCATGGCTCTGTGCTTCTGGCGTGGGATGAAGTGTAAAAGCAGTGATGTCAGCGCGTAGGGGCGGTGTCTAAGTAGATACCACGTCCTCATCCAGGTGATCACGACGCAGACGATGAACGTGGAGTCGACCGACGCCACCTGCCGATGCGAAGGGGTACTGCTAAGGAAAAAATCCTCCAGATCCAGTCTGACGCCTGTGGTTATTCTAAGGTAAGGAATCTATAACTGATATGTCTCTTACAGATCTATCGTTGCCCAAGGTAAGTAACTTGTTCGTCTGGTACTGATAACTTACTAATACATTGAGAAATCAGATTTGTTTATTTTCAGTAAACTGACATCCCCAAAGCAGAGATGGCAAGTGAAAAAATAGCATATTGCCAAGGCTACAAGTTATTAAGTAAAATTAGAAAACACCCTCAGTGGACCATCAATAAAACCACTGTTAAACATCACCAAAGCGAAGGATATCCAGTCTGTCTTATAGCATTGTAGTATTTCCAGTTCCTTTGATAAGGTGGTTGAAGAAAATTCAATGCACTTTATTTAGGAGGCAAGCCGCTCTTCCCCCTTTCAAGCTAATAAACCAGTCAACAGTATAAGCATCACATATAGCAAACTTGTATTATCTGTTAAATTGGAAAGCAGGGTCCTTTAAAATCTCTGTATGATCTCAGTTTGGAAAATGTGTGACAGGAACTCTAGGGCACTATTCCATTCTAACCAGCTCAATGGACTCTTTGGAGCTGCACCATGCTTGGGTATCAGCACCTTCTCTGTAGCATTTCAAAGCTATCTCAAAGACAAATGCCTCCACTCTTTTGAGGAGGATTTAAAGATTTGTCAAACATAATAGGAATAATAAAATTTGATAACTAATTAAAATGGTTTAATATACAGTTGCAATAAAAAGAAATAGTATCAGATTGCTATCCAAAAGCTATAAACTAGAACATAGAAGATGATTCTAACAGTTAAAAAGAAAAACAAGTTACTTGTTCCTAAAATCATTTGTTATTAAGTGATATGTTATGATATTTTACTAACCAACTACGTGCAAGGCAGTGTTAAACCATATCTAAAAGAGGCTCTGCCATTGCCTTTTAAAAAGGGTTATACCAGACTCCGTTTTGCGCAGCTTGACATTGGTGAAATAAAGTAGAAGTGGAGAGATACTGGTCATGCCACTAGGTGCAGGCTTTGTGACACCAAATCTGAAACATTGGCCCCTATTCTGTGCTACTGTATTAGAATGTCTGAATATCAAGGCACTCTATCACTTGTATTGTCCAGACTTCTGGGACATCAGCTGTCAAAGAATGTTTTAATATACCCTCTATGCAACTTTCTAGTGCTTTTTATAATGTTCATAAAAAAAGCATCTGAAAGAGACATCTAGCCGCAGATTCCTTAACTAATATCCCCAGGCATGAGACTGCATCCCAATTTATTTTGCAGCAGCACCTCTGCGCGCCGGGGGACAGTGCCACACGACCCCGCCCTGACGTTGTCCATGTACGTGACGTTAGTGAGGTCATATAAGTCCCTCCTGGTGCGCTGACGTCAGTTTTCCTTCTTTTCCGCGTGCAACGCAGATCTGGAGTGAGCTCCTCTGTCTCCTGTTTTCAGGCCTCATTTTCGACGCAAACAGTGTGCGATGCCTTCAGGCTTTGTGTTGTAATTCCTGTTCGCTGCAAATGTCCGCAAAGGACCCGCATCTTATTTGTATGTGGTGTCTGGACGAGCACCATGACTCCACGGACTGTGAAGCCTGAAACCGAAGTCTCGGCGAGAGCGCCGTATGAAGCTTCTCTCGGCATGGCTGTCCCGGTCGGAGTCTTCTCGCCCCCCCCAGCCTCTTCGTCGACTGCAGGTCCCTCTACTGTTCTGCTCCGCAGCCGTCGTTCTCCATTTGGTAAGTCAAGGCGCTTGTCTCTTAGGTCTTCGACCTCACCTTCTTCTGTTGTCAGGGGTACTGGTTCCCGGAACTGTTCGGATGTGCGCTCCCAACGGTACCCCCCCCTCTATCCGCCCTTTCTGGGAGTGGGGACGACTCTGGCCCAAATGGAGGCTCATGCTACAGCTTTGCAGGCCTCCCTTGGGTCCTCTCCCATTCCTGGGGCGTCCTCCGCTTCTTGTGGGGTCTCTGACGGACTCACCAGCGGGTTCTCCCCCAGCGCCGATTGAGCTTTACCTCCCAGGAACGTCGGATATGTGGTATCGTTAGGGCGCGTCCCGGTTGGGTCACCCTCTACGACCCACAGCACCTCTGCCGCGCCGCATAGTCCCGTGGGGCTCCCTATGGCGCCGCAGGTGGTTGCCGCTGCTCATAGCCCTGACTTGAGCACACCCCAGCCCTGGTCGGCGCCGGAGGCTCGGCTCCGCCTCTGCTCCTTTTTCCGGAAACGGAGCCTGTTACGGTGCTGGACTGCGCCGACTCTACGCTGATGCTGCCGAGTCTGCGTCTGACGAGGCACAATCGGTGCCAACACGTGTTGTTTTTGCTCTGTGTCGACGCCGAGTTCTGGACTCTTCTATAGAGGCCTCAGGAGAGAGTTTGGCGCCGCCCTCCCGCCCAGTGTCACCGGAGCTACTGTTACCAGTGCCCCCCTTGGAATATGTGGAGACTCCTCAGGAGCTCCCAGATCCGGCAGGCTGTTCGCCTCCCCAGGAGCCCCGTCAAGATCCTCATTCTTCCATGGGGCATCCTTCCATGGGGCATTGGGCACACCCTCAGTTTCTTGGGAGGGTCGGCTTACAACCTTCTCCACTGATGAGCTGTTTTCCCCTCCACGGAGGGCTACTGATTCTGGTGCAGCTTTTTTTAGAGTGGTCTCTTTGGCCACCCACATTTTAAATATGCAACCCCCTTCTACCCCTTTGTCTGTGGACCCCTTTCTTGAGGTCCTCCACCGTGGGTCCGGAAATGTGGAGCCGGTTTTGCCTTTTGAGGCTTCCCTTTATGACGCCCTCTTGGGTACCTGGGTCCGATGCCCTCTTGGGTACCTGGGTACGACCTGCTTCAGGTGACCCGGTGGCTTGTTCAGTTTTGCACCGCCACCGTCCAGCTCCACATGATCCGATCTGTCTTTTTGTGCACCCTGATGCGCAGGGGTTTGTGTTGCAGACTGCCTTTCCTTCTCTGCCCCCCTAACACTTCATTCCTCTCAGGAGTCCAGGTGGCTTGAGTCATGGGGTAGGAACGCCTTTGCATCCACTAGTGCTGCCCTACGGTCCTTAAATACAGTTTGTTTTGGCTCGGGCTACCTCTGCCCTCTGGGACTCTGCAGAGTCCTTGCGTACTGCCACCTCTGAAGGTGCTCGCGTTGATCTCCTTCACCTCATCCGGGATGGCCGCGACCTTGCAGAATTCACAATCCGTTCAGCCTTAGATACTGCGGATTCTTTGGGCTGAGCCATGGCAAGTTCTGTTGCCTTAAGGCACCACGCTTGGTTGCGAGATAGCTTCTTCCCTGAAAATATCCGGGAGCGACTTGTTGACTTACCCTTTGATGGGGTTTTGCTCTTTGATGATCACGCTGAGTTGGCGTTTCACCGGCTCCTGGGGGGTTTTGTCTTCCCACTTAAGTCCTTTTCGGCATGTCTTCTGTGGTACTTTTTCATTTTGCATCCTTTAGATGTGCTCTGTGTTTAACATGGGCAGTGAGCCTTACATCTTCTTTTTTCTGTGGTCAAGGCTGCTTACCCTTTTATTTGCATCCCTTGGATGCGTTTTGCTTTCAGCTGCCTGTTTGCCTTCTGTGGCCGTGTTCCACAGGTTGCTGCGTCCTCGGTGGCTCAGCTCGGTAATGTCATTACGGCTCGGAACTCAGTTCACAGATTCGGTTCGTTACAGCGTTCTTTTGGCCTGGGTTATTGCCCTAAGAGGTATCACCCGTTGTTTGGGGTATGCATACTCCATGTGGGGTACTTGTATGCTATTATATAGCCTTGCTTATCTCTCCTGGTCCTGGAGATCATGTGGGCTCCATGCATTGCTTGGTGGTCCGTTGTACAGTGTTCTATGTTTTTCACTGGTGCCATCTACTTTCGCCATGGTCATCCACCTCCTATGGAGATTTCATGGTCTCCTTTTCACAAACCGTTCCTACCTGCCCTTACTGTTCTAGCTATGGTCCGGTATATACATGTTCATGCTCATGGCTCGTTCTGTCTATACATAATTGTATGTTATACATTTCTGTCTACATGCCGGTTGTCATGGTATCCGTTTCCTATGTCGCCACCTCTTGTGAAGTCTGCGAGGTCTGGACCAATATCTCCATGTGTGGGGGAGTTTTTTGAGTTGTTGCAAGTTGCCCTTCGGTTCCTCCTTGCTTCCGCTTACTGGAGTGATTTCCCAAATTGACATATGCTCCCTTTTTGGTGTTCACGCTGTACGTGTCTTCTGGAGTGTTGGTCTTGGATTTTGAGACTCTTCGCACCATTCGTTAACTTGATGTTTTTGGCCTTTTCCTTCGGATATGCCTACTCTTGTTAAAGCTAGTCCTGCGGGACAGTTCTTCTAATGGCAGTGGTCATTGATTACTGTCTGCAAGTCTATATTGTGGTTGTTTCTCACTTTGGCTTCATGCTGCCCGGTCAGGCACTCTTCTGTTCCTGCGTGACCCACTTTATGGCCTCTATGGCCGCTTACCAGCGGCATATTCTACCTGCTTCAGCGGATTGGGGATTGATGCTATTGCCCCTCATTACCCTTTTTGGGTTGGGTGGCGCTTGGCGTGCTTCTTGTCCTGCTGGCTATTCCCAAAGCATTGCTCAGGTTCTGGCTCTTGCCTTTGGGCTCTTGCCACCGGCTCCTTCGGCTTCCTTCTTTTGGCTAGTCTGTTAGGCGCTGGTTGCATCGCATCAATTTAATTTCAAGCTTGGGTCAATGCACTCGTGCGCCATTTAGTGGCAAGTGATCCTTCTTCCTCTCTCTTTCTTTGCTCTGGTATAGGGCCCATGCCGTTCTACTTGTCTTTTTTTATACGGGTATGGTGAGGTGCCATTCTGGCAAGTTTTTTGGATATCCTCTATCCTGTAACTTCTGCTCTTCGAGCTACTGGACTTGCAGTTGGCCTGTTCTGCCAAAGCTTCCCCCCTTTAGCCGTCACTCTGTTGCCGGATCACATGCTTGGTGCTTTCTGTTGTTCTGTCGCAGACCCACCTCCCTTTCGGGGTATGGCTGTGGTATCTATTCTAAGTTAAGGAATCTGCGGCTAGATGTCTCTATCAGATGTACGAGTTACTTGCCTTCGGTAACGATGTATCTGGTAGAGACGTTGTCTAGCTGCCGAATCCTAAACGCCCACCCAGCCTCCCCGTTCTGCGAGGACCTTGTCTAGTGGTGTTCTTCGCTGGCCTCTTAAGTTGCAATTGGGTTATATCTCAGGGGGTTCAGATTGTTGCACTTCTCTGGGTGCTTTCATATACAGTTAACCTCTGCTGAGGGGCTTCTTTTGTGTTCTATGGTGCCTTTGATTCACGAGGAAATTTGTGTTCGAGACATATGAGCTGCAGATTACACACTGTGCATAGATCGCCACCTAGTGTTGGGCCCGGATGTTTGCAGTTTGTTGTTGTCCTGAAAAGTTCTTTAGAAGTCACAAGATAGGTGACTCCTCCTTTGGACCACATTGCGCATGGGCATCGGCTCCATCCTCAGATTGTTTTTTTCCGCGATCGGGCTCGGGTGTGTTTCCTGCGCTCCAGTTTGGAACCGTATTTCCTTCGATGCGCAATCCTCACCCAGTTCGACGGTACTGTTTCGATCGCGATCCACATCGACGCGATTCTTCACCAACTTCGAAGTCTTCCATTCCGGTCATCGACGAAGGCCTTCGGGCCTACCTAGGCCCCATCTTCTGGCTCATGGAAAGGACGCCATTCAAGAAGTGTCCTCAATGTGGGTCGAAGTTTCCCCACACCTTTCTACATGAGGTGTGCAACCTTTGCCTCTCACCGGAACTTGAATCCAAAGACTGTACCGCTTGTGCCTCTTTCCGCTCCAAGAAGACGATTCGGGACCGACGAGCTCGAAGAACAATGGCTCGCTAGTCAGCTTCGATCCCCGACGACCTCTTTGGAGAGGGCGTCGACGTGCCAGAACATCAGCACGCTGAAGAAAGTTCCAGCTCTTCTGATGCCGAAGACTTAGGCATCGAGGACATCACTCCAGCTCAACGGGTCGTAAGTAAGACAGTCGACCCCAATCCTTCCTCGACACCCTCAAAAAAGGCTTCGGTCACACCCTCACCTTCGGGCCCGGGTGCACACTAAGAGACTGCTTCCCATGCCCCGCTTTCGGGCCCAGCAAAGAAGCCTACTAAGCCTTCAGGTGGCTCTGGCTCCAGCCAGTCTATTCCTGGTGCCGATCCGATAACGACACCAAAGAAGAAGCCATCTTCCTCAATCACACCAACTGCTGCTCCAACACCCAAACACATCGATGCCGAAACCGCACTCGGAGCCAAGTAAAAAACCACCTAAAGGCCCGATTCACATGCTTCGGAGCCGAAGAAACACGTGGAACCGAAAAAACATGTTCCGGTAAAAGATATTTCAAAAGGTCACATTTCTAAACCAAAAGACCCTAGACCATCTACCGACTCAGTGTCGAAAAAACCTCCGGAACCGAAAACTTCGCCGAAGGATCTGCCCTATACAGAAGAACTTTTTACACCAGATTCTCACCAAACAACTCTTGTTAAAGATCCTAAGACTGGCCAACTAGCTCTTAGTTCCAAGAAGAGACCACTAGAAGCGCCAGCACCTCCTCCTCCTCCAAAGTAGAGAGACATTGCAACCTCCCCATTAAGGGTCCCTTCTCCACCACCTCCCCATACTGTTCCTCCTCCTACACCTTCTCCACCACATCATTCTTCTACACCAGCCACTAATCCAGATGATTATATGGATACAGACTCTGATGACACAGGTGGGGGTGCACATGACCCAGCAGGGACCAATAGTCCCCCCTCAGTCACCTAATCCTTGGGATGATTATAACACCCCTTATGTACCTTACGTCCCACATGATGATGTATACCTTTCCAGACCTTCCCCACCAGAGGACACTATAGGTTTTAACCTACTAGTCCAAAGAGCTGCCCAGTACCATGGGGTTGACATGCACACTGATGCTGTGGAGGAAGATTTCCTTTTAGACACTTTTGATAACACACATTTTGCCAATGCTTAAAGGCGTCGTTAAGCACGCAAAAGAGGTTTTTAAAGATCCTGTTAGGGCTCGAGTCCTCAACCCTCGCATTGAGAAGAAATATAAAGTGGCCCCTACAGACCCTGTTTACATCAAAGGTCCAGCACCACTAGATTCTTTAGTAGTGTCTAATGCACATAAACGTGCTAATTCACAAACATCAGGTGAGGCCTAACCACCAGATAAAGAATCTAAGCTCCTTGACGCCTGTGGTAAACGAACAGCGTCACAGGCAGCTAACATTTGGCGAATTGCCAATACCCAAGCGTTGTTGGCAAGATATGACCGGGCACATTATGATGAGTTGGAGTCCATAATGCAGCATCTACCAGACAAATCTAAAAATAGGGCCAATGAACTCATACAGGAAGGTAAAAATATTACTAATACTTCCATTCGTTGTGCCCTAGATGCTGCAGATACTGCCTCAAGGGCAATCAATACCAGTACCCTTTTGTGGAGACATGCCTGGCTACGTATTTCAGGGTTTAAACCTGAGGTACAAAATTCCATCCTCAATCAGCCATTTCATGAGACACATTTATTTGGCCCTAATATTGATGTGTCTTTAGAAAAAATGAAAATAGACACAGACACAGCAAAATTTATGGGAGCATTGCAGCTGCAAGCTCCCAGACGTTCTTTTCGTCGCTCATCATACAGAGGCAACACAAGAGCCTATTCCACCGAATGCCCCTCCACTTCCTACAAAACCCCTAGTCAATCCACATACACTAAGGGCCACCAGAGAGTAGGTTACTGGGGTAACAAAAACAAAGGCAGAGGCACAACCAACAACTCCCGCTCTGCCTCCACCCCCCTACCCAATGACTCCTCCCCTTCCCCCCAACATTCCACTCCTGTGGGGGGAAGACTGCAGCAATTCCTTCCTGCCTGGATCAACATCACATCAGACAGGTGGGTGTGACAAATTATTCAGTCAGGTTACTGTCTAGAACTAACATCTACCCCACAAACATTCCACCCAAACAGCATCCAATGTCACAAGAACATCTGTAACTGTTGAAGCAAGAAGTAATGTCTCTGCTAGAAAAAAGTACAATAGAACCAGTTCCTCTGCACCAACAAAACAAGGGTTTTTACTCCCTATATTTTCTTATTCCAAAAAAGGACGGCTCTCTAAGGCCTATTCTGGCACCTCAGACCGCTAAACATATACATATAGTCAGACCATTTTCACATGGTCATACTCCAACAAGTCCTTCCTCTTCTGTTAAAAAAACGACTTCCTTGCTACTCTAGATCTTTTTTTTTTTTTTATATCTTTAATCAGTTTTACAGCCATTGCATTAATCCCCACCCCCCCCCCCACCCAGACAAACGGATACATGTACCATTATTAAACAGGGATTAATATACAGAAACGGAATATATATATATATATATATATATATATATATATATATATATATATATATATATATATATATATATATCACACAACAGAAAATTTTACAGAATGGAAAACATGGGATATGCATTAAGTAGTTTAGACAAAACACAAGAGCAAAAATAAAAATAACAGGGGCCACCAGACCTAACCGATCTTGCCTTGGGATACCCATATCTAATTGTTTGAAGACTCTTACGGATGTAGCTCACTCTGAGAAACCAAGATTTTGGCGCCAGGTTATCAGGGGAGTCCAAATTTGAAGACCTTTTCTCCGCCGCATCTTGCCCGTGCGTTTATAAATGGCAATTTCGACATTTGCAATAGCAAGAAAACTGGCTAACCATTGTTGAAACGATGGAGCATTGTTGTCTCGCCATGCAGAGGCAATGCAAAGCCTGAAAACTGCCATTGCGATAAAGATAAGTTTGTGGCCTATATTGAGGCTTTCGGGATCTGCGGCCCCCAGTAACATGTTCCCGTTCGATAGTGCAATTGTATAGTTTAAAATTGTAGAGAGGAATTTCTCTATTTCTTGTTTAACCGCTTTTAATCCCTCACAAGAAGAGAAAATATGTATGCAATCAGCACTGTACAGTTTACACCTAGGGCAGCATGTACTCGGGCCGGAACCCCATTTCGCTATTCTTTCTGGCGTATAATATAAAAAGAAGCATATTTAAAAAAATTGTGCCTGGAGTTTAGTAGACATCAAGACTGTTTGCGATATTTCATAGGCATAGTTAAACTCATTTCAGAGATACTTTTTCTATATCATCAGGAAACATTGCCATGATATATAGATATATGCCCCCAATCTTATTCCCTGCATCAGATACTAGTGTGTCTATTAATTTTATCTTACTCATGCCCCCCTCCCACCCGTCTTTTGTGTCAGGAAATCTCTGATTTGAAGATATTTTAAAAAGTTGCGCCAGTCTAATCCAAATTTATTTTTCAGTTCTTCAAATGAGTATATCCCAGCGGGGGAGAAGAGGCAGCCTATTGGACTAATCCCTGCTTCATGCCATTTAAGCATATCATTGTCATTAAAAATTGTAGGCAGATCAGGGTTGTTTTTTATAGGTGTGTAGAATGAGAAGTTTCCTATCCCCAGCAGTTTCCTCATGGATTTCCAAACTTTGAGTCCACTAAGTAATGTTTTGAATCTAACTTTTTTGTGATAGCTCTCATGTATGTCTCCACCAGTATCCACCACACTCACTCCCTAGCAGTAATTGGAAAGTAGATGGTGTGTAGGCCTCCCCTTCTCCATTTTCCCCATTGCTTCCCAGAAATTCTTTGCTGTATAGGAGAACGGTTGCCCAGTAGTAAGCTTGTAAATTCGGGAGACCTAGCCCGCCACGATCTTTCTGAAGGGTAAGGAGCTTCTGGGCACATATGCCCAGAACAAACTGGAAAACATCCGATTAATTGCTTTCAACCAGGACGCCGAAAATTCTAAACAGATGGCTCTCAGTGGGTACAGAATTTTGGGGAAGAAAACCATCTTGATCGTGTTTACTCTGCCTATAATGGAGAGGTGTAAATTATCCAGGCGTTTAAGCTCTTTCCGTATTGTAGCAGTAGTTGGTTTTTTGATTGGCATTGACCAGGTTATCAAGATTGGATGTAATACAAATGCCTAGATACGTTGCTTTTTCCGCCACCCGATCATCCCTCATCCCGCAGTTTTTATTTAAAACGATCTGGGTTTTCCCCTGATTAAGTGCATACCCAGACAGTTGTCTGAACTGTTTTGCTTCTTCCTCTATCACGGGCATAGCCATGATTGGGTCGACTGTTACAATTGCGATATCATCCGCATAGGCTAGTGTTTTAGTGGGGAAGCATTTTAAGATTACTGGTCTAAGTGCCCTATTCTCTAGTCGCCTGATTAATGAATCAATATAGATTGCAAACAGCAATGGGGAACACGGGCAGCCTTGACGTGTTCCACGAGATATTATAAGCTCTTCGGTTAGGTTGCCGTTTACCATCACTACAGCCCTTTGAATCCCTAATTTCTGTAGTAGGGGGATCTCTGTGTATAGTCATAATCTAGCGACTAGTCCCGCCCATGTGCGTGGACCCCGTAGCAATCAAAAATAATCTCTTAAGGTGTCGAAAAATGCAGAACTGCACAGACACTTAAGAGAGAATTTAAAGACAGATAATGCAGCCTATATCCACAGGCTACACTGTCCAGTACTTCAACTAGAAATTCCACCAAAAATCCACAAACAGCAAAGCCTGTCCAGATTTCCCTTGCTTTAGCAGCAAAAACCCTCTGGAATGATAGAGAGAAAGACCTGGACAGACAAGCCCCATAGGCTGCCATTATGTGGCTCAAAATAGGATACTGTGCCTTTAAGAGAACCTTCCAGAACTTCACAGTATCCCAGAATGCACTGCAGGTCCCTTTTACTTTCAGTTTTTTTCCCCGGCTCCTGTTAGCAGGACCCTGGAGCATTGAGCTCTCCCTTTTGGGATTTGTTTTTTTGTGATTTCTCACTTTTTCAAGTGTTCTTTGGTACTTTGTTCAAAGTACTTTGGTTATTTCTTCTTTGGTGTGCTTTTGGGGCAGTCTTTTTGTCGAATATGCCTGCATTATTCGACAAATGCCCGGAGTGTTCCAGGAAGAAGGCCAAGACTGACCCTCATGAAGTGTGTATCCTCTGCCTTCCCTCCTCTCATAACCCTGATGAGTGTGAGATTTGCCAGGGATTTACCACCAGGACCCTGAGAGACAGAAAGAAGATCAGGCTCCAAGGCATGGAGGAGAGAAGACTGCAAGCACGAGGTGGGTCTGGGCAGGTTCCATCTGCCAGTGCTGAGGCCTCGGGGGGGCTCCCCAGAGGCAGGAAGTCCAGCAAGCGTCCCCATTCTCCATCGGCGTCGATTGCACCGACTACGGCGTCGAGAGGGATGACTACAGTCTGTTCCCCGTCTCCCCAGGGCTCTGGGTCGAAGCGGCGTCGACGCTCGACGTCGAGGGATCTGAACAGACCGCCGTCGAGATCACCGGTGACGGTTTCATCGTCGTCGAGGACTCGACGTCGACGGGTGGCCCGGCGTTGGCGCTCGCCGTTGTGGCGACACCGCCGTTCGCCTTCGGCGAAAAGGAGAAGGTCGTCGTCGAGGGGATCCTCGACGTCGAGGGGGCGATCGCCGTCGAGGCGCAAGAGATCGCCGTCGAGGCACAAGAGATCGCCGTCGAGGAAGAGATCGCCGTCGAGGAAGAGATCGCCATCGAGGCACAGGAAGCCGTCGAGGCGAAGGCGATCGCCGTCGAGGCGGTGGAGGTCGCCGTCGAGGCGGAAACGTTCGCTGTCGAGCGACAGGCGTTCGCCGTCGAGGAAGCGCAGTTCGACGTCGAGGGGCCGACGCTCGCCGTCGGGTTGCCGTTCTTCGACGCAGGAACGGCGCAGAAAGAGTTTGAGCACCAGGAGTCAGTCTGGCAGGCGTCAAGTGCCTAGGAGAGACTCTCCCACATCCCAGCCTGATAAGGAGGGCGGGTCACCGGGCTCGGTGTACTCCCTTGTGTATACCCCTCCTAAGCCGGGGACAGTGACGCCTCCTCCACCTCCTTTGCCGAGAGGACTTCCTCCGTGGGTTCCTACCCCGCCTCCTCTTCCACCTCTACCACCTCGGCCTCAGCCCCAGCATCAGCCTCAACCTCAGCTGCCGGTTGACAAGCCTCCACCGCTTCCTTCGAGGTCGGTTTCCCTGCCCAGGTACCCGACTCCTCCGAAGGGGACCCCTCGGCCGAGGGGACCACCCAAGCCACAGTCTCCTGTCCCGGTGGAACCGGCAGGGCGACCAAAACCACGGAAGTTGCGATCCCGCTCCGGACAGAGAGGGAGGTCGCGCAGTCGTCACAGATCCTCGACGAGGTCAAGACGGCGCCACAGGAGATGCGGATCACGGTCCCGCACGGGCTCTTCCAGGACAAGGTCCTACTCTCAGACCTTGTCGGACTCCCCGGGGACTAGGGTGTCTCCCGTGGATGACATCAGCACGTTCCAGGATGTCCTCCTGAGAGGTGCAGCGAAATTAGGTATCACGGTGACGGCTCCCACACCTACGACGTCCGTGATCTTTGAGACACTATACAAGAAACATTTGTCTCGCCCTCTACTATCGCTCGTGCCAGGCTTGGTAGAGACAGCGGAGGAGCTGTACCTTACGCCTGCGGTGACGAGAGCTGCTCCATCCCGTCTGCTGAAGAAGTATAGGTCTCCGGATTCTGACCCGGCTTTTCCAAGGTCTGACCCGGTTCCGGACTCCGTTATAGTGACGGCAGCCAGAAAGCAACATTCTACCTCTCCATCTTCTACTGTGCCTCCGGATAAGGAGAGCCGATGGATCGACTCTAATGGCAGGAAGGCTTGTGGCACGGCGGCTACGGCCATGAAGACCGCCAGCGATACGGCTCTGCTGGGACGGTATGATCGTTCCCTGTGGGAATCTCTCCAGCAGTTCACGGAACTCCTGCCACGAGACAAGAGGGAGGATTTCCTAAAAAACCTGAAGGAAGGGATGCTGGTTTTGAACCAGGTTATCAGCGCGGCTGCGGATGGTTCCCTGTTGGCGGCCCATGGTTACTGTCATGGGATCAACCAGCGACGCCATGCTTGGCTCAGGCTCACATCACTCAAGCCGGAGGCCCAGCAGCGAGTGGCTAATCTGCCCTTCTCGGGGGAGACCCTGTTCGGAAAACGTGTGGATGATGAGATGGCCCGCATGAAGGCGGAGGCAGTGACTCTGATGGCCGTGGGCTTGGAGAAGCCCAAAGAAAGAAAACCTACCGCCCGTTCCAGAGACGGTTCGGGGCGCAGGGCCAAGGGCGAGGACAGGCTTCGGGACAGCAGCAGCAGCAGCAACAGCAGCAGTTCTGGAGGCCCTTCCAGAAACACCAGAAGGGTAGAGGAGGTCAGCAGTCCTCTACAGCAAACAAGGGCGCGGCAGGGTCTCGACCCTGAGCTGTTACTTCCCCTTCATCCATTACCCGCTCCGGTGGGGGGAAGCATTCCAATTTTTTCAGGCAGAGTGGAGAAAAATTACTCGGGACAAGTGGGTGCTGAATATTGTTTGCAATGGATACAGTCTTCGGTTCAATAATACTAACTCACAAGGGGGTCTAAGGGAATGTTTAACGACCACAATGCTACAACCCTATTAACTATCAAAAACCAACACAAAGGTAGCACTCGGTCTAAACCTCCGAAGAGGAATACATTGGTGTGTGTGGGCTAATCGCAAAATCGTTCACTGGGCACTCTCAGAATGTTTGTAGTGTCCCCATCAGAAAACCAACCTGTACCGCCCTACATCATTTGGGAAAACGTCAGAAGACACACCGGAAGTGGCCCAATGTGCGATACGGCACAATAGTACCCTAGTTGTTCTCTGTATCCCAATGTATCTAGTCATTGAGTGGGTATCAGGAGGTTTCTAATAAGCAGTGCTAAATAGTGAAATAAACAAATTATATCAAAATGTGGTGGTGTCGATAAAATGGGGTAAAGGAAGGAAAAAGTTTAATGAAGACCTTCCTTTCCCACTATTAAAAACAGTGAAAAAAGGTAGTGTTAACAAATAACTACCTTGACAGTTATCATGGTCATGGTCGACATGTTTCTGCAGTTTTACCTTGGGCCCAAAGGTCACCTACTGCTTCATCAGGACCTTCTTTTACTACTGCTTACTTTAAGTGAATAAACATAGGGGGAAGTGTAAAAAATATCACCTTAAATTCTCCTGGATGTCGAATCCCCGGATTTCACAAAGTGACACACACACCAATATGCAATAAAGAAAAAGAAAAAGCACATTTAGCTAATTTCTCACATTCAGCCACAGTGATACAAAGCACTACACAGTAGCTGTTACTTAGAGTAAATAAAGCACTCACATATCACGTTCTCGCATTGCGGATCACATGAGAGCAGAGTAAACTCTAGTCAAATACACTCACCCAATATTATGGAGAATATCGCCCCACCTCACCCGGCATTAGCGCAGGTATGACGGAGCCCCGCTCTGTGTGAACAAACAAAGGCAGAAGGAGGGTTAGGGGAGGCACTATAAGGCAGGGACATCCACTGTATCCTTTTATATTGTTCCCAAGCAGTCTAAGAAGAATTTTATGACTCCTGCTGTTGTAGTGCGATCTTAAACTGTAGTTTGTGTTTTTTGCGCTTATATTTAAAGCGCGTCAAAGGGTCATCATTCTGCTTCAGAACCGATTTGTTGGAAACAAAAAACGGTTCGTAAGGAACTTTGTTATTGAATGAAAGTCCAACAGTGGGACAAGCGACCCGAGAGCACACTTCTGATTTATCGCGTGTATGCCATAAGGCTGGCCGCGCTGTGGGTCCCGACCCTCTGCTGGCCGTGAATCAAATTTCTTAACTGTTCGTTCGAATCACTCACCTACCCGTCGGTACTCCAGACGTCCTACTGGGCTGTCTGTGGGAGGTACCGAGCGGGCAGATCGGCTGGTATTTACAGGTTTCGGTTTGTTACAGGAGCGATAGGCGCGGCGCTATGACGTCACTGCGCGGCGCCTACGCTCATGGGTAATGTAGTTTTGGTATTGCCAGTGCGGCAAAGACCGTGATTAATCATAAGTTAATATCATCTGAACTGGGTCCCTCTGTTCGCTACTTTTGAAGTACAAAGGCATAAAGTTTATGAGTGTAAGAGTAATTCCTTATGTGTTGTTCCATAGTCTCAGTAGAGAACACTGGATCCAGCGCTCAGGTGGCAGCGCGTCACGCCCTGGCTTATGGAAAATGTAGTTCCTGCCTTTTCAAGACCCATAGACGGTCTTAATTCAATCGATATAAGTGTTCATAAACCATTCGTGTCTGTCATCTTATGGTCTCAGTCACCTGGACACGTGGTCTATACTGTTTTCAGCCTCTAGCATACGTAGGAGATATCATCCTCTTGAAGACCAAGTGTGGACTCTAAGAGACTTTATAATGATCCAAGGAATGTCTGATCACGCCTAAATAGGAACCTCTTTGTATCAGTGATGTGTGTGGGTATCAGAGGTTGCTCTAACACAGTCCAGTGCAGATCAGTGGGAGTATGCCTCGCTTGTAAGAAATGATTTGTGAGTCTCGTTGATTGTCTAGAACACCGAATGGAACTTTTATGTTCCGTGATGCGTGTCTTAACCTTTCGGGTTGTCATGCCCACATATCTTTTTTGGCACGGGCATGTGATCAAATAGACTAGGTTGGAACTGTTGCAATTGGTGAATCTGCGCTGTTCCCATGGGCAGCCTGTGCCAATGTCTATCGTGTGTGATTTGGTGGTGTTGGAACACACTGCACAGTTCCCACAAGGATGATGTCCAGTGGCTGCCGGCATGTCCCATAGAGTGCCCAATGCTCTTGGTATTTCACTCTTAGGCCGAGTATGGACTAATTTGTCCTTTAGGTTTTGCCCTCTCTTGTACGTGAACAACGGAGCTTGTATACAGTCTGTTCCTGTATTCAATATACTCCAGTGTTTCTTCACTATTCTTTGAATGCGATTGGACTGTGTAGTGAATGTACTCACAAAAGTAACACGTTCTTGTTTAGGTTTGGACGGCAAGATCTCTAATAACCCCTCGCGATTATTATTTGAGGCTCGCTTTTTAGATCTGCGAACTAGATATTTCGGATACTCTTTTTGCAAGAGATCCAGTTCAAGGCCTCCTGCATGGTGTTCAAAGCTGTTTTTAGTGGAGCAGTTCCTCTGAATCCGCAAAAATTGCCCGTAGGGCAAGTTGTCCTTGAGGGCCTTAGGGTGACAGCTGTTGTAATTCAATAACGAATTCCGCGCCATTGGTTTGCGGTAGAGTTCAGACGCCAAACCTGTGGACGTGGAGGTTATAAGAAGATCCAGGAAGGCCAAGTGTGTCCTACTATGTTCTATTGTGAACCTCAGGAACTGATTCCTTTCATTCAGCCACTTGTGAAAACTAATGAGGTCAGCTTCGCTCATTTCTTACAAGCGAGGCATACTCCCACTGATCTGCACTGGACTGTGTTAGAGCAACCTCTGATACCCACACACATCACTGATACAAAGAGGTTCCTATTTAGGCGTGAACAGAAATGGGTGCACAAACTCCAGACGGACAAACAAGGACTGAATGAAGACATTCCTTGGATGTCATTATAAAGTCTCTTAGAGTCCACACCTGGTCCACACTTGGTCTTCAAGAGGATGATATCTCCTACGTATGCTAGAGGCTGAAAACAGTATAGACCACGTGTCCAGGTGACTGAGACCATAAGATGACAGACACGAATGGTTTATGAACACTTATATCGATTGAATTAAGACCGTCTATGGGTCTTGAAAAGGCAGGAACTACATTTTCCATAAGCCAGGGCGTGACGCGCTGCCACCTGAGCGCTGGATCCAGTGTTCTCTACTGAGACTATGGAACAACACATAAGGAATTACTCTTACACTCATAAACTTTATGCCTTTGTACTTCAAAAGTAGCGAACAGAGGGACCCAGTTCAGATGATATTAACTTATGATTAATCACGGTCTTTGCCGCACTGGCAATACCAAAACTACATTTCCCAGTGCCAGTAGGCGCCGCGCAGTGACGTCATAGCGCCGCGCCTATCGCCAGTAACAAACCGAAACCTGTAAATACCAGCCGACCTGCCTGCTCGGTACCTCCCACAGACAGCCCAGTAGGACGTCTGGAGTACCGACGGGTAGGTGAGTGATTCGAACGAACAGTTAAGAAATTTGATTCACGGCCAGCAGAGGGTCGGGACCCACAGTGCGGCCAGCCTTATGGCATACACGCGATAAATCAGAAGTGTGCTCTCGGGTCGCTTGTCCCACTGTTGGACTTTCATTCAATAACAAAGTTCCTTACGAACCGTTTTTTGTTTCCAACAAATCGGTTCTGAAGCAGAATGATGGCCCTTTGACGCGCTTTAAATATAAGCGCAAAAAACACAAACTACAGTTTAAGATCGCACTACAACAGCAGGAGTCATAAAATTCTTCTTAGACTGCTTGGGAACAATATAAAAGGATACAGTGGTTGTCCCTGCCTTATAGTGCCTCCCCTAACCCTCCTTCTGCCTTTGTTTGTTCACACAGAGCGGGGCTCCGTCATACCTGCGCTAATGCCGGGTGAGGTGGGGCGATATTCTCCATAATATTGGGTGAGTGTATTTGACTAGAGGTTACTCTGCTCTCATGTGATCCGCAATGCGAGAACGTGATATGTGAGTGCTTTATTTACTCTAAGTAACAGCTACTGTGTAGTGCTTTGTATCACTGTGGCTGAATGTGAGAAATTAGCTAAATGTGCTTTTTCTTTTTCTTTATTGCATATTGGTGTGTGTGTCACTTTGTGAAATCCGGGGATTCGACATCCAGGAGAATTTAAGATGATATTTTTTACACTTCCCCCTATGTTTATTCACTTAAAGTAAGCAGTAGTAAAAGAAGGTCCTGATGAAGCAGTAGGTGACCTTTGGGCCCAAGGTAAAACTGCAGAAACATGTCGACCATGACCATGATAACTGTCAAGGTAGTTATTTGTTAACACTACCTTTTTTTCACTGTTTTTAATAGTGGGAAAGGAAGGTCTTCATTAAACTTTTTCCTTCCTTTACCCCATTTTATCGACACCACCACATTTTGATATAATTTGTTTATTTCACTATTTAGCACTGCTTATTAGAAACCTCCTGATACCCACTCAATGACTAGATACATTGGGATACAGAGAACAACTAGGGTAATATTGTGCCGTATCGCACATTGGGCCACTTCCGGTGTGTCTTCTGACGTTTTCCCAAATGATGTAGGGCGGTACAGGTTGGTTTTCTGATGGGGACACTACAAACATTCTGAGAGTGCCCAGTGAACGATTTTGCGATTAGCCCACACACACCAATGTATTCCTCTTCGGAGGTTTAGACCGAGTGCTACCTTTGTGTTGGTTTTTACAGTCTTCGGTTCACCAGCCCGCCTCCATCAATTCCACCGGTCAGCTCGCAGTTTCAACTGCGCGAGCTCCAGGCGGAGGCCGATATCCTGTTAAGGAAAAGGGCGATAGAAGATGTACCTCTGTCTCAAAGAGGAAGAAGTCTGTAATCCCGGTTCTTCCTGGTTCGCAAGAAGGACAAGAACGAGTTCAGGCCCATTCTGGATTTGCGACAAGCAAACAAGTGGATTCGCAGAGAGAAGTTTCGCATGCTGTCGTTGCATCAGATTTATCCTCAGCTGCAACAGGGAGACTGGCTGTGTGCCATAGATCTACATGATGCATACTTCCATGTGCCCATTGCACACAAACACAGGAAGTTCCTGCGATTCCAAGTCGGCGCCAATCATTATCAGTACACAGTACTGCCATTCGGATTGAAGTCTGCGCCCAGGACATTCTCGAAGTGCATGGCAGTGGTAGCCGCACACCTAAGGAAGAACAAGGTGTTTGTCTACCGGTACCTGGACGATTGGTTGATCAAGGCCTCCTCCTTCTCGGAAGCTCAAGCGCACTTCCGGAAGACGTGCGTTCTTTAGAACAAACTGGGGTTGCACATCAACATGTCCAAGTTTGTCCCGACTCCGGTCTAGTGCATACAGTACTTGGGAGCCTCCATCAATACGCTGTCAGCAAGCGTGTCTCCTTCGGAGGAGAGACAATTATCACTCCTTCGGAAGGCTCAGGCTCTTATGACCGCTTCATCTACAACAGTGAGGACGGTGTCTTCTCTACTGGGGTCGATGGCCTCTTGTATCTTCCTCACGCCACACGCACGGCTGCACATGAGACCATTGCAGGAGTGCTTGGAGGATCAGTGGGATCAGAGGAAAGGATCTTGGGACGACATGATACGACTGTCTCTGCATGCTCTTCAGTGTCTGAAGTGGTGGTGTTCAGCGGATAATCTCCTGAGAGGGGTTCCCTTCCACAAGGACATTCCCACGCAGACTATTGTGACGGATGCGTCTCTCCATGGCTGGGGGGCGCACTCCGGAGACCTACACATTCAAGGGACGTGGTCCCAGATGGAGTCCACGTACCACATCAATTTCCTGGAACTCGGAGCTGTTCACTTGGCACTGAAGGCCTTTCTTCCGTCCTTCCGGACCAACTCTTTGCTTGTTCAGACAGACAATACGACAACGATGTATTATCTCAACAAGCAGGGGGGGTCGAGATCGCGCACTCTGTCGCAGGAGGCGCAGGTGATCTGGCACTGGCTTCCGGCCAGAGGACTGACGATAACGGCCACCCATCTACCAGGTGTGCAGAATGTTCAGGCAGACTCACTGAGCAGACTGATCCAGGAAAACCACGAATGGGTCATAAACGACGAAGTACTAGGAGAAGTCTTCGCAAGGTGGGGGACTCCAGACGTAGATCTGTTCGCCACCGCCGAAAACAGCAAATGCCGAGACTTCGCCTCCAGGTACTACCAGCCGGGGACGCTGGGGAATGCGTTATGGATCAACTGGTCGAACAGCTTTCTGTACGCTTTTCCACCCATTCCCCTGATTCCGTCGGTTCTCATCAAGCTGTCCCAGTCCAAGGCACGGATGATCCTGATTGCCCCGGAATGGCCCAGACAGTGGTGGTTCACGGACCTACTTCACCGGTCGCTCCTTCCTCACATTCGGCTGCCGTGCAGGCCGGACCTTCTCACGAAGTTCGGGGGGCAGATGTTGCACCCCAACCTCTCGTATTTGAGTTTGGCAGCATGGCTCCTAAGATAGTGCAATATGGCCATCTGAATCTACCAGAAGATTGCATGGACATACTGAAGGAGGCTAAGCGACCTTCCACTAGGACTTCTTATGCTTACAAGTGGAAGAGGTTTTGCATCTGGTGCAAGTCTAAGAGCTATGACCCGACGACATGTAAGGAAGATGTCATCCTTCCATATCTTCTACGTCTGGCGCAGTCTGGCCTTAATGTCCATTCCATTAAGGTTCATCTGGCTGCTTTGACTGCCTACAGGAAATGCCCTTCACAGACTTCCTTCTTTCAGATCCCTGTGATCAAAGACTTTTTGGAAGGCTTGAAGAAAGTGTTCCCTCCTGTCCGGCTTCCTTCGCCTTCATGGGAATTGAATGTGGTGCTGTCCAGATTTATGAAGGAGCCTTTTGAACCTATTCATAAGGCTTCGTTGCAGCACCTATCCTGGAAGGCGGCGTTCCTCGTGGCCATTACATCGGCCCGCAGGGTGAGTGAAATTCAGGCGTTGTGTTGCCAAGAACCTTATACTGTATTTCATGCTGCTAAGGTTGTTATGCGTACTCACCCTAAATTTCTTTCTAAAGTTATATCTGACTTTCATGTTAACCACACCATAACTTTGCCTACGTTTTTTCAGAATCCTTCCTCTCCAGCGGAAAGGTCCCTGCATTCCCTGGATGTTAGGAGGGTGTTGAAATTTTATCTGGATAAAACCAAGGATATTCGTAGGTCAGACCAATTGTTTATCAATTATGGATCAGTCAGGACAGGTCTTGCTACCTCTAAACAGTCAGTTTCTAGGTGGATTGTGTCCTGTATACAGTTGTGTTACCAAAAAGCTGGTAAGACCTTAGGGGGTAAACCTAAGGCTCATTCCACCAGGGGCAAAGCTGCCACGACTGCTTTGCTCCGTAATGTTCCGATTGCAGAAATCTGCAAGGCGGCCACTTGGAAGTCGGTCCATACCTTTGCTAAGCATTACTGCCTGGACACTGATGCCAGGGCAGACGCTCAGGTTGGGCAGGCTTCGCTGCGACATCTGTTTGCACAGTAGTGGTTATTTCTCTTTTCTCCACCGCCGCTTTGGTGTGGGGATGGGCTTGCCATTCTATTCATTAGATTATGACTATACACAGAGATCCCCTACTACAGAAGGAGTAGTTTCTGTCCTGTAACTCCAGTTCTGTAGTAGGGGTATCTCTGTTATAGTCATAAGCACCCGCCCTCCTCCCCGGTGGGGAGAGATATTCATGTAAGGAATGCTACAGGTCTGGCGTGTTACTCCTTCAAAAAGAACTAAAAGTAAAAGGGACCTGCAGTGCATTCTGGGATACTGTGAAGTTCTGGAAGGTTCTCTTAAAGGCACAGTATCCTGTTTTGAGCCACATAATGGCAGCCTATGGGGCTTGTCTGTCCAGGTCTTTCTATCATTCCAGAGGGTTTTTGCTGTTAAAGCAAGGGAAATCTGGACAGGCTTTGCTGTTTGTGGATTTTTGGTGGAATTTCTAGTTGAAGTACTGGACAGTGTAGCCTGTGGATATAGGCTGCATTATCTGTCTTTAAATTCTCTCTTAAGTGTCTGTGCAGTTCTGCATTTTTCGACACTTTAAGAGATTATTTTTGATTGCTCCGGGGTCCACGCACATGGGTGGGACTATTCGCTAGATTATGACTATAACAGAGATACGGAGAAAAACCAAAGGTGATGATGGACGGAGCGTTGACAATACAAACACTCACCCCCAGTCAACTGATCTGGGTTTATTCCATCACCGTTCTTTAGCTCACTCCGCCACCCCAGTTCAGACATGGCCATATGCAAATCAGTCTGACCCTGTGCCTCATGGGAACAGTCCAGCCCGAACTGTTATAACAGAGATACCCCTACTACAGAACTGGAGTTACAGGACAGAACCTACTCCCTAGCCATTGCAGCCCAGAGGAAGTGCCAGGGGACCCTATCAAACGCTTTTTCCGCATCCAGCAAGATCAGCGCCATAGGGTCCCCTGCCACCTCCATACCATCGAACATCGTGATTATCCGGGGAACGTGGTTTATGGTGGATCTACCGGGAATGAAGCCGTGCTGGCTTGGCAAAATTACTTTGTGGATCAAAGGGGCAATTTTATTGGCTAGGACTTTTGAATAGACTTTCTGTGTTGATGAGGGTGATGGGCCGGTATGAACCAAGCTGTTCGGGGGGTTCTTTTTTTTTTTTGTAAGATGATTATTTTAGCCCAGGACCACGACTTCGGTGGGATGCTGCCTTTAAAGATATGTGTGAACAGGTCCACCAGGGCTTTTTTCACCTGAGTTAGAAATAGAGCATAGAATTCTGATGGGATACCATCTAACTTTGTGGCTTTCCCTCCAGGTAAATTCTTTATTACCCCTAAGATTTCCTCCTCCGATAGCTGCTCCTCTCTGTGTTTTGCATCCTCTAAATCAAATTTAGTAATCCTGGAGTTATCCAGGCAGTCTTCGATGTTTGCCAGATCAGCCTCCCCATTCCCAGCATATAGGTTTTGATAGAATTGCCAGAAGGCCTCTTATAAGTTTAGGATCCTCCACCCTAGACCCTTGGGGATCTTGAATTACACATATCCAGTTCGAGGTGGCCTGATGTCTCATACGTAGTGCTAATTGATGTCCAATTTGCTCATTAACTTCATAAATCCTCTCTTTTTGGGCTAAAGCTTTCTTAATTGCTTTTTCAGTAAAAACTTTCAATATTCGGGCTTTCGCGATTGCGACTTGATTCTGCAGTTCTGCAACTACTTCTATCCTAATTAAGCTACTGTCATTTGTGCCACTTATTAGTTCTTCCTCGGCCCTCTTCAGATTGTCTTGCAGCCCCTGCATAGCTATTCGACCTTGTTTATTAGACTTTAGAGAGTATTGCATAGTCTCCCCTCGGATCCCTGCTTTTAGCGTGTCCCAGATGACTTCGATTGCGGCACTACCCTCATTATCCGCTAGGATTCTTGGAATCCACTCCCTCATGTGGCTACAATACTCCTCATCTAAGAGTAGAGATTTCTCGAAAGTCCATGTATTGGGTATATTATTACTAGGCCCACCTCGAGAAAGCAGATAAGAGGATTATGATCCGCCAGGATCCGGGGAAGTTTTGTTATCTGGCATTTGGATTTAATTGAATTAGATGTTAGAAAGTAGTCTAGTCTTGCATGGGTAAGATGTGGGTTGGAGAAGTATGTAAATCCCTGATCACCAGGATTAGAAGTCTGCCAACCGTCGACCAGGCCATGACTCCAGCACAACTGTTTCAACGCTTTAAAAACCTTGGGTTTCCGCCCTGTGTATTGCCACTCCTCGCTTAAAGACCAATTATGAGGCAGATTAATATTCAGATCCCCGCAAATCACTGGCGGCAAAGGCCAATGTATTAATTCATTTGAAATTTCTCCAATAACAGAGGCCTCATCATAGTTGCTTCCATAAATAGCACATAAGGTCAGCTTCTGCGTACTACCAAATTGACATTCTGTCATAGCCCAGCAGCCGAATTTCTCAGCTTTGGAATGATTAAAGATTAACCCCTTTCCCTTTGCTAGAATAGCTACCCCCCTTACCCTCGCTCCCTGAGATGTGGCACATATCACCCAATATCCTAAAGTATTCAGAATATGCCTTTGAGACCCTTTAACATGTGTTTCCTGCAAACACACAATATTAGTCCCCCAGGCCTGTAGTGCTGCTATCGCCGTTTGTCTTTTCTTGACATCATTTAAACCACAAATATTCATCGATGATAGCCTTACAAGACCCATCTTGTTTTCTTAAAATGTTCCATACAAAAACAATGAATTAACTTCCCTTTATCTTTTATTCCTCCTGTTTCTTTCTCTATCACAGCCTTCCCCATTTTATTATTTTTTCCCCTTTTTTCCCCCCTGTTCTGTGACCTTTCCTGTCTGCCCCCTGCCACCCCCCACCACTTCTGGAGGTTACCTGGCTGAGCCAGGGTGTGACAACCGACGTGCAGAGCCCCGGGAGCCCGCTGGGCCCCCCCTACACCTATACCTATCCCTACATCACACAATTATATCATAGAAGCACAATCTCTGCAGGTAGCAAGTGTCTCCCTGTGAGAAGAGAGGCAAAAAAACAACCAAATGGCAACCAGACAAAGCGAAAGATGCTCCAGGAGAGTGACAAGAGCAGCGCCTCATATCTGGGTAGGAGCCATCTAGAATTCAAATAGGATTTTCAACACAGTAAAAATAACTTAGTGAGCTTATTGTTTCTTTTGCCCTGTCAGTTCCCCAAGATATTTTTGTGCCTGTATTTAAAAGACAAAGCTGCGTACGGCCCCCTTAAAGACTATCTTTAGCCTGGCCGGGTTCTGCAAGTACACTTCAGCTCCGAGTTTCTGAAATGGGCCAAATAACTATCGCAGCCTCCACCTTCGCTCTACTGTGGTGTGTGCGAAATCTGGTCTGGTAAAAAAGGTTATTCCCTCAAATGTCCGTTTCTTTGTTGGCCTGGCCAGGTCAAACAAGGCTTGGCGGAGGATAACGTTTCCAAAGAACACTAGCATGGATGTTGTGATGCGGATGCATGCTCGCCAGGGGCCAGGGGAAATCTATGGGCTCTTTGAACCTCCCTGTCCAGGTCCCACGATTGTAGCTCTGGGAATGCTCCTTTTAGCAAGTTGATAATAAATTTCCTGGGATCATCCTTTTCTGATCCCTCCGGGAGCCCTAGAAAGCGGAGGTTATTGCGTCTCTGGCGGTTTTCTTGCTCCTCCATCTCCCACATCAAGTCTTTTACCACCCCGTCACGTTCATCATGCTGTGTCTGGAGTGTTGATACATCCTTTTCCAGTTGTTCCGTCCTGCCCTCCACCAAGGACATTCGCCCAGCTATGTCGGCACAGGTATTCCCCATCTTTCTGACGGCACCTTACAGCTTTTTGGCAGCCATGCGGGATCGTCGGCTATCTGCTTTGACCTCATCTTGGAAGCTTTTTATGGACTTGAGAACTGATAAAGCGGATTGTTCTTCTGCCCTTGTACCGCCATTACCACCGCTCACTGGGCTGGGTGCTAGAACAGCCCCTGAGGCCAAGGAGGGGGATGGGACCAGTGTGAGAGGGGTATTGTTATAGTCCCATTTGATATCACTAGTACTTTCATTCCCAGACCCATCAATATCATTGTCATTGTCCCTTTGCGTCCGGTCGCTGTTTGTTTTTTGTGAAACTTTTTGGTCCCAGATCTGGATCTACGACTGCCGGTGTTAGGGCTGCTAAACCATTTCTTGCCTTCCTCCCCACTTGACAACAAAATGCTGCTGTCAGTTATTTCAGATTCCTCGGTTAGTGAAAAGAACTTGTCTTGGTTGTCTGGTGTCATCTGGCTCCAATCTAATACTGAATTGGCATCGTGCACCACTGGAGGGGGAAGAGGTGTGCCGCCGGTAGCGCCCTGGACAGAGGTTGTGGAGCTCGTTTGTAAGGGAAGGCTGCTGTGGCTGCAGTGGTGTTGATTACAATGTTGTCGGTGAGGCCATCAGTTTCCCCTGTATTTATCATGATTGCCTCCACTGAGCCTTCTCCAGCGGGAGTATCTGCCCTCTGCATGCCACCACTATTTTGTTTGCTGCTCCCAGGGGGACCGGCCACTGCAAAGCTGCTAGAGATTAATGGCTGCAAGTTATCAGTTTATTTGCTTAACCAGGTATTAGGTTTTTTCCCCCATGGAGTTAGTGAATAATTCTTTGTCTTTCTCCAGCATATTTTTGCCCATACTTTCCACTTTCACGCCCCCTCCTTTTCCTTTTGACCCCAAATTTGCGTTTTACAGCTTCTTACCTAAGCGTGTGGGACCTGGAAACGTGCTTGGCTGAGCTGTGCCTGGCTTAAGGGATAGGGCAGCAGCCTTGCCCTTGCATCCTCTCACCCCCTTGCCGGTCATCTTGACTTGGGAGGCCAGCTGAATGCAGCAAAGTCTCGCTGTCCTAATCCTGCCCTCTGGGTTACCAACGTCTCTGAACCCGGATCGGGTGCCGTCTCTATTCCAGGGCTGGGTACCGTATTGATTCCGGGCTAATCTCCTGCACGCCACACGGAGAGCAGCCGTCTCGCACAAAAGATCTTTGACACGCAGATACGCTGGAGGAAGAGCTGCGCAGGTCAGGCCCCATCTAGGAGCTCCGAGCGGAAGATGCTGCGTCCTCGCGGCCGGGAAGGATTACGGCGATGAGGAGAATCAGCGGGTTCTGCTTACTCGATCTTCCGCTGCATCTTGCCACAGGGGTTGTTGCTCTTTAAATTGTATCGCTCAGCAAACACCTTTTGCTACCGGGAGATAGTGCGTTTGATGTCTCCATTTCTCCAGTCAGCACAGAGTTCAATTCGGGGAAGGCTCAGCCGAGCCTCCTCACGGCGATGTCAGTCAGTCCCTCTGCTGTCTGTAAGACCCTCTGCTGTCAGACTACTCTAGATCTCAAGGACGCATTGTTCCACATTCCCATTCACAAGGCTCACAGGAAGTATCTCAGATTTGTAATAGACGGGCAGCACTATCAATTCAAAGTACTCCTATTCGAAGTCACAACAGCACCAAGAGTTTTCACCAAGTGCCTAGCAGTAGTGGCAGCACATTTACGAAGACAGCACAACATGTCTTCCCGTACCTCGACGACTGGCTCATAAAAGCCAGCTCATACAACCACGATCCAACTGCTCCACAACTTTGGGTTCACAATAAACCTCACCAAGTCTCATCTGCAACCATCCAAAGTACAACAGTACCTCGGTGCTACAATAAACACCTCAACAGCGCTAGCTTAACCCTCTCCAGTAAGGATAGCCAGCATGCAAACTCTTCTCACAAAGTTTCAGCCACAACACTCCCTTCCAGCACAAGTGTTCATGCAACTCATAGGGATGATGGCCTCT
Organism: Lissotriton helveticus; assembly: GCF_964261635.1. Taxonomy (NCBI): domain Eukaryota; kingdom Metazoa; phylum Chordata; class Amphibia; order Caudata; family Salamandridae; genus Lissotriton; species Lissotriton helveticus. Next base: position 1,265,620,377 of record NC_136057.1, on the reverse strand, counting down.
TGCATTTTCATAGTGCCCCATGCAAGACTTCAAATGCATCCTCTACAAGAGTGCCTATCACGTCAATGGAACCAGGCTCAAGGTCAATTAACAGAACTAGTGTTGGTAGACGGTCGGACTCATCGCTCTTTTCAGTGGTGGAACACCAAAAACCTTCCCACGGGGCGACTGTTCCTAGAGCCAGTTACCCAAAAAGTCTTGACAGCGGACGCATCGCTCTCTGGCTGGGGAGCCCACCTGCTGCAACACACCATGCAAGGCAGGTGGACACCACAACAAAAGTTACTTCATATCAATCACCTGGAGTTACTAGCTATATTCCTAGCGCTGAAAGCTTTCCAAAAACAAGTGTCAAACAAAGCTGTGTTAGTCCGCACGGACAACATGACAGCCATGTACTACATTCAAAAACAGGGCGGAACACACTCCCTGCAACTTTCTCAACTAGCTCCGGACATATGGCGCTGGGCTATACCTCAAAACATATTCCTTCTAGCCCAACAGACCCACGAGTGGGAACTTCATATGCAAGTTCTTCAACCATTCTTTCAAATGTGGGGACAACCTCAGATAGACCTCTTTGCCACTCACGAAAATGCCAAATTACCAAGCTTCGCCGCCAGATATCCACACCCACTGTCCAAAAGCAATGCGATATGGATGAACTGGTCAAACAGATTTGCGTACGCTTTTCCACCTCTACCACTCATGCCACTAGTAGTACGCAAACTACAGCAGCCTTCTCTAACCCTCATCCTAGTTGCTCCAACGTGGGCCAGACAGCCGTGGTACACAACACTGCTACAACTGTCTGTGGTACCGCACCAAAAATTATACCTGTCTCCACACCTTTTAACACAGAACCATGGAGAGATCAGGCACCCGGACCCAGCTCAGCTCAACCTAGCAATCTGGCTCCTGAGGTCTTAGAATTTGGATATCTGAACCTTCCTCCAGACTGCATGAATGTCATAAAAGAAGCTAGATGCCCAACCACTAGAGCATGTTATGCAGCCAAGTGGAAACGCTTTGTAATATATTGTCACAACAATTATATTAATCCCTTAGACGTGCCTGTTCAACACATCATAGGATACTTAATGCACCTCCAAAGATGTAACTTAGCCTACATGTCTATTAGACTGCATCTTGCTGCAATAGCAGCATATCTACAAAACAGACAGCATCTATCTCTGTTCAGAGTGCCTGCTATTAAAGCCTTTATGGAAGGTCTTAAGAGAATCATTCCTCCCAGAGTGCCACCTTCACCTGTGTGGAATTTAAACATTGTTCTCACACGGCTAACGGGACCTCCCTTCGAACCATTACATAAATGTGAACTACAATTTTTAACTTGGAAGGTTGCGTTCCTAGTTCCTGTGAAGAGTTAGTGAACTACAAGCACTAACCATTCAAGAACCCCTTTTGCAAATGCATCATAAGGTTATTCTACGTACTAATCCATCCAAAATTCCTGCCCAAAGTCATTTCTCCCTTCCACCTCAATCAATCTGTGGAACTAGGCACAAGCAGTGGTTTTGTATAGGCTGTCTGGCGCCACTTAGAAATTCTCATACTAATATCATCTACGCATTGTGATTGTCTCAAAAATGTGGAAACACTTATAATTACTATGATAGACGTGTGCTAAGGAGTATTACAATCAATCTGTGGAACTGCCCGTTTTCTTCTCGCAGCCACAGACAGTAGCAGAAGAGCTCTTCATACCCTAGATGTCAAAAGAGCATTGCTATACTACATCGCGAGAACACAACCCTTTTGTAAGACAAAACAACTTTTTGTGTCTTTCTCACCACCGCACAAGGGTAATCCCATTTCAAAATCTGGGATAGCTAGATGGATTGTCAAATACCTACAAATTTGTTACCACAAAGCTAAACGTACGTTATCTGTTCCTCCTAAAGCCCATTCTACAAGAAAAATAGGGGCTTCAATGGCATTTTTAGGTAACATTCCCCTAGATGACCTCTGCCGAGCAGCTACATGTTCTACACCGCACACACTCAAATTCTATTGTGTAGATGTGCAAACCAAACAACAAGCTAATGTGGGCCAGGCTGTTCTCAAAACATTATTTCAAACTACTGCAACAGATAGGGGTGGTCACCGCTAAGAGTGGGTACTGCTATACAATCTATGCACAGTGTGTAATCTGCAGCTCATATGCCTTGAACGGAAAATGCTACTTACCAGTATGCATCTGTTCTTGACATGTAGAGCTGCAGAGTTACACACGCCCACCCGGCTACCCATGTCTGTTCCAGTATTATCTTAATTGGATACTGATTACATGGGCATCCTGCCTTTTCTTGCAAAGCTCCATCATTTCCCTAATGGCGAAAAACAATCTGAGGATGGAGCCGATGCCCATGCGCAATGTGGTCCAAAGGAGGAGTCACCTATCTCGTGACTTCCAAAGAAGTTTTCAGGACAACAACAAACTGCAAACATCCGGGCCCGACACTAGGTGGCGATCTATGCACAGTGTGTTACTCTGCAGTTCTACATGCCAAGAACAGATGCATACTGGTAAGTAGCATTTTCTTTTCCTCTCCAGTTCCCTTCCGTCTGCTCTACTACCTTGGGGTCCTGGTCTCCTGCTGGTCATCCTCTTAAGGGTTGGTTGTGTTCTGTTTCCTGCCTCTGTTTTTAGAGGGGATGGACCTGTTTTTAGAGGGTACGGCCAGTCTTCTCTTTCTTCCCTACAGTGCTCTGTTGTTCTTTCTGTGTTCCGTTCTTAGTGGACGGCACAGTTCCACATGGCTATATCAGTCTATTTCTGTCTGTTGAAATGTTCTTCCCTTGTTGCACTCGGGAAGATGCCTCCGCCTAGCTTGCGGGGCTCTTTCTCACAACTTCCACTTGTATGTGTAGGCAGTGTCTACTCTGTCTTTGAGATGGTGTCTTCCACCATCCTCCTTTACTCGCGGGTTTTTCATCCCTCGCACACTGTTCATATACTTTCATAGTTTTTGGTTGGTGGCTCTGCGTTGTGCCGCGGAAAAGTTTCTCAGAAGAAAACTGACATCAGCACGCCAGAAGGGACTTGTATAACCTTGCTGACTTCACGTACGTGGACGATGTCAGGACGGGAGTTGTGTGGCACCGTTCCCTGGCGCGCAGAGGTGCTGCTGCAAAACATTTCCAGATACAGTCTCACGCCTGGGGATATTCTAAGTTAAGGAATCTGAAGCTAGACAACGTCTCTACCAGATACATCGTTACCGAAGGTAAGTAACTCGTACATTAGTCAAATTGTAGTCCAGTGAGTTCGCAGATTTTCGCTTCAGGTAAAACATCTGAAAAACAGAGCATGGCCTGCACAATGGAGCCTATTTGGGGCATCACATTTCTGAAATCAAAATGCTTACACTGATTGGTGAATGGTTCCTTGGCAGACAAATGTCAACTAAACTGCTAGATACCTGGAGCAGTCTACAATCTTGATGGCCCCTGCTTAAAGTACAAAAGTATACAAAAGTGTGATGGATGGAATGCTTGTATTAATCTCTGCTGCTGGCAATTACTTGGGCTGCATCCCAGTCCATTGTTATTTCACATACCACACCACTACAGATTGAACGCAACCTTATGCAAATTAGTCTTGTCACTACTCCAACGGGGACAGTCCAGCCTGAACGGCCACACTTCCAGTTCAGAAAGGACCTGGCTTGGGAGTTTGAGCCAGGCTGTTCCCATTGGAAAAAGGGCATGATTGATTTTCCATGTGACTGGTTCCAAATTGAGGTAGCATGTTGTGCAAAAATAACGATGTACCGTGATACTGTCCCAAGTAATTATCAGTGGCTGAGATTAATTCAAGCTGTCCACCCATCACGGTGTTCTTTACTTCAGTGCAGCACCCTTTGTAGAGTACAGGTGCTGGACACTAAAAACTGAAAATCGATACAATATGTTAAACTGTCAGGCCCTCTTTGATAAAGAGTTATGTATTATTTTAAAAGAAAATTAGTAGCTTGTTTTAATTCAAGTTTAGAACCCAATGGTTAATTTATAACTGTTCTACTAATTTTGTAATTAAAAAGCAGGCAGCGGTCATTTCCTGCATCGACTACTGTAATGGTATGTTCGAGGCATATGGGCTGCAGATGGTACATTTATGAATAGATCGCCATCTGGTGTTGGGCTCGGATGATTGCACTTGTTTTTCTTCTGGAGAAGTCTTTGTCGTCATAGATGACTCCTCCTCTTGGTGTTAGTGCGCATGGGCATCGGCTCCATCCTTAGATTGTTTTTTTCCGCCATCGGGTTCGGATGAGGATCGAAGCGCTCCGGACCGACTTCGATAAAGAAGGTTATATTCGGCGCGTAACCCTTTCCAATTCGACGGTATTGTTATCGAACGCGACTTCACTTCCATACCGACGCGTTTCGAAGGACGACGACTACGAGAAACTCGAAGTAGTCCAGCCCGGGGTCCATGGAAAGGACTCCATTCAAAAAATGTCCAACGTGTGGTGCTAAGTTCCCACACAAGGACCTACACGAGGTGTGCAACCTCTGCTTGTCCCCTGAACACGAATCCAGGGACTGTGAGGCCTGTGCAGCGTTCTCTTCAAAATCGACGATTAGAAACCGTCGAGCCCGAAAACACGAGGTATCGAGAATGCAGGCACAAGCAATCCCGGAGCTGTTCGAGGACCAGCACCCAGAAGAGGAGGAAGAAGAGACCGGCGAGGCGGGGTCTGAAGTGGACGAGTCCGACGTCGAGGAAATCGACGTCCAACAAACCGTGAGTGACGACGTCCCTTTACCAAAGAACAGACCCCGCACGGTGTCGACCCCGCCCTCGAGCCCGGTCAGACAACCGAAAAAAGTTTCCGACGCCCCGCCTTCGAGCCCGGCAACGAAACCGAAACACTCGGTCTCCCATCATGGTGGTTCCGATAAACGGACCACATCGACACCGAAGCTCCAAGTCAAGGAAAGCTCGAAGTCGAAGCAGTCCATGTCGACACCGAAACACGTTTCGACGTCAAACACTCTCGACACCGGGGACATCTTCGATACCGAAGACATCGGATCCGAATAAAATCTCGGTGCCGAAAATACAAATGGACAGTCAGAAGAAAAAACACCTTTCGGACCCGAAAACTGCGGTACCGACACAGGAATACAAGACCGATCCTAAACAAAAGACTCTGTTTATTGATCCAAAAACTGGCAAGGTAGTCACAGAACTACCTAAAAAGAGGAAGAATGAACATTCGGACGACAAAACTCATCCGAAGAAAAGAACAATGGGGACAAATACAACTCCTCCCCCTTCTCCAAAACCTAGACACACACCATCTTCTCCTCTTCCTCACAATAGACCAAATATTCCTCCCACACGACCATCTACACCTACAACAGAGAGTGACACAGGGGAGGGGGAACATCCTGGGGATGATGAAGACACAATCCCAGAGGAGGCAGACCCATGGGAAGAGTACAATGTAGGGTCAGATAACGATAACGACCCTGAATTGTATCCTTCAAAACCTTCACCTCCTGATGATAATACTGGTTTTGCGCAACTCATTAATAGAGCAGCAACATATCACAAGGTAGAACTACATGCAGAACCTCAAATAGAGGATTTCTTATTAGAAACACTACCTACTGCACAAAGAACATCAGGAACACTACCAATGCTTAAGGGCCTTCTCAGTCATACATCAGAGATATTCAAAGACCCAGTGAGGGCTAGGGTACTGAACCCAAGAATCGATAAGAAATATAGGGCAGCTCCAAAAGACCCAATATACATTAAAGGGCAAATTCCTCTAGACTCACTAGTGGTCACAAACGCTCGTAAGAGAGCAAACTCTTTATCTACAGGAGAGGCTCCACCTCCTGACAAAGAGTCTAAGCTAATAGATGCCTCTGGCAAGAGAGTAGCATCTCAAGCGGCAAACAGCTGGCGCATAGCTAATACGCAAGCGCTACTTGCAAGGTATGACAGAGCGCATTATGATGAATTAGAAAAACTCATCACACATCTCCCTAAAGAACATCAAAAGAGGGCAGATCAACTCATACAAGAAGGGAAGTTAATTACTAACACTTCAATAAAGTGCGCCCTAGACGCGGCAGACACTGCAGCAAGATCTACAAACACAAGCATCATGTTAAGGAGACATGCATGGCTCAGGGTATCAGGGTTCAAACAAGAGGTACAAACATCGTTACTGAACCAACCTTTTGATGGGAAAACACTTTTCGGCACAGGGACAGATGAGGCCTTAGAAAAGATGAAAAAGGATACCGAAACGGCTAAATCAATGGGAGCATTGCAACAGCCGACACAAAGCGGTTCCTTTCGTAGGTCTGCCTATAGAGGAGGATCCAAAAATACAGGTACAAGCCAGCAACAAACCTCTTTTACACCTACATCACCCAGAGGTAATTCTAGAGGCAGTTACAGAGGTAACAACAACAAGGGTAGAGGTCGCGGAAACAACAACAACCGCAACTCTCCAACCCCAAAGCAGTGACTTCATACAGCTCCCCCCAGACCATATAACACCGGTCGGGGGACGCCTATCACAGTTCCTACCTGTCTGGGAAAACATCACATCAGACAGGTGGGTGAGACAAATTATCCAACATGGTTATTGCCTGGAACTCACATCTACCCCACCAAACATCCCCCCCAAACAGCATCCAATGAAACAAGATCACCTGACACTGTTAAAGCAGGAAGTACTATCCCTGCTAGGAAAGCATGCCATAGAGAAGGTTCCACAGCACCAACAAGGAACAGGAGTATACTCCCTATACTTCCTAATTCCCAAAAAGGATGGGTCTCTAAGGCCGATACTGGACCTAAGACCTCTCAACGCATACATAAATTCGGAACATTTCCACATGGTCACGCTCCAACAGGTACTTCCTTTACTGAAGAAAGGGGACTTTCTTTCTACACTGGATCTAAAAGACGCTTACTTTCATATCCCGATTCACAAAGCCCACAGGAAATACCTCAGGTTTGTGGTAGAAGGACAACATTATCAGTTCAAAGTCCTTCCGTTTGGTGTCACAACGGCACCAAGGGTGTTCACAAAATGCCTGGCAGTGGTGGCAGCTCACCTAAGAAGACAACAAATACATGTCTTCCCATACTTGGACGACTGGCTAATAAAGGCCAAGTCACAAGAGGAATGTCTTCAAAACACACAAAAGACAATTCAGCTACTACACCAGCTAGGGTTCACGGTGAACTACACAAAGTCACACCTACAACCAAGCAAGGTTCAACAATATCTGGGGGCTACTATAGACACAGAAAAAGCCAAAGTATACCCCAATCCAGTCAGGATCCAAACAATGCTTACAATCATTCAAAGATTCCAGCCACAACACTCACTACCAGCAAGAGTGTTCATGCAGCTATTAGGGATGATGTCATCCTGCATACTGCTAATACCATATGCCAAACTACAAATGCGTCCGCTACAAGAATGCTTAGCGACACAGTGGAATCAGGCTCAAGGACAGATTACAGATCTGGTGTTGGTAGACGACCGCACACACCGCTCTCTGAAGTGGTGGAACACAACAAACATTGCCAAGGGGCGGTCGTTCCTAGAACCAATTCCACAGGTGACAATAACAGCGGACGCATCGCTCACAGGATGGGGAGCACATATGGAGAAATACACAGTACAAGGAAGGTGGAGTGTGAGGGAAAAAAGACTGCACATCAATTACCTAGAACTACTAGCGGTGTTTCTAGCATTGAAAGCCTTCCAAATACATGTTACCAACAAAGCAGTCCTGATCAGAACAGACAACATGACAGCAATGTATTATATTCAAAAACAGGGGGGGACGCACTCTCTCCAACTATCCAGACTAGCACAGGAAATCTGGAGATGGGCCATTCCTCAAAACATCTATCTGTTAGCCGAACACCTACCAGGAGTCCAAAACCAGATAGCAGACATCTTAAGCAGACAGTCGGAACAAATACACGAATGGGAACTGCACCAACAAATACTGCAGCCATTCTTCCAAAGATGGGGACAGCCAGAGATAGACCTCTTTGCCACTCATCAGAACGCAAAATGCCAAAGCTTCGCGTCCAGGTACCCGCACCACCTGTCGCAGGGCAATGCGTTATGGATAAATTGGTCCAACAAATTTGCATACGCTTTTCCCCCTCTCCCACTAATCCCATTAGTGGTCAGAAAACTACAACAACACTCAATGACCATGATACTAGTAGCACCCACGTGGGCAAGACCACCGTGGTTCACCACGCTCCTGCAACTCTCACAAGTGCCACATCAAAAGCTACGAATTCTACCCATGCACCTTACACAGAACCATGGAGAAATAATGCACCCAGATCCCACACAATTGAACCTAGCGATCTGGCTCCTGAAATCCTAGAATTTGGGTACTTAGATCTACCCCCAAATTGCATGGAGATAATTAAACAAGCGAGACGTCCCACCACCAGAGCATGCTATGCAGCTAAGTGGAAAAGGTTTGCTATACACTGTACTAATAATAATATCAACCCTCTGGACGTATCAACAAAGGAGATTATTTGCTACTTATTACACTTACAGCAATGTAATCTAGCGTACACATCTATCAGGGTACATCTAGCAGCTATAGCAGCGTACCTACAAAACAGGCAGCACATATCACTGTTCAGAGTACCAGCGATAAAAGCCTTCATGGAAGGCCTTAAAAGAGTCATTCCACCAAGATTACCACCTTCCCCAGTCTGGAACCTCAACGTAGTACTCACCAGACTAATGGGGCCACCTTTCGAACCTATGCATAGGTGCGAAATACAATTCCTTACATGGAAGGTGGCTTTCCTTATAGCCATTACCTCACTCAGGAGAGTAAGTGAATTACAGGCATTGACAATACAAGAACCATTCCTACAGTTACACCAGAATAAAGTGGTTCTTAGAACAAACCCAAAGTTCTTGCCTAAAGTAATTTCAGCATTTCACATCAATCAGCCAGTGGAACTACCAGTCTTCTTTCCAAAGCCACAGACGGTAGCAGAAAGGGCTCTACATACACTAGATGTCAAAAGAGCCATTTTGTACTACATAGAAAGAACACAAAACTTCAGGAAAACTAAACAACTATTTGTAGCATTTTCCCCAACACATAAGGGCAATCCTATCTCTAAAGCAGGCATCGCTAGATGGATTGTAAGATGTATACAAATATGTTACATTAAAGCAAAGAGAACATTAACTGTTCCTCCTAGAGCTCATTCTACACGAAAACTAGGAGCATCTATGGCATTCTTAGGGAACATTCCCCTAGATGACATATGTAGAGCAGCAACTTGGTCTACACCACATACATTCACAAAGCACTACTGTGTTGATGTACAGGCTGCACAACAAGCCAGAGTGGGCCAAGCTGTATTAAAAACTCTATTTCAAACAGTTGCGACAGACACTGGTGACCACCGCTAGGGAGGTAACTGCTGTACAATCTATTCATAAATGTACCATCTGCAGCCCATATGCCTCGAACGGAATATGCTACTTACCAGTATGCATCTGTTCTTGGCATAGAGGGCTGCAGAGTGGTACATGCCCTCCCTGCCTCCCCGGAAACCTGTGTCTGTCCCAACATTATCTTATTTAGATACACGTACATGGGCATATCTTTATGTATTATACTACACTACTCCATCTAACCCTACTATGGCAAAACAATCTAAGGATGGAGCCGATGCCCATGCGCACTAACACCAAGAGGAGGAGTCATCTATGACGACAAAGACTTCTCCAGAAGAAAAACAAGTGCAATCATCCGAGCCCAACACCAGATGGCGATCTATTCATACATGTACCACTCTGCAGCCCTCTATGCCAAGAACAGATGCATACTGGTAAGTAGCATATTCCTTCCACAGGATTTACCAAAAATTTGCCAGAAATCCCAAGTAGTTCATAATCCTGCTGCTAATCTGTTGTTTGACCTTGTACAACACGATATCTAACCTGCAATGAATTCCCTCTAGTAGCTGGCAGTAAAATTGAGATCTCAATTCAAAACCCTCTGCCTTGCCGATACAACTGTACATGGTTTGTGCGCAATCTGTTATCAAGCTGTTTAATCCTTAACAAAAAGCTGCCTACAGTTTTCCAACCTCTGCCTACTCTCTATCTGCCAGACCAAACACAAGAAATGTAGTAATAAAATTAGATAAATTGGCCATATATCTGATTGTAAACACTACTTGTAAGATACTGTTTGGTGACTGAGATGTGAGTCCTAGTCTAGCAGAAACCACAATCCTTGTGATGGTAAGGCACAAGCAAACACCAAATTAACCTGTGCTCAACCTCTTAGACGCTTGGTCCAGAGCAGCCTGGCTTAACTTGGAGGCAATGTGTAAAGTATGTGTGCAACACTTCAAATAGTAAACCTGTAAAAACACCACACAAAAAGATCCCACACCAGGTTAGAAAAATACAACTTATATTAATAAATAAAACCTGACCAAAATGACAAATCCAATTAGTAGAACCTGAGAGATTGAATTTTAAAGTTTTAGAGTAAATAGCGCCAAAGGCGTAAAGCGCCAACTGTAGATAGCTGGCCGTGCTGGACCGGGATGAAGTCACAAGTTCAGGCCAACTGCGATGGAGCACAGGGTCGGCTACAGGGACCCAGTTAGGTGTGCTGAGCAGAGTCCCTTAAATCCTGGAACGTGAGGGTATGATGCAGTTCCAGCAAGGTCAGGTGCAGAAAAGAGTGGTCTTAAGCAGCTTTCTGAATTGTAAGTTATCCAAGCACCGTCTCAAGGACATGGGAAGCTCATTCCAGTATCGAGTTCCAAGATGGGAGAGAACTCCCAGAGGAGATGCGCAGCAGAGGAGATGCATTGTTCTGCCGGATCCACAAGAGGCTTGCAAAGCACCTTAAGCCCGCTTGCCAGGGGTCCAGGACTGGAGTAGCACCATGGTAGACTCCCATGTTTAAGTGTCCAGGTGCAGATGTGAGGTTGTTAGAAGCCAGTTATGTTCTTGAGGTTTCAGATAAGAAGCCAGCCAACTAGCCCTGGGAGTAACTCTGGGTTCAAGAGATGCTGGTCCTGTGCTTCTCACCCAGAGAAGGGCAGCAGGTCAGCATAGCAAAGCAGGAGTACAGCAGAGGAGCAGTCATTCAGCAGCACAGCAGTCCTTCCTGGCAGAGTATCCACGGGTCCAGAAGCGGTTGTTTGAGGTCCAGTATTTATACCGAGTTGTGCCTTTGAAGTGGGGAGAATCTTCTAGAGGCATACCTTTAAAGTGCACAGTTACCTTGCTTTCCTGGCCCAGGCTCAAGACTTACTACAGGGGGCATTCAGCCCTTTATGAGGAGACAGGACACAGCCTATTCAGATGTAAGTGATGCTTGGCCCAGCTGCTCCTTCCCATTCTAGTCTCACTTAAGCTCCCACTGTGTGAGGCTGTCTAGGAGGAATACACAAAGCCCAACTGCCAACTACACCGTCATGTGACCAGAGGCAGGCTGCAGGCACCAAATTGCTAGGGCAAGAAAATGACAACTTTCTAAAAGTGGCATATTCAGAATTGCAATTTAAAATCTGACTTCACCATATGTTAGGGTTTTTATACTGTGATTCTAGAGAGACAAAACATGAACTGGTAATCCCTTCCCATTTGGGAATTCCTCTTATAAAATGTAATAAGTAAACTCCAACGTTATCCTATGGGATAGATGGGCCTTGCAGAAGTGAACATTTTTCACTACCAGGGCATGTAACACTTAAAAGTACATGTCCTACTTTTTAAATACATTGCATCCTGCCCTCTAGGCTGTCCAGGTTGTACCCCAGGGGTGACTTATATGTATTAACAAGCATTTTCAATGCAATAGGTCTCGCATTTACGCGAGTTAAAGCTATTGGCTTTGTAAATGACAATGCCATTTATGTTTTAAAAACCAAAACATAAATAAAAAAAAATTACATTTGCAATGCCAAAAGCTCAAACTCATTTAAATGCAAGACCTATTGCATTGCAATGCTTTTTCTGGCAGATATGTATAGCACGAACTCGAACCAAAAGTATTGCAGCGTTTTACATGAGCACTAGTTGCGTTACATAAGGACACAATCATTTTTTGTGTAGGCGCAGGGAGATTGTGATTTGCCCAGAATCACAGGATGCTGAGCTAACACGGAGGCTCGAACCCAGTTCCCCATCTCCAAAGTCGGCAGCTCTAGTCGTGTAAGGCTACATCCTCTTCCCTGGTACGCCAGTTACACTCTCTACCCCAACCTAAAAGGCTCCGACTTTTACTCGACGTTTAGATCTGGCTTGATAACCTAGCTGCGTTATTGTTACTAATTATAAATTGACTGTTCTTTAGCCTGCACGAGGGACTATTTTACATCTGAAAAGTGCCCTTGATCATTGTGCTGTCTCACATTGTCTCTTCTGTGCACTGTATAGGGAAAGGCATTGTTTGTTGCCACTTTTGCACCCTGTCCCCGGTAAAGCTAACCGGTAAAGCTAACCGGACGGGCGTTAATGTGATAAGCAGTATGTGTTCATGCCTGGGATTACACGCCAGCTGGTCTAAGCCAGTTCTGGTCTTTTAGCTTCCTAAAAGACTGATGACTGCCACAAGCTCGGCTTATTTTGTAGGCCAATGTTCCCTCATTTTTTTCCCCCCAACATAGAGAAGCTACGTAAATTTACTACACGATGGAGTATCTGAATCCTCTCCCCCAGCGTACCCATATTAAGATATCTTACTCTCCCGTCTAAATATAATACAGGGGGTTTGACACACGATCCAATTTCCCGAGCAAGTGTTTATATATAATTTGCACACGACCTGCTCACATGCGGTGTACATCCCCTCAGCTGGGCATGCAACTGCCCCCTTCAAGGAGACTGGGCCATCATTGGAGTCAACATAGTCTAACAAGGCCACAATGAGCCTATAGAATCAATGCATCATCTGACGCCCCCCGCTAGCGCCCTGAAACTGCTGACCAGTGCAGACCAACATAGAAAGCAGGGACACCCACCTCTGAGGGGCACCTGCTCATGTGCCGCCTCTCTGGGGGCTAGTCTGTTGCCCTGCCACCCGCTATGCGGATGTCCTTTCACACACGCATCTCCCTGTAAAATCGCTGAACTGGAAAACGAAATAAACTGTGACAAAAATGTTGAACCCAGCGCTCACTCCAGTAGGTCACGAATATAATGTCACGCGCAGCCTTTCATGGTTGTGTCAAGACGTAAGGAATCCTTATGGGGCAAGGGATAGTGACCCCTTTCATACCCTCGAGCTGACAAGCAGAGGGTGCCCCCTTTATGTGTAGAACACTGAGGGAGGGGGCTCACAAATGTGGTTGCTGAGGTGTCCGATAGGCCCCTGGGGTCATCATGAAGGCTCATTTTTGTCTGAACACCTCCAGGCCTCCAGCCGATCGGGAGGAGGCAGAGAGGCACAACAGCTGCTGGCCCTACCCGGGAACTATGCTGCCTCACAACACGGCCAGGTGAGCGAGTTAACACCCTTTTACAGAAAAGTAATCTTACTGTAGGTTTTACTACACTTTCCAGGATTAGAGTGAAGAACACAGACTTAATTCACAACGTAATCGATCCAGCTGCAAGCCCAAGGTTTGCCTTCTTACTATCAAAGCATACATTAATAAAATGTTTATACAAATATTTATCCATGAACACTTTAGTAAGAATCACTGCCACTTACGTCGTACATCAAAAGCTCCCCTTGAAGACTCCAGCAGTGCGACTAGGGCCGGCCTGCCCGCATCCAGAAAGCAGTTGGGTTCCCCAATGGGCAGGCCACCTGGCTCCACAGTGTCTGTGTCCTGCAGTGATGCAAAAGACTGATTGAACAGTGGGAGTAAAAAAGGCACGAAAACGGGAGGGAAGGCGGGGGGCAAGAAGGCACGAACAACAAGAAGGGGGGGAGGGTAAAGAAGGCACAGCTGTGGGGGTAAAAAAGGCACAGACAACTGGATTGAGGGTGGGGTTGTAAAGAAGGCACCAAAGCACGTTGTGCCTACAGTAAGAGAAACTCCATAAAGAAAATAGTGCTTAAAGACAAAATAACAGGTACCATGTAACAACCTAAGTAAAAGGGCCAGTCGCCATGTGAGTTGACAAATGAAGACGAAGCGGTACTAACAAGCCTATTTACGAATCAGAAGCCAGCATTTAGGAAGGACAATAACACAAACCAATGGCAAATATGGGTGGAGAGTGGGCGGGGCTTTCCCACTCCTCCTCAACAAGTCTCGCAAAGCAGCGCATGCGCGCTGACTCTAGGCTCGACCTAAAAGAAGAATTGGGCCTGGCAAAAAGTTTATTTTCAAAACAGTAAATAGAGGGTGCACAGCTACTGATTTGTACGAGTTCTAGAATGAAGTTCTGAAAAAGTTTGATAAGATTGGGTGCTCTCGCAGGAAGATTGTCCGTCCTATCACGCTAAAAGTTTAAATCAAATGTGGATAGGACACTTGTAACCACTTTGCCAGGAGATATACATTGAAAAACCCTCATAAACGCCATGTTTTACGAGTAGCGGTTTATCTTATTCTCCGCCCCACACTGGCGTTGTGGCAATAGTCATAGGGTTTGACAAGTTATACTGTGCCAGCCTCGCCCGAGGCGATCTCTGGTGTATCGTGGCAGTATCCAGAGAAAAGGTTTTACCCCACTGGTAAGTTTTCAAAAAGGTAAAAATAGTCTCCAATCTACAAACTGAACTTTATTCACGTCGTTGGACAACTATAGTAAAATAGATAGGAGGGTATGCTCTTAGGACTGGGTAAAGGGTCCTTCGCATATCACTTTAATGGAGTACGTCGACATGTTTCAGCTCAACTGGCCCGTAGGTCTATGGAGCTTTCGTCAGGACAGAAAAAACACATATACAAAAATGAATAAAAATACTCTCACTATTTGTGAAGTAGTTTGGTGATTTAAAACTAGTAGTCTTACCCACTATGGTTCAGGATATTCCACCTAAGGAAGAGAAACAAGGCAGTGTCTGGCTTATTATTTATAGTGGTCAAGGCATATTTAATTTATATGCTAACGGTGTAATCTCCTTTTACACAGAAATTTAATTACGGTACATTTTAAAGAAACACTCTATATGAAAGTACTCGTGACAAATTAAACAAGGAAGGCAGTATAGTGAGAGCTAGTGCGGTCACAGTATGTCAATTATTCAGAAAACTAATCAAGTCTGACAAAGAACTTTCGTTTTGGTCAAGTCGTGTACAAATTTAGAGTCATCGCCCCTCTACATGGTGTGAGCAGAGTAAGGGTACTTATATCAGAACTCTCAAATAAAAAACAAATTCATACCTTAATTTTGGGTAAATATGTCGTGAACCTGGGAAGAGAAATACAACAAGTGCAATAATAAGTGTACGACAGGGGAGATATGAGGGTAAAATTGGAAATACCTCGTGCGAGGTCTTACCTTGAGATTAAATCATTGTACTCCCTCGGAGGGTATGGACAGTGAGTCCCAGGCTGAAAAAGGTATCAAGAGTTAACAAGATTACATAATGTTCCCCGTGTTTGTGACGGGCTTCAGTGAAAACCTCACCCGCGTTGGAAACTGATTCCGCGTCTTGTGCTGGCGCTGACCTCCGGACGCCGGAGCCACGTTTCCGGCGGGGTTTTAGTGATGAGATGTCATCGTTATAGAAAGAGGACAAGCTGAAATATGGAAAGCTCGTGATGTCGGGCTATGTCATTCATAAGATTACTCAGGTCATAACCAACATTTCTTGAAAACGGCACTATTGTTTCAACATTTTTTTAAAAATATACGTCATTGAAATGGCTCTGATAAACAATTCCCAATTACGATGTAAATGACACCCATCTATCTTTTCAAAGTACATGTGGTGATTTTTGGATTCATGTGCGTCTAGCAAAAGAATCTCCGTGTAAATTATCGAGCAAAATGGTGCCATGAAATTTCATCATTAAGTCCATGTTTATTTGTCTTAAGACGATCTACCCAGCGTTGTTCCCTCTCATAAAGTACTTTCTCTACATTAGGGGTGTTTTCAGGCAATCTTTCAATGACAGTCCATTTTAGTTCTTCAATACTATGTTTCAGCTCAACAAAATGTGAACAGAGCTTCGTTGTGTTTTTTTGAAGGCGGATATTGCTCTTATGTTCTCCTATCCTTAGTTTAACCTTTCTGCACGTCATCCCAATGTACTTTTTTTCACAGGGGCAGGTTACCATGTAAATCACATGGGATGAATTGCAGTTGCTGTGTTGTTTTTGAATCCAGTTCAATGTGGGTGTCAGTTGTAAAGCTTTTGTACTAGATGTGGATTTACAGGCCAAGCATGATCCACAGGGATAATGTCCTGTCACCGGCGCCATGTGTACGTCTCTTATTGACTTTTCCAATCTCAGTTGTTTCGGGCGAGTGTGGACCAAGAAATCACGAAGGTTTTTGGTTCGTCTATTAGCAAAGCGTGGTTTTGGCCAATCATATTTACCTGTGTTTAGGATATGCCAGTTCTTATTGATTGATTTATTTATTTGATATGTCACAGGGCTGAAAGTTGTTACACAGGTCGTGAGATCTTCTGTTGTAGTTTTTTCGTAGGTGGTTAGAAGGTTTTCTCTCGGTTGGTTCATAGCCCTCTTGCGGCATTTAGATACAGTAGACGGTTTGTATTGTCTTTTTACAAGTCTTTCACTGAGTTCTTTTGCTTGTTTCTGATAGTCGCTCGTCTGGCTACAATTCCTCTTGAGACGTAAAAACTGGCTATATGGCAAGTTATCTCTCAGTGGTTGAGGATGGTAGCTTTTATATGATAACAAGCTGTTTTTTGCAGTGGATTTTCTGAAGGTTTTAGTCTCAATGTTGTTCTCTTTTATGTAGATGGTTAAATCCAGAAAGTCGGTACTTTCTTTGTCAGCAGTGTGGGTGAAATGGAGCCAGCGGTCTCGTGTGTTGAGCCACTCCATGAATTGGTTCAGATCTTGATCATTACGCCAAATTAGTAGGACATCATCAATATAACGTTTCCAGTACAATATACTGGAAACGAAAGGATTGTCTAATGTCAGGACATTTTTTGTTTCAAAATTGCTCACATAGAGTCCTGCCACCGAAGGAGCAAAGGCACTCCCCATGGAAGTGCCATGGCTCTGAAAGAACAATTGGCCATCATATTCAAAATAGTTCTCAGTTAACGCCAGCCGGCAGCATTCAAGAACAAAGTGTCTCGGTGTATTAAATTTCCAAACTTCCATGAAGAGAACGTCCTCTAGCATTTCAAGGGTCTCTTTTTGAGGCAGGCTAGTATATAAGGATTCGACGTCCAAACCCACTAATAGCATTGTAGTGGGGTCGAAAGATTTATCTTTCAATTGATTTAACACGTCCTATCACGCTGTCAGATAAAATAGAAGTAGTGCATGCATACATATGAATGCATCCCTGTGTGAGGCACACCACTGGGTTCATCAAAGATTGACTCCCATACAGGGTTCATTGGATTTTGCAAAGTTAATGTTTAATTGTTATCTTCTGATATTTTCCACATATCATATGAACGACGTTATCATCTTTGCATCATTATTCATCATATATACACGTTTCCACAACTCCAATGCATTTCGGGCTTGTAGCCCTTTTTCAAGGAGTTCTAAAAAATGAAGGAGATATAGCAGTCAATAAGGCATACAATCCGCTAACATGTAGAGTGAACAATACGTGTCGTACAGTGGGGTGTCCCAATTCATGCAGCCGCGTGAGGCCGCCTGTGTTGGAAGTGTTCAGTGAAATAGGAAATAGTGCTCGGTGAAAGAAAAACGAGAAAATCTTGGGCGTGCACAAGTTATCATGTTGGGAAGACGCCAGTACTAGAAGTGCTCGGTGTATAACTGGAGGCCAGACAAGGTTCAAAGTGCTCGAAGTAGTTAAAAAAGTTGTGTGCTCAATAGTATCTAAGCTACTTACAGCTGCGGTAGTACGGTGAATAATATCAACGAAGCTGTAAGAATAACGACATCACGTAAGGTACTACTTACGATGGGAGACCTGCCCCATCAGACTATAATGCAGCGTTTCATGATGATGCTCCGGGTCCGCAATGTGCTGCACTGAGCGTCCTATGGAGTCACAGTGAAGAGCGCGGTGACGTGCCCATATTAAACCGAGGCGATTAGTTACACTGGTCACGTGTGGTTAATAGAGATAAACGACGGGCTATCAGGGCGGCCATCTTGAGTGAATTTCGGAAGTTAGAATTTGTATAAGTCATGAGTCCCGATGTGGGTGTATTCTCAATAAAGTTGTGTGAAATAAAACAATGTGAAGTAACGAAATAAAACTAGCGAACAGTATCAATGTAAATAATAAGGGTATTATAAACAAGCCACAGCAAAGCTACAGTGTCAGAGAACCACACTTATGTGGTTGAAGACAGGACTAATGGTAGTAAACAAGAAAAAACATTAGTTATAGGTAACAACTAAATTCAATTCTATCATTGAGCCCAAAGGGCTTCATAGATTGTAAACGGTAGATCCATGATATTTCTCGCTGGAGTAAAAGTTAGTGATTGTCTCTACCCTCTGTTTTTAGGATGGTTTCAAGTACCATGAATTTTAATTGCGCAACTGTGTGTTTTCGCTCATTAAAGTGAACGGCAACAATAGATTTTTAATTTCTAGTTCTTATATTTGATTTGTGTTCGTTTATTCTCACTTTGATTTTCCTCTCAGTCTTCCCCACATAGATTTTTCCACAGGGACACTTCAATGAGTAGATGAGATTGGTGAAATCACACGTGGCATTAACGTTTAATTTGATGTCATTCCCTTTCATAGGGTGGGTGATGGTATTCCCTTTAATGATGTTATTACAATTATTGCAGTTCATACAAGGGCGTGTGCCTTTGTTCTCAGTTGTGGTAAGGGGTTGTTTTGCTAATATTTCCTTGATGTTTTTGCTCCGCGTATAGGCAAATATCGGGGGTTCTTTAAACATATCTTTAAAGTCGGGCTCTAGTTCCAAGATCGGCCAGTGTTTTAATATGATTTTTTTGTATGTAGCACTCATGGTTGAGAATTTGGATACTAGTACCATTCTGGTGTCTTTGGGTTTTGTAGTTTTTCTAAGAGCCTCTTGTCTGCTGATCGCTTGAACACGTGTCTTAGCATCCTCTAGTATAGTTTTAGGGTAACCCCTTTCTGAGAATCGATTACTCATTTCATTTATGCGTTGTTCAGCCATATGTTCGTCAGATGTGACGCGTTTAGCTCGCAACATTTGCGAAAATGGAAGGTGTCTTTTTAATGATCCCTCGTGGAAGCTAGTGAAGTGTGTTATTTCGATCCGTTGGTTTACGGTATAGGTCAGTTTTGAAACCATTGGGAGTTCTGGTGATAACTAAGTCTAGAAAATTGATTGATTCCTCACTCATTTGCCAGGTGAGCTGAATTCTTTCATCCGAAGTGTTCAGGGTAGTGTGGGCTTGTTGCAAGTTGGCTTTGGTGTCTTTCCATATAATAAATAGGTCATCGATGTACTTAATAAATAATTTGGTGTGGCTGTTCCAATTGTCATCTCCATAGATGTGTGTCTCTTCATATTCCTTCATGTATATGTTCGCATACATGGGAGCCGCACAGTTCCCCATTGACATTCCGGATAGTTGGAGGTACCAAGTTTTTTCATACTCAAAATAGCTATTGTATAATGTAAATATCATAAGTTCCATCAGAAACTGTTGCATCGGGGGGTCAATGTTGCTGTTAAGGATGGCCTTCTCAATTGCTTCTATACCTCCACCATGAGGGATGGAGGTATATAGTGCACTGACGTCTGCGGTGCACAGGACAAGATGTTCATCTGCTTGGATTGAAACTTCCGATAGCTTTAACAAAAAATCTGTAGTGTCCTTCACGTAGCTTCTCATTTTGGTGACTAAAGGCTGAAGGTGCCTATCTAGGAACTTCCCCACGGGTTCGTGTAGAGATCCTTTCGTAGACACTATCGGCCTGAACGGTGGGTCTTCACTGTTTTTGTGTATTTTCGGTGTCATGTGTATAGACGGGCTCTTGGGATATTCTTGAAGCAGAAACCTTTTGGTGCGGTCATCTATGATCCCTTGATAACGATAGTTTGAAGCATTTCTTTGAATTGGGTAGTGGGGTTAGCTTCCAGTCTCATGTAAGTGTTTTCATCCATGATATGTTCGGTTATTTTTCTGATGTACATTCCAGTGTTAACAATGACCAGGGCTCCGCCTTTATCTGCTTTTAAGCATTTTATGTCCTTATTGGTAGCAATCTTCTTGAGTGTCTTGATCTTTTTGTGTGATGTTTTTTGTGACTTTCCTTTTGTAGTTGATTTTAGTAAGATCGCGTTTTACAAGGTTTTCAAATAAGTCTATACATTTGTGGCTACACGGCGCTTGGTATGTGCTGTGTGGGCGTAACCCCATGAGTTGATCTGGTTTTTCCTGTGTTGTGGGTGGTAAGAAGTTATCAAAAAAATGACGCAATCTTAATTTTCGTGTAAGTTTGAAAGTGCTTACTTCCAGTTCAAGTAAGTTGGTTTGCGTTGTGGGGATGAAGGATGTATCTTTTTCTAACAATTTAATTTCGTGTGGCGTCAAATTGGTATCCGAGATGTTGATTACTAGGTGTTTTTTTTGGGTTTGTTGTCCTTCTGAATCGTGCTTCGTGTGTTCGGAGGCCCTTTTTCTTTCTCCTTGTTTTTTGCTCCTCCTGGGTCTTCTCTTTCGTCCTGGCCTGATTCTAAAAAATGAACCGAGGTAGATGGATCTTCTCTCAAGGAAGAGGTTTCAGAGGTTTCAGTTGTACCTTGTTGTTGATTTTGTCGAACAGTGGCGGTAGTAGGAATGTTGGTTTTCCTAGTTGGACGAGTAGAGGAATCACTACCTGAAGATGATGTATCGGTTTGATTATTGTATGGTTTGTTTCTACGTCTTTGGGCATACACCTCCGCCCACGTATAAACTTCGTCCAACTTGTAGTCCAGAGTATCTCGTCTGAACTTCCTCACTTTCCTCTCATTAATTTCTTTAGTGTGCTTATCCAATTGTATTTTAATGTCTTCAATGGTTTTAGACCACTCATCAGTTGTTATATAGTCAGCCAATTCCTTTTCAATTTCTTTGATCTCTTTTTCAAGATCCGCCAGTATATAAGATAATTCTTCTACGATGTATGTATGTACTACTTCTAAAAAGTTTATTTTGCCAGGTCAATATGTTGATTATAAACTGCACACAGGCTCTGCAATGGTAGGCATGAGACCAGTTTAACGGGCTACTTAAGTGAGTGGCACAATCAGTGCTGCAGGACCACTAGTAGCGCTTAATTTACAGGCCCTATGTACATGTCATACCACTTTACTTAGGGACTTATAAGGAAATTAAATATGCCAATTGGCGACAAGTGACTTTACCATGTTTTAAGAAGTGAGCACATACACTTTAGCACTGCTAAAGTGTGCCATAGCCTAATGCCAGCAAAAACGATAAGCAGAAAAAATGGAGGAAAGCAGAACGTTTTGAGTAGACCACCCTGACATCGACAGGTCTGACACTACAGTTAGAGCATTTTTTGGGGGTCAGAAAGACTGTTTAGTTACCAGGGATATGGGGCCTGTGGACTGATGCTTGGATAGCCCACCCAACCCATTTTTATTTCCTAAACTGAATTCTACACCAGACACTAGATGCTGGGGGGGGGGGGGGGGGAGGAGACACTAACCTCCATGAAGGCAGCAACTCTGATGGTTTGCACTTGCGCTGGTGAGAGCACATTTGTGATACACAGGGCTGTGCAATGCAACTGCTGCTCTGCTTTTCACTGGTGATGGGCTATCATCTTTTTAGTGAGTGGACGGGGGATCCTGGGATCTTTTGTGCCTCTTTCCCAAGAGGTGCACTGACTCAGTCAGTA
This sequence comes from Lissotriton helveticus, assembly GCF_964261635.1. NCBI lineage: Eukaryota > Metazoa > Chordata > Amphibia > Caudata > Salamandridae > Lissotriton > Lissotriton helveticus. The sequence continues at coordinate 1,265,598,378 of NC_136057.1, read as the reverse complement.
TGCATCCTAACAGGTTTTTGCTTTTGAGCCCACGTTTGTATTACTGCACAGGCACAGTGTTCCCTCCTTTGCAATGAACTATTCCCCCATTCAAATGTGAAAACAGCCCCTCCTAATTGTGCAGGTGCAAGATGTGCCTCTGTGTGATCAATTTTAATAGCAGGCGCTACACAAACATCTGTGGCCTCTTCTATAATATCAAAGTTCCCATGGGCTCATGGAGCTGGCACAAATGTCCTTTGAGGCCCCAAAGCACTTTCAGTAACATAGCCCCTGATGTCTAGTATGCTTTCTTCCCCAAAACTGGAGCATTTATATAACTGGCAGTCATGCCTTCTCATACCTGGTTCCTAAATCATGGTACGACCTGCCCCTTCACATCATGCCGCCTCCTCTGTTGTTCAATTCTGCAACAAAAAAAAATGAAGTGGCTCTTGACCTAGCACCCCCCCTGTTCCTGCTTCTGCTTCAGCACCAGGATACCCTCCTGGTTGAGTTGCACGCTATACAAATACCATAACATGTTTAGGAGTGGGGGCAGAATGACTATTGTCCTTTAGGGGTGAAGAGGTATGACTCTTTGCAAGGATGGACTGGCACCCACCCCTTCAGAGGGTTTCCCTATCTATAGTGCGAGGATGTGGCACTCACATTCTTTGCACTACAGGTCATGATGTATACGTGAATGTTATGTTGCCCGCACTCAAGCGATTAATTCTTCCTCTCCCTCCTTCACAACATCCACCCTCTGATCTCCTTGTAATCTATGCTGTGCATTAACAAAAACCGGAATTATGTGAGGTGGATGGGGTACATTGGTAGGAAAGTCATAGGAGCAGCGGGATGTTTAGTGGCACAGGTGGTGAAGAATGTTGGGTTTGAATGCCACCCAAGGCGACTGCCATTGGTTGGAATATTTGCAGACATAATGTTGTATGTCCAGAAGGTTGATAGAAATCTTTTAAAGCTACCACCTTCTTTTTGAAAACGTTTCTGTCCTGCTTGTGGTATTTATGGGCAATTCTGGCTATTTGGTGTGGGTAAAGGGAATGAGCACTAAGAGTATGCGAATCCTCTTAAAGGTATTTTTTTCTTCGTTTTAGTTATGATTTTACGCCGATGGATTCCTCCGCAGTTTATGTGCTAAGCAGCATGGCGCGCCAACGCCGCGCTTCGGTATCTGGTGGAGGAGCCAACAGCCCAGACTTTGAGAGATCAGAATATAGTCAAGACTGCATGTCTGCCAGTCCACAGCTTCCGTACAATTATTTGTGTAGCAAAGCTGCAAAAAGCAACAACTCAGGAATAACAACTGCTGCAAGTGCCACTTCTCCCATCAAGTGCAAAAGACCAATGAATGCCTTCATGCTTTTTGCCAAAAAGTACCGAGTTGAGTACACTCAGATGTACCCAGGGAAAGATAATAGGTAAGGAATAGTCCGTGTACAACTGTCATTGAAGTCCTAACAATTTGATAGTTGATTACCTCATTTCAGAACACATGATGTCCTCCTCCTATCTGAAGAACACACAGCAGCATTCATGAGTGAAACCCGGGAATGTCACGCTTTAAAATGTGTTCATGAGGTATAGATCACAGTATCCCATCTTATGTCTGTATAACCTTTTTCTTTCAGTTGCCTCTGATATGACAAACATTGTATGCTTGATCAAAATAGCAGCATATGTTTTCTGGTTATGAATAGAAGTATTCTAGCAAAATTACTTTTTCAGGTGGTGATGAAACCTTTTATTTTACATGAAAGTGAGGTGTAATGTGTGCCATGCAGTGGTTAGTTATAAAATGCTTGCATCATATTACAAGACCTATTTCATCAGAGACCTTGTATTTCGAAAACGTAAATATCGGGTTATTCATTAATAGTTATACACACAGAAAAAAAACACCTATAGGCTGGTTCCTATTTTATCAGACAAAAACTGAATATTTTCTGTATGTTTATTTTTTTTACATATTTGTGAACTCAATTAAAAATTATAATGGGCCCTTCAAGGGCATAAAAGCGCTTTTTAGGTTTCACATATGCTGCCGCTAAAGTGATTGTAGCTACAAATATATATATTAAAATTGGATTAGAGCCCGCCCATTACTTACCTTTACTTTCCATTGGCTGGCTCCCATGTAACTGTTTCCTTGCTTCCCATTGGGCAGCTGCTCCTCCTGGCGTCCGGCTTCCTCCTGAGCTTAAAATTCTTCATGGTCTTTGGTCCCTGCCGTGGCTCATGAACCAAGTAGTGCTTCCTGTGTCCAGTGTCCATCCACTGGCCAGCAGGTACTCCTTTTTAGGTCTCGCGACCTATGGATGCGCGCAAGCGCATCGAGCGAAGCGAGAATTCAAGTAGCCAAAATCCTCGTGAAACTAAGGGCTTCTTGCTCTGCGGTTTCCTTTAAGTTCACGTGAACCACGTGACAGCAGCAAGCACGCGCATCAGGCACTCCTCCCACACCTCACGGACATCTGTTCATTTCTCCTGCACAAGGCTCGCAAAAGGCTCTCCTCCCTCCCCACATCAAAGGCATCAATCACCCTCCCACAGGCTTCCCCAGCGCTGCCCCGCCCCCTGCTTCACGGCCAGGCCATCTGTTCCCTGCCAGACCTCTCACACCTCCGTCACAGCATGGCTGTGCTCCTTGATTTATTTAGTAACAGTGCCGCTTCCAGACACCTCCCACCTCTGACACAACATGCCCTTAGGCCTTTATTAAATAACAGCGCCGTTTGTTTACAATTTCTCGAAGGTGCTCTCTGTTTCAGCGTGCTTGAAGAATATTGGTTCGAAGCGCTCTGAACAAGTAGATAAAGCGCAGCGCTCCTGAAACGGGCAAAGCGCTGAAGGAAAATATGTTAACGTTTCTTCAAATTTAAGTAAAAGCTACAAACTGAAAAACATTTCATAAAGAACGTAACCCTGAGATCTGCTGCTGTGTTTCTTCATATAACTTTATTTTCAAAAGACGGGCAAAGGAGATGCGATAAACAAATCTCGATACCAAGTATTATGTCATATTCTTAAGCAGACAGGAGAGAGCGCTCTCTTGATTGCTATTATTTTATTGTCCCGGCACGCTATCTCGCTTTTCTGTGTCTCTTTCACTACCATTCAGAAATAACAGCACTGTAACTTTTGTTTCCTCAATACGTTTGATTTGAGCACGTCACTACGAAAGAGGATGTAGCTCAGTGGTAGAACGCATGCTTTGCAAGTATGAGGCCCCGGGTACAATCCCCAGCATCTCCACGTTTTGTTATTTATTTTTAAATATCTGTATTTCCCGAAAATTGATTTCTGTTAAACCACTGTGCCGCTTAATATAAATTAATTCAGTAAACTGTGTTAAAAGCGTCAGTTAGCTCTCATGGAGTGTGAAAGATCACAGCCGCTTTTGTTTCCTCAATACTTCCGATTTGAGCACGTCACTACGGAAGGGGATGTAGCTCAGTGGTAGAACGCATGCTTTACATGTATGAGGCCCCGTGTTCAATCACCAGCATCTCCAACGGATTAAAATAAATGAATTCAGTAAACAGTGTTGTTTGAAATAAATCAATTCAGTAAACAGTTTTGAAAACGTGAGTTAGCTCGCAAGCTTACCAATGAAACATGCACGTTGCCAATTCCTCATAACATGTCAAGTACAACATGATGGACTTGTCAAGGGATTTAAGGACAGTGAAGACAAGCATTGGCATAGCCAATAGGTCTCGCCTTTGGGACCTTATAAGTGTTTAGCCATGCAACAGCTGATGTTGTTGCACCAATGATATTGTGCTGCATAACTAAATACTTATAAGGTCCCAAAAGCGAGACCTATTGGCTATGCCAATGCTTGTTATTTAAACTTAATGACACACACTCAGAGTGCATGCTCTATAGTCCCTCTCCTTCATCCCAGCTCTCCTCCCATTCTCTGTTGATTTAACACCCTCCCCTCCCCCACCCTCTGCGGTGTTGGATGTACTAAGCTTGTGGGGACTCCGTAGGTTAGACTTAGTCGGCATGCCCTGGTGCAGACAGGCGCGTCCGAGCCAATAAATTAATGAAGGGGGCGCTGCCCACTCGTGGTCAGTAGTCTTTATGAGCTGATGTCTTTAATTGGGGCCGGAGCCTATCCGTATATCGGCCACCAGGGACCCAAAGTACATTGGCGACTAGGGTGGTTTGGAGCCCATGTTGGAACTATGATGGGTGTCGGGTGATACCTGCGTTGATTTGAGTAGTGGCCGTGGCTCTGCGCAGAGTAGGAGGCAGGGTCTCTGCTGCAGTTGCAGAGAAAGGGAGAGATGATGGGCCACTGCGATCAGCACGGCGAGTGCTGGCTCAGGCCACGGAGGCTGCTGGCGAGGCATACAAGGAATTGAGGAGACCCTGAATGTGGGCAGATAGACACTGAGTTGATCAAAAGAAATCAGGACCAGGGTGGAAAAAAAGGGGATAGGCAACGGGCGATGAACACAAACTAACAACAACAATAAAAGACAGTAGTAATATACCGGTAAAGTGCGGAGTCACAGCGATATAAGGGACTAGGAATCCCCCAGCAGTAGCGCATCAGGGGAAAAGCAGACATTGACACGAAACCCAGTAGAGAGGTCCGTAGGCCCAAGCCTGTGGCAGCAAGGTGGCATTGCACCAGACAAATTTGCACCCACCGAGAGTTACTCGGTGGCCCTGATCAGAGGATGGTAGATGACACCCAGGCGGCAGGGAGTCATCCAGTGCCTTCTGCAGGAGGTGGCACAAGCTCACATGTGGGAGTGGGTGCGCTGTCTGTGTTCAGTGAGTTGACACTCAGCAACTGTAGCACTCAGGTGTAAGACCTGGATAGGTTGATTAGAGAACTAGGGCCATGAGCAGGAGAGGCGATGTAGTGAAGAGATCCCTGCTGCTACATTTTGTGGCTGACGAAATATACTAACTGTTTGAGCACTTCCCAAACACGGGGTGTGAGGGGTTAGGACACTGCCATAATGGTGAAACCCACATTTTGAAAGATTAAAGCAGTATCAGGCAAGGCAAAGGAGAGTCCATTAATGCCTTCTATGCCCGCCTCCAGGCACTGGCAAGCACCTGCACTGGTGATGATCAGCCCAAGGATGTCAGGGCACAGATAATACAGGGGTGCCGGTCAGTGACCCTAAGGGGCTGATTCTCTAGCACCCAGGGATCAAGATGGAGGAAATGTTGGTAATGTTGCACATGTATGATCTGCCAGAGCGGATGAGATGGAAGCAGCTCTCCATAGAGGAATGGGACAGCCCTCTGGCAGTAAGGGAGCACAGGTCAAAGTGTAATCCGTTGACGCACTGCACACCCGAACAGCACCCCAAAGGCGCATGGTTAGTTTGGACCTGGGTGTGCCATATGGAAACTGGGGGTGGGAACCTCTCCCTGCAGAAATATGCCCTGCAAACGGACGCACGTGCTGGGCGTGCCATAGGCTGAATCACTTTGCCAGGATGTGTCAAAGCAATGACGGGGCGACGAGACTGCAGACCTCTATTGAGGGCTCTGAGACAGCTGTCTGTTGATGATACCTCGCTGCTGCTGGTATAGGAACGTGAATGGAAGGACAAAGAACAGCCAGAGGGAAGGATCCTGAGGAGGAAGAGGAGGTGTTCCTCATTTAGTTTGCAGCGCCGGGACCGAGAAGGAGGCGCCTCTAGCCTATGTATTATGTCATGATCATGGGCACGAAGGAGCGTGCTCTAATCGACACTGGACCATCAGTGAATGTCATTGACCAACAGCAGTACCCAAGACTGTGTCCCAGACTAGAGCTGTGGCCATCCAATACAAAGATCTATACTTCTAGTGGCACGGAGCCTTTTCTACTTCTGGGTGCCATGGATGTGGCAGTAAGGTTAGAGAACCGAGAGGTCATGACGCTGTTACACGTGACCAAGGAGGGTAAAGGCACATTGCTAGGCTGCAGCATGGTAGAAGACTAGGGACTGGTGTTTTTCGCTAAGGTGGCTTGTGACCTGCTAGCGGATCACATCCTTGATGCGTTTCCTCAGCTGTCCAAAGGATTCGGCCGTCAAAAGGGGGCCCCAGTAAATCTACATATTGACACTACTGTGAAGGCTACCGAATTGCAACATAGAACTAAACCATTTAATCTGTGAGCACGGGGATGCAAAGCTGGAGAAGCTTGAAAGCATGGACATTATTGAAGAAGTGACTACCTACTCCCTGTCCATCTCCTCTGGTGATAACTGGAAAGCCCATCATCGTGGGGCGATAGGACATTGTGTGGATATGAGGCTGCCCAACCGTGCCATCCGTTGGGAGCAACACTTCACCCCGACTTTAGATATCATTGCTGACCTCAACGGAGCAAGGTAGTTTTCAAAGTTGGATTTAAATGCAGGTTATCGCCAGCTAGAGCTGCACCCGGACAGTCATTACATCACATACTTTTAAATGTATTTGGGATTAAGGCTATATAAGAGACTGAGCTTTGGGATTTCCTCAGCCGCCGTAGTGTTACAAAATGCCATCAAGGAAACACTTTCTGGGCTTGAAAGGGTCCTTAATATTAGTGATGATATTCTCTTCTACTTGCCCACTCTGGCAGAACATCACAAGTGACACTACAGAGGATGACGCTCCACAAATGCAAATGTTAATTTTTCGAGCCTCAAATTGAGTTATTTGGATTAATTTTCTTGAGGAAGTTTTTGCAGGTAGATCCTCAAAAGTCAGCAGCCATTAAATCGGCACTGGCCCCAAAGAACCCCACGGACGTTCCTGGGGATGGTGACTTATTGTGGGAAGTTCTTACCGCATTTAGTAACACTGTCAGAAGCTTTGAGAGCTCTCACAAAGACTGATGTCAAATGGATGTGGGGCCCTGCGATGCAGAAGGTGTTTGAGGACATTAATGAGGCACTGTGGACTGACACCACCATGGCGTATTTCCAACTCTGATAGAACCATGGAATTGGGGGTTGATGCTAATCCAGTTGGACTAGGTGCAGTCTTGACCCAGGAAGAGAACCCTGGAGTGTGGACACCCCATGCATTTGCACGCAGAGGCAATTGAAGCACAGTATGCGTAAATTGAGAGTGAGGTGCTGGCTATTAAGTGGGCAGGTCTCTACGTTCATCTCTATATGTATGGCAGAGAGTTCTGAGTTGTAACTGACCATGAAACGCTGATGTCTGTTTGCGGGTACAGCATGCCGCCACCCCACCGAGGATTGAGCGTTGTGCTGTTCAGCTGCTGCCATACTGATTAATGTTGTGTACAGCCCTGGCACTGCCAACCCAGCGGACATCCTGCCCCGTCACCCCTCTGAGGCTGTGGAGTGAGGGGGGAGGTCTACATGTGGAATGATGCGGAGTTTGCCCGCATGGTGGTGCTTCCACACCATGCCATTCCAGTTTAGACCCAGCCATATGCAAATCAGTCTTGACCCTGCTCCTCATGGGAACAGTCCAGCCTAAACTTCCAGGCCAGGTCTTCCCTGGACTGCAAACCAGTATCTTGGGTCCTGTTTTGGAGTATCACCCCTCGTCAGCTAGGCTAGCTTGGCTACAGTGACATGATGAGCACTGGACCCACGTCTTGGCATACTCTTCCATCTTAGGGTAACAAATGCAAAAAGAGCAATTGACGGACGGAATGCTGAATGATGTCAAACATTCACCCCAAGTACAGAGATCTCAGCCTAAATCCATCAGTTTTTGATGTTTTTGTGGGTGGGAGGGGGTTTAAGTTTTAGGAAGGTGTTGGACATCTTGAAGCATTAGCTGTTTAGAGTGGTGTCACCTTGCTGATGGATTTCGATTTCTATCTGTGAGTTACAAGGAGTTCATTGCAGATGATGTTTATGATTGAGGACAATCTAGACCCTTGGGGTATTCAGTAGGCAATGATGAACCAGACACTTTGCCTCCTTCAAACTTAATTGCTTTAACTGTTTCCTAATGTTTAATGGGATGTAAAAGGGCCTGATTAGCGTGTTGTTGTAGGACAGGGTGGGACAACTCTCTCAAAAGGTAGGAAAAGTGATCCTGGTCTTAAATAATTTCTTGTTAGTACAATGCCCTGAAATGTTTGGTAAAGACTCGACATGTGCTAAGTTGATCCAATGTTTGTTTTTCCTAAAATTTCTATTCAGCAAAACAACTCTTGGTTTAGTCTTCATGATCTCCAACCATGTCGGAGTCCTAACAACCTTTATCCTTCACAATGTGGATTGCCTACACAGCACCTGTAATGAAACACACATAATATAGTGTTTCTGACTGTCACTCTAATTGGCATTACCTTTCCTTCCTTCTCAAGAAGAGTCCCTACCTTACCTCTGTCACCTAGACAGTTGTTCAGAGTGCTAACCTCTCAAGTGGTTATCTAACACCTGTTGTAGTCTTCATACAGTAACTTTTCGACTTCACTGTTAAAGCTTTACACCCAGGCCCTCCAGAAGAGGCAGGTCTTGCATTTCACGTCAAAAGATAGTTTCATAATTTCTCCAGCATTGCATATTTTCATGGATTTGCTTGTTTGAATCATTCCCTGTCTCTAAGGTGGGAATTCCATAGTAACTTTACACTAGAAGTACGATAAAATACATATGCCGGAAAGCTTTAATGTCACTTTAGTAGCACAATCTCCTTATCAAAAAAAAGTTTGAAGTCCAGCCAGTGAGGCGCGAGTGCCCCGAGTGCAACCCTCAGAGGCCTTTTCACTTCACATTTTTACTGCATGTTCTGTGAAAAGGTAATCGGAGATGAGCTCACTTTTCAGAGATGTTTTTTTCACATCTGTATATTCAGTTATCTTTCAAACCTTTTCGTGTGTGTCTCTTTGTCTTTGTGTGTCTTTGTCTTTCCACCATTACCCCTTGATTTGGTTTATATTTTGACCTTGGGAGAATCGCCCATGAGAAGTCTCTTCAAAAACTGGCATATGTCAAATTGCGGATTTACACATCACAGCCCATCGGAATGTGCATACATGTTGCCTTTATCTTGACCATAAACTGAAAGAGTGCAAGATCTGCAAAATGTTTTCTGCTAGGGCCCTCAATTGTGACAGAAGACTACTTAGTTGGCTCCAAAAACCGAAGACCTTAGAAACCTCTTTTTTGGGGATTATCCGTTCAAAGCACTCTTTCACAAGACGAGAAGGTGCACAGTTGTTACTTTCAACCTTTAAGCCTCTAGAAGGTATCTTTAGTAGATGAGTAATTGTCCATCTCTTATGAGCCAAATGCAGCAACTCAGAAGAATGCTCTTCAAATCACACAGAGCTGCCTCTCCTTCACCAAAGAGTGACATAAAGAAAAGAAAATGATCCAAACATTTGTTGTTGACTACGCCACCACCATGTCTTTTCAAACTAACAAATTGTAATCCTTGTTGAAAATTTCAACATCAGCGACATTATCACTGTCCAAAAACCCCTTGTCTACAGCATGCCGTTTACTCCCTCAGGCGCTCCATGCTTTATGACTACATAGACATCAACAACCATCTGGTCAACGACCCATCCTGAAGCAGGAAGAGGGGCACTTTCCAATATGTCTGACAAGGGAAATTTATCTAAAGTATTGCAGGAGCATACTTCCCCAAGCAAGATCCTATCTCAGCTACCTGCTGGAGACTGGGCTGTGTCTGAGTGGGACCTGAACACATTTGTTGGTCCTGTTTTTATTCTAGGTCAACTGAAATGTCAATACACTAAGGAGGAAGATTATGTTCGTGGCATGTGTTCTGTAGATACACATGCTTTGCATACTCCTGCCATCTAGTGTTGGGTTTGGTTGTTTGCAAGTTGTTTTTCTTCGAAAAAGTCTTTCCTAGTCACGAGGTAAGGTGACTCCTCCTTTTGGTGAAATGCCCGTTTCCTTTGACATCGAAAGCACTGGCACCAAAAACTTAAAGATACCCCTTTGGATCCGAAAATGGACATTATTCCATTAACACCCGATCCAAAGCAAAAAAAGACTTCTTATCAACCCTGATACTGGTCATATCCACATAACCCACCTAAGAAACGCAAGCTTCAAGAAGAGGAGCACACTTCTTAAAAGATTCCCTTGAAGAGAAAGACTGTGGCTACAAGTCCTTTTCATTTTCCGTCACCACCACCACCTCCGGCAGCCCCTTCACCTCCTGAGAATCCTTTGCATAATTACAACTCAAGATTCTCCTCCATCTCATCATGACGATGATGATGCAGATGATGGGGGAATGCCAACAGATCCATGGATAGATTATACACTAGATCCTCCAGGTGACACTGACCCAGACTTGTACCCAACCAAACCATCTCCTCCAGATGACAATGCATCACACCATGAGCTCATTGCCAGAGCTGCACATTACCATGAGGTAGAGCTCCATAAGGAATCCCTGGAAGAGATTTCTTATTTGAGACACTAGCATCCACACATAGGTCATTACAATCACGCCCAATGCTTAAAGGCATAATGCGCAATGCTGAAGAACTTTTTAAAGACCCAGTCAGAGCTTGCATCTTAACTCCTAGGGTGGACAAAAAATATAAAGGCTCTCCTACAGACCCTATCTTATTCCGAGGTCAATTGCCCTTAGATTCCCGAGTGGTTTCAAACGCTCGTAAGAGCGTTTTCTCAATCGTCAGGAGATGCTCCTCCACCGGCTAAGGAGTCTAAACTAATTGACACCTCCAGCAAGCGTTTAGCTGCTCAGGCAGCAAATCATTGACGTATTGCAAATACCCAAGGACTTTTAGCTAGGTATGACAGGGCGCACTGGGACGAAATGGAGCAACTTCTCCAATACCTCCCAGATGAGCATAAGACTAAAGCTCAGGACTTGAGAGTAAGCTTATTTCGAATTCCTCTATTCGATTTGCTCTACATGCTGCAGTCACCTCAGCTTGAGATATTAACACCAGCATCATACTCAGGAGGCACGCCAAGTTAAGGATCTCAGGTTTCAAACCGGAGGTCCAACAATTGATCCTTAACACACCCTTTGATAAGGAACACTTATTTGGCCCTAATGTTGACCAGGCATTAGAAAAGATGAAAAAAGACACTGAAGTCGCTAAATCTATGGGAGCACTTCAGACTGCATCCAACAGAGCTTCTTTTTGTCGCTCATTCTGCAGACGGGGGTCAAAAACAACATCCCCAGATCAGAATACCTTCACTTACAAGGGTAATATCCAGTTCTCTCCCTCCAGAGGATTTTTTAGAGGAGGTTATAGAGGCAGCAACTTTAAGGGTAGGGGTAAGGGCATCGCACCTAGAACTTCCCTTCCCCCAACACACAGTGACTGCCCATGCTTCCACCCAATTATACCACACCTGTCGGGGGAAGACTGCCAATTTCTCCCCATTTGGCAGTCTATAACATTAGACAAATGGGTTCTTGGAATTATCCAACATGGTTATTGCCTGGAGCTTACCACCAATCCCCCAAACATTCCGCCACAATCTCAAAGGATTATGGTGCAGTACTATACATGATTTCTAGCCTCTAAGCTGCCCCTTGACCGCTTCAGAGCATTTCTCCTTCCCCACCAAGAGATTCCACATCTCGGACATTAACTTTGCCCCCCAATGAAAATGACACCTTCCACACCGTTGTCTCAGTAGCCTTTTTTGTCTGCTGAGCTACCACCAAGAAAGGGTCCAGGTGGATAAATTGGAGGAAGATAAAGATTCCGACAACATAGGAGAGGGGAACTCAAGGAGGCTTGGTGGGCTCATGGAAATGAGTGGGAGGACTACTTTAATACTATGCAGACCCTACAGTGCATCCACCAGTAGAGCCACCAATGACATAGATAGAGCAACCTCTGCAATGGCTATTCTAGGTAAGTATGATCAAATGAGGTGGTTGTATACAGCACTTTACATAGACCTCTTACTGACAAAAAGCAAGAAAGTAAAGCTTTTCTCTGCAAAGGAGAGCGAGCTTTTTGTGGTGGCACTAGGGCCGAATTTAAAAGGGTTATTTTCCATGGCCCCTACCTCGCCATTTGACGAACCTTTATGTTTTTGATATTGGACATGTCGTTTCTGGGGTTAAGTTGTGTTCTCCAGTTGCGAGGTCGGTGCTAGATGCTGTTTTTTTGTTCGATATCTTAAGCTTTTTCGGGGACTTTTCTGAAAAACTTAGGAGCAATCCCCTCCTAGGTCGGACTCATGTGGGAAACGCCACTGTCAAGTAGATCGTCGTTTGTCAAATCACCGTCTGTGGTAGGACAGACATGGGTTAGTATCGGGGACCGACTGGTGGAAACAGAACAAGAGTGTCTTAGCAAACGGGGCTATCGCTTACCAGAGATAGGTAGACTTAATCCTTCCAAGTATACAGCGCGAAAATTGGTCATTATAGTAAATACGTTAGTGTGATCATATTAAAATCAAGCAGTTTGCAGAAATATCTTAAAAACGTTTGTTGTTGTGAAATATTACATGGACATAATCCTGCGCAAGCACTGTTAGAGATGGTATACGCATATCAAGTAAATACACATTTCAAAGGAAAATACAGTCGGAGACAGCGCATGTAAGGCAAATCACAGACAGTTGTATGCGGGGGGAATATCTCAAGTTAATGTACAGTGAATTACAAAGCAGTAGCGACATCAGTTCAGTGTGGCCAGTTGAGAAAAAGAGCTGTCATGTTCATTAAGGCCATTGTGAATGGAATCGAAATAAAACATCCATTTTAATTCCCGTATATTGAGAACGTTTGCAATGTTACCACCCCGGGGCCCTAGTGTGGCCTTTTCCAGAATCACCCATTTGAAGCTGTCAGGCAGATGCTGGACAGATAGAAAATACTCGACCAGTGGAGCGCCCTGTACCTCACAGCGTATGCGGCTGGTGTGTTGTAGAATTCTGACTTTAGCTTTCTGCTGTGTTTGGCCAATATATATCTGGTTGCACGGGCATACTATTGCATAGATGATGTTAGTGATGTTGCAATTAGTGTGTGATTTTAAGGGCACTTTATGTTGTTTATAGAGAAATTCCTTGGTTTGTACCGTTGTATCACAAGCCTTACATTGTCCGCATCTATGATGGCCTACAACTGGTGGGAGATTCCACATGGTTAGAAGTGTTTTTTCTTCCCTCGATGGTAAAAAGGATCTCACCACGTGGTCTCTTACACTTTTGGCTCTTTTAAAGGCATGTAGGGGTGTGCTTTCTTGTCCTATCTCATCTGCAACTAGTTTCCAGTGTTGGTTGATAGCGCGTTTTATTCTGTTGCTTTTGGTAGAGAACGTGGTAACGCACACAATTCTTTTTTCTTGTTGGTCCTTCCTTCCTTGGGGAGTAAGTAAATGTTCACGGTGGTTGAACCACGCATGCTTTCTAGCTCGTTTTACCAGGCGTCTTGGGTAGCCTCGTTGTAAAAGGCGGTTGCACAGATCAAGTGATTCATCCATGTAATCTTCTTTCTTTGAGCAGTTCCTACGGATCCGTAGGAACTGCCCAAACGGTAGATTATCCCGCAGTGCTCTGGGATGGTGGCTGTTATATTGCAGGAGCGAGTTCCTTTCTGCTGGCTTACGGTAAAGAGTTGTTCTCAGAAGCCCGGCTTCCTCATATATGGTGACATCCAAGAAATCCACTTTATTGTTGTCTGAGTGCATGGTGAACTTCAAATGGGGTGATTGCTGATTGAGCCATGAATGAAAAGATGCCAGATCTATTTGGCCGCCATTCCATATCAATAGTATATCGTCTATATACCACATCCAGAGACCGAGATTATCTCTGAATGGGTTAAAGCTGTTCAGGATTACATTGTCCTCAAATGTAGACACGTAGATAATCGCTACATCGGGAGCAAAAGGTGCCCCATGGCTACACTTTTCGTTTGCAGAAAAAATTGTTTTTTGAAAATAAAGAAGTTCTTTGTCATCGCTATCCTGAGAAGGGCAATGATAAATTCAGTTGGTACTGCCATCGGTGCGAGGCGTTTGTCCAGAGATCTAGTCATGACTGCCAAAGCCTCCTCCTGGGCGATAGAGGTGTAGAGTGAGACCACATCACACGTGGCAAGAATCTGTTTCCTGTGATCAAAGGGTAGATCTTCGACGATATTAATGGTATGTGTAGTGTCTCCCAAATATGTCTTGGTTGCCTCCGCAATGGGTTTGAGAAAGAAATCTACGTATCTTCCAAGTGGTTCAAGCATGGAGCCACAACCCGAGACTACAAGAGTAAAGACACAGGACTCCAGTCAGAGGCAGTGACGTTCTTCAGGTGCCACCGGCCCTGTCTCACCTCAAGCAGATCCATTACCTCTCTCATTATCTTAATCATTGACAGTCAATAACATGGATGTTGGATATTATACAACAAGGTCACACCCTAGAATTCTTGCAAAAACCTCCAACTCCGCCACCTATTCACAGAAAGCAAAACCATCTTTTAGCCCTTAAGGCAGAAATCTTAGCTCTCATTGTGAAAGGAGCAATAGAAGAAGTTTCCCCAGAACAACAAGGGACACTTAACAAAGGGTCTCCTCTTCGAGCCTCAGTCTCCCAGTTACGTCATGGCATCAGACGCTTCCTTACAGGGTTGGGGAGCACACTTACAAGACCTAGAGATTCAAGGTCATTGGTCAACTCAAGAGGCACATCAATCTATTGGAATTAAAAGCAGTATTCTTGGGTCTTCAAGCCTTCCTTCCAAAAATTCGTGGCTCGCCGGTCCTAGCCAGGACCAACAGTATAACAACAATGTTTTATCTTCTGAAGCATGTTTGCACAAAGTCAAAGTCCCCGTCTGCTCAAGCCCAGGAATTTCGGAATTGGCTCTTACAGCACATCACCACTCTGCAGTTAGAGCACGTTCCTGGAGTGCACAACACAAGGGCAGATTACCTAAGCAGATCACCTTCCATTTGCCACGAATGGGAACCGAATCACAATCCACTCCTACAAATATTCAGTCTATGGGGCAAACCGAAATGAGAGTTGTTTTCGAATCAACACAACAAGAAATGCAAACATTTCTCAAGCAGATTTCCGCAAAAAGGATCGAGGGGAAATGCTCTGCACCTTCGCTGGACAGAGATGTTTGCATATACGTTTCCCCCATTCCCTCTAATTTCGAGGATTCTAAGAAAAATTAGGTCTGAACCATTTTTTTTGGTCAAACTATTTTTATTGACATTACATCTTCAAATACATCATTCCAACAAGAGAATAGGTATTATTTGCAGTGGCAATCTTCAAGGCAATTATATTGACATACAGTACGGTCATCTCCAGAATAGTTCCTTTGCGGTAAACATTTTCAGCCTCACCAACAGAAGAATCCAGTATGAAAAGAGGATCAAAACCCCCATTCACACATCCCCTCACACCCCCCACCCCCCTGCAACCATCCCTAACTAGCCCCCCAACTCAACCCCCCCCTACTTCCCGACTCCTCCTCCCCCCCCTCCCCCCGGGCGTGCCGTAGAGTGTCTTCCTCAGAGTGGAAAGACGCTTGAATTTGTGGTTTTATGTAGCAATTGGACCAAGACATATCATGTGAAGTAGACGTCCCGCTGTACAGGAAGGGGTAGCTGATTAACCATTCGAGCAAAAATTAGGTGTCTACAACCCCGTGACATACTACAGTGGTTATTCTTAACGGTAAACATGGTAGAACGTCCCAAAAATCGCCAAGTTAAGACACGCCTAGGGGAAACCAACCTCCTCTCCGCTGAAGACAATCCCTCGAGAAGGCCTGATGCTCAGGCAACAAGTAGCAACCGAGTTTGGACCTCAGTGGCATGGGGATGTCCGTGCCATTGGAACGTGGTTGTCGGGGCGGGTCCCTAATTAAGCCGCTTCCCCCCGTGCGCCCCCCCCTTGGATAACAAGGCAACCCCAGCAAGTTCTACATCTTAGTGTGGACTTACCCCAGCCCCATCCTCAAAACCCTCCTCCTCCTCATCCACCGGGAGTGAGAGCTCCGTGACCAGTCGCTCCCATGCTTTCGCCCTTTCTAACGCCTGCTCGCTACCCGTACGATGTGCAATTTGAAGCCGGATCCCTCCCTCACACTCAGCCCATTTAATAAATTCAGCCTTCCATTTAACTAAGCTAGGATCTTACTTCGCCTTCCATTGGGAGGTTAAGGACCTTTTAGCTAGAAGGAACCCCAGGTCTATAAATTTACTTGTGATTTTATTCTTTGAAGTGTGAGGAAACCAATGGAGAATGCACTGTGCCATGGAGGGTTGTAGGTCTCTTTCAGTGATTTCCCTCAGAACGGTCGTCACTCCCTGCCAGAAGGGCTCAAGCAGCGGGCAGTCCCATAGCATATGCTTAAAATTGGCCTCATCCTTAGAACATCTAGGGCAGGACGCCAACTGGTTTGGGAAATATTTATGAAGGCGGACAGGCGTGAGGTAAGCCCTATGCAGGATGTAAAAATGCACCAACTGGAACCGTGCATTACGCGTACCCTTCCAAGCTCTCTCCACTATTCCACTCCATGCCGCATCTGGAATAACTTCCCCCAAATCCTCCTCCCACTTTGTTTTTAAGGCCGTTAAGGGGATCAAAGCCTCTAGGGTCATCCGACTATACAAACACGTTACTGCCTTAAGTGTGCCTGCCGCAACTACAATATACTGACACCCCATAGACGTAGTCTGCTCCGCCATCCCTGACCTCCAGTGTTTCCGCACTGCCGCCGTGAGCGCCGCATGTAACAAAGTCACCCCCCGGCAACTCAAAGCGGTCCTGAAGAACATCGAATGGGATCTGGGCACCTTCCTCATACAGGTCACCCATCTTCGACAAACCCTGCTGCTTCCAGATCTCTAGCCTCTGCCACGTTCCTCCGTGCGGCAGCGCCCTGCACATCTTCAGTGGAATAGCTGGCGCATAAGGGTCAATATATTCCCTCGTCGGAGGTACCTGTTCCAACACTTCCGGGCTGTGTCAAATTCCTGAGTAAGATGCATATCCCCAATTGGAAGGCGCAAGACAATGCGGGACAAAACCAGCAGTGGCCCCGTTAGTTCTCCTGACTCTTCTACTCCCCTAGTAGCCCTCGCAACCCACTGCGTGAGCCACTGAAGTTGAGCTGCTAAGTAGTACATCTCGTAGTCTGGGACCGCCAAACCGCCTTCCGCGCGAGGCCTCATGAGTGTAGTGAGCGCTACCCGCGCCCAGGGCCGGACTGACAATGCCGGGCACCGGGCAATCCCCCGGTTGGCTGCCAGGGGTGGGGGCCGGTTTTTGGGATGGGGCCGCTTTTGTCGCTGGGGCCGATTTTTGGGACCTGCACTCAGTACAGTAGTACTCACTTACTACTGTACTCTGCTGCCTCTGCTGCGTGCCTGCCTCTCTCCTCGCTCCGTGTGGAAAAAAAATCACAATTTAGTAAATCTGTCTTTTTTTCTTTAAAAAAAGCTTTCTACTTGTGGTGTGATTTACGAGTTGGCATCCGTTGTTCCACTCACTGCTCCTGGAAAAGATAAAGATCACAGCAAATGTTTATGAAAAGGCTGTTGTGTTAAAATGTAAGGCGTTCTGATACCCTGCTTTGGGATGAGTTGTGGCACTTTCCATCCCAATGCAGGATGTCAGAGCACTTTACATCACAAGTACACAAATATTTTAAATACCACTATTTTGCTTTTTCTTTGATAGCACTTTACCATTTCTGTAGTGCTAAAGCGCTATAAAAGAAATAAAACAAAATAGTGGTATTTAAATGATAATTTGTGTAAATACTAGGGAGACCAACAAATCTGAAATTCTTACATTCTCTGGAAGAGAAGACGTAATAAACAAGGAAAATGCCATCACGGAGGCCTCTTGGAATTACTGGGCTGCACTTAGTCCATCAGTGGGAGTTATCTTTACATCATCAAGGCTTTGAACCGTGATTTACAGAGTACTGTTTTTGTTAATGTCAAGGTCAACATTTGAACGAAATTTGGTTGTTAAATATTTCTTATTGCCAAAAATCATTATTTCTCATCATATTTATTCAGTATTCTGGGGCCATATGTATCAGCATTCCGTTTTGCGATTCCTAAATAGCGATTTTTAAGGAATCACTATTTAGAAATCGCAAAATGGTATGTATGTAGGAAATCGCTTCTTTTTAGCGATTCCTTAAAATTCCTTAATTGCCAGGAGGCCCATAGGAATGAATGGGGAAATGTGCGATTCACACTTTGCTAATCGCAAATTGTGAATATTTTCAAGGGTGCAGGGGTGTCTCAAGAACACCCTGCTGCGCCCCTGAAAATGACTTGTGTGCGCATATGGCGCACATACATGCCCTAAGGGCATGTATGAGCGTCACATGGCACCTTTTGATTTTCAAAAAAATGCTTTTTTAAAAGAATTCGCAACTTACCACCAACTAGAAGTTGGTGGTAATTTGCGAATCCTTAATGGCATTTTGGAATGTTTTTTTCCTTGATACATTGCATTTAAGAAATCGCAAAATTTGCAATTTCTTAAAGCAATCGCAAAATAAGCAATGGCAAATTTAGCGATTCCTTATTTTGCACCAAAAATGTTTCATACATACCATTTAGCTAAAATGGGTTCGCAAACGCCGGAATTCTGAGAATTTCGGCGTTTGCGAACCTATTTTGCCTTGATACATATGGCTCCTGGTGTCTACAATTGTTATTCAAGGAATGTTATGCTAATATCCTATCATCACAGCACGTTTGATTCATTATTGGGTATGATGTGCAGGGTGTGTCTGAATGTTTCTTTCCTTTTTTAGGTTTTGCCTGGCGAAAAGATGCGCTCTGATGAGAACTGTAGTGTGGGTTTGGGTCGGCCCTCGTCATTCATTGGCTGGCTCCATAAATGGAGCCTAGCCATTGGACGAGGGGCCTGTCCGTCAATGCCGGACCAGATTCGGGGGCGTTCCCGAGATTCTTTGGCTTTTGCCGACGTCACGCGACGTCAGCCGAAAGCCGGGAACGCCCCCGAATCTGGTCCGGCATTGAGCCGGCACCCGCCTTCCTGCTCCGGCCGTCTTCTGCGTCTCTCCTCCCCCTTTCCCGCCCCCTCCCGCTTGTTTCCTGATGCTGGCCTCCCCCTTTCGCCGTCGCCGTGCGAAGAGCTGCTTCAGGAGCGGAGTGGAAGCAATGTTTTGTTTGCGAGTCAGCTGGACTGCACAGTCACCGCGACGGCTCTCTCCACAGGAACTCGGCCGTAATCCGAGGCCTGAGCACCGAACATGTCCCGCCCCGGAACGAAGTCCAGGTGAGTGCTTTGTTTGCTGGGGCTAGGGGAGGCTCCCTCCCGCTACCCGTGTGTCCGTTCCCGCCCCCGCACCCCCCGCCCCTCTCCGTGTGTCCGTTCCATTTGAGTCAGTGTTGGTGTTTGCTTATTTTAATCCGCCCCCCCCCCTTCTCAAGCTCTTTTTTTACACATATTGTATAAACAAAGACAAGCAAAGTTACCTATAGAACATCAGATCTACAATAGACGGGCAACATTAGTCTGAAGGGATGCATCTGCATGACGTGTGACTGACTTTACCCAGCCCTTGCTGCCTTTCCCAGGTGCCACTGCCAGCATTTCGGCAAATGCGGTAATTTCCCTGTAGCTGGCATCTAACAGACTGGGTTCAGCCCCACTCATTTTCGATGCTGGCCTCCCCCTTTCGCCGTTGCCGTGCGAAGAGCTGCTTCAGGAGCGGAGTGGAAGCAATGTTTTGTTTGTGAGTCAGCTGGACTGCACAGGCACCGCGACGGCTCTCTCCACAGGAACTCAGCCATAATCCGAGGCCTCAGCTGTAGGAGAGAGGAGCCTTGAACTTTGGAAACACCCAGATCATGGCTGCCAAGATGCTGGGATGTGGGCGGAGAGGCCTCGGCCTTAAACCCAAGATACTCACACCAGGGAGACCCGCATGCTGACCTCCTGTCATCTTTGGCAGTTCCCAGTATTCCTGTTTATTTATGTGGTTTTTGTCTTCCTGCGAAACGTGCTGGAGTGGGCGTGCTGTACTTTAAAAATAACACATTCAGTGACAAAGCGCCAACCTAGCTACAAGAGGGATGTTATGCGCTATTATTGACCCTAGCCCCATACCGAGTACTAACTGCTACACCTATGTGATATATAGCTCGTTATATGATCTGAATATTTCCTGGTAGTGACAGCAGGTAAGTGTTTTTATCCAGATTACTGTCATTCATTGTATCGATCTCAGAAGGATGAGTGGTTGAGATCGTCAAGCAGGATTCTGATGTATATCCTCCGGGCCCCACCTCAGGTCTTTACACACGGGCGACTATAGCACCTGCATAAAGTCATATGTCCACATAGATCAACACTAGCATACATACACTAGTCACACACAGTCGCAAATGTCCATCTCCATTGATGTCCGTGTGCCCCCTCCTGCCCTCCCCCTCTCGCTGTCCGTAGTAAGAGTTCATGCAGCAATGTTTGCTGAAGGCCAAGTAGTTCTATTGTCTACTATAAGTGTTCAGTGATTTCTATATAGATGAATTACGAATTACAGAAATGACGAGTGTAAGAATCTGATGGTTTTTTTTTCTGCGGGCCTCTGAGTTTTTAAAATCTTGATACGTTTTTTTATTAAACTGGCAAATGGAAAACTGCTAAACAGCTCACGCTGCATGTACGCTGACCCCTCAAACACAGTAACATTGGTTAATGCTGATTGACTTGCCGGACTATATAATAAGGCTGCATGAATGTGGTGGAGGAGAATGTACCAGTAGCATAAAGGCCAGCTGTTTGTGGGCTGCAGTTTAGCTTTACGCCACCCATTTGGGTGACTTCAAAAGCAAAGCATGCTCAGGACTGCAATTGGAACCCTGAATGGCTGCGGTGTCCGCCTATTCTTCAAAAGCGGTATGTTCCCAAAAGGCCACTTTCTGACATCACTGAAACTGGTTGGTGTCAACAGAATAGTGAACACAATCAGCAGGGTGTGATCTTTATTTATAGAGTGTGATGAGCCATGATTACGAGGTCTGATGGGACATATATTTCCTTCCTTTGTTCTATTATGCTCAGTGCATCCAAAAGCACTGTTGCAAGAGCAAGCACGCATACCTCCCTAGGACCATGGTGATAGCTTTTGCCACAAAACCTATTATGGCACAGTTCTGCTGTTAGATCTGAGGAATGAGCCACTACAGCATGTTCTCCTTCTGCACAAAGTTGAATTATGTATGCCATCAATAAACTGCACAGACCAAAGTAAACCATTTTGACCTGGAAAGACCTGCTTTCAACATTTGCTTACAATCCCCTACGTAGTGCACTGAAGCCCACATGGTTGTGGTGCTTTATGGGTAAAAAGCATAACATGCCATATTTTGACATTGGCCTGCCCTACATAGGTTGGAGTAGTTTGTTTTGTAAAAGGCCCACTTCTTAATAGAATTGTTCTGTGGAAGAGACACAAGGGGGCGCTGTGCTAGCTTCCCTGCCCCCTCGCTGTGCTTGCTTCCCTGCCCCCTCGCTGTGCTTTCTTCCCTGCCCCATGGCTGTGCTTGCTTCCCTGCCCCCTCGCTGTGCTTGCTTCCCTGCCCCCTGGCTGTGCTTGCTTCCCTGCCCCCTGGCTGTGCTTGCTTCCCTGCCCCCTGGCTGTGCTTGCTTCCCTGCCCCCTGGCTGTGCTTGCTTCCCTGCCCCCTGGCTGTGCTTGCTTCCCTGCCCCCTGGCTGTGCTTGCTTCCCTGCCCCCTGGCTGTGCTTGCTTCCCTGCCCCCTGACTGTGCTTGCTTCCCTGCCCCCTGGCTGTGCTTGCTTCCCTGCCCCCTCGCTGTGCTTGCTTCCCTGCCCCCTGGCTGTGCTTGCTTCCCTGCCCCCTCGCTGTGCTTGCTTCCCTGGCTGCACTTGCTTCCCTGCCCCCTCGCTGTGCTTGCTTCCCTGGCTGTGCTTGCTTCCCTGCCCCCTCGCTGTGCTTGGTTCCCTGCCCCCTGGCTGCGCTTGCTTCCCTGCCCCCTCGCTGTGCTTTCTTCCCTGCCCCCTCGCTGTGCTTGCTTCCCTGGCTGTGCTTGCTTCCCTGCCCCCTCGCTGTGCTTTCTTCCCTGCCCCCTCGCTGTGCTTGCTTCCCTGCCCCCTCGCTGCGCTTGCTTCCCTGCCCCCTCGCTGCGCTTGCTTCCCTGCCCCCTCGCTGCGCTTGCTTCCCTGCCCCCTCGCTGCGCTTGCTTCCCTGCCCCCTCGCTGCGCTTGCTTCCCTGCCCCCTCGCTGCGCTTGCTTCCCTGCCCCCTCGCTGCGCTTGCTTCCCTGCCCCCTCGCTGCGCTTGCTTCCCTGCCCCCTCGCTGCGCTTGCTTCCCTGCCCCCTTGCTGTGCTTACTTCCCTGGCTGTGCTTGCTTCCCTGCCCCCTCGCTGTGCTTGCTTCCCTGGCTCTGCTTGCTCCCCTGCCCCCTCCCTGTGCTTGCTCCCCTGTGCCCTGGCTGCGCTTGCTTCCCTGCCCCCTGGCTGTGCTTTCTCCCCTGCCCCCTGGTTCCCCTTCCCCCTCGCTGTGCTTGCTTCCCTGCCCCCTCGCTGTGCTTGCTTCCCTGCCCCCTCGCTGTGCTTGCTCCCCTGCCCCCTGGCTGTGCTTGCTCCCCTGCCCCCTGGCTGTGCTTGCTCCCCTGCCCCCTGGCTGTGCTTGCTTCCCTGCCACCTGGCTGTGCTTGCTCCCCTGCCCCCAGGCTGTGCTTGCTTCCCTGCCCCCTGGCTGTGCTTGCTTCCTTGCACCTTCGCTGTGATTGCTTCCCTGCCCCCTGGCTGCGCTTGCTTCCCTGCCCCCTCGCTGTGCTTGCTTCCCTGCCCCTTTGCTGTGCTTGCTTCCCTGCCCCCTGGCTGTGCTTGCTTCCCTGCCCCCTGGCTGTGCTTGCTCTCCTAGGTGTGTTTGTGTGTGTGTGTGGCTCTGGGTGTGTGTGTGGCTCTGTGTGTGTGTGTGTGTGTGGCTCTGTGTGTGTGTGTGTGGCTCTGGGGGGGTGTGTGGCTCTGTGTGTGTGTGTGTGGCTCTAGGTGTGTGTGTGTGTGTGTGGCTCTAGGTGTGTGTGGCTCTAGGTGTGTGTGTGTGTGGCTCTGGGTGTGTGTGTGTGTTAGTAATTGCTGTCTGCTGAGCTCGTCCAGTAGGGTACAATATGTCTTACATTTGCGAGAGATTAAGCTGTTGGCAATGTAAATGACAATGCCATTTATTTATCTGTTTTCAAAACCAACACAAATAAAAATTTTGTCATTTACAATGCCAATAGCTCTAACTTTTTCAAAGGCAAAACCGTTGCATTGTAAATGCTTGTTCATGATTTGGATTGGTCTTTTTTATGTTTTGTATATCCTTTAGAGTCACATGTTTAATTTAAACTGCATGGTTTGAATGAAGTAGTGTCACTTGCAGTGTTAGAAATTGGTAATCAATGACCAGTTTATTTTGTGCACCATTGAGTTGGTTCAACGGTTATCAAATTAAGCTGTCACAATTGGTTTATGCACATGGGTCGGTTTAACATGGGGTTACATTTTATTCTGTTCACAGCGTAAAAGCACGTAAATTCCAGTGTTGAATTTCTTTCATTGAGTTTATTTTTAAAACATCTTATGGGTTTTAGGACGGGCAGAGAGTTTGAAAGCGTAATTAGTTGAAGTATGTTTTGGTGTTGTTTTCAATATATTCACTTTAAGGAAACCTTATTTTACTTCTATGATCTCCCAAACAACTCTTTCTGAATCCACCCCTCATTTAACCCCAAACCTCATTTTACTACTGTGATTTCCCTAATCCCTTTCTAGAAACTCGTCCCACCTCCATCTTTCCTTTTACACCTCCCAATCCTCATCTCACGGCTATGATCTCCTAAATAACACTTTCTAGACTATTCCCTCTTCCATCCCTCCATTATCCTATTCAATCCAACTAACAGACTCGCATGTCCACCACTCAAATGAACATATATTTACCGATTTTCTTATACTAACCCACCACTAATCCCGTCAGGAGTAACGTGCTACTCGCCGGAAAGTGCTTTGACGCCTCATCAGATATTATATATATATATATATATATATATATTTGTTTCCCCTCCATTTCATCTAGGTGTGAGGCTCCCAGCCAGGATACTCCAATAACAAGAAGCTTTATGGCCCCTTGACTTCAGTTTTTGTTATGGGCAACAGTTGTGCGCTGCTTCATGGCTTCTGTCACCCCATTAAAAGACTATTTAAAACAAAATACATAGCGGTATATGGATGCTTCACATTGTATTTCATCATGAGGATTTGCTTTTCCAGATGATGTGAATAGGTTTTTTTTATGCAGCATATGATTTGTACTATGCATACTGTGAACTGAGATGCTTTCAGGTGTCTTGAAAAGAAGTTGTGGGTGCATTTTTATGGCAGGACTTGGTTAAGAGCTCTGGAGTTGAGGCAGAATGCAGCGCTAGTTTCGTACAGTGCCGGTCAATGGGTCCTAGAGGTGTCAAGATTACAAGCACCTCCAAACTTTGGCCTCTCCACATACCACAGAGAGTGACTTGTGAGGCCAATAACATGAGCTCTATCCAGGTGAATCAGCACTATTAGGCAGTTTCTGTGATGTACCAGAATTAATGCAGAGAGAGAGGGCTTTGGGTCGACTCACTTCAATCAGTGCTTTTTGTGGGGCGTTCATGGCTTGCCATTTCTTGGAAGGACTGTCTCATCAAGACCATGGCATGCATATCTAAATTGCAAATCTGTCTTAAGACCCCTCATATGGTGCTGTATGTGTGAAAATGCACTTTCTTTTCACTTTAAGTAAAAGCTTGTAGTAGTATTTGCGCTGATAATTTGTTGCTGCACTCGCCTGCATGGTCGGATAGTTGGCGCACATAGCCTAGGCTGCGGCGCACAGAGACCATACACTGCCGCACACAGAGGAAAGAAATTATAGGGAACATTGGTCAGGACCGTTCTACGGTTTCAGCGAGATTCTACTGCTCTTTAGGTAAGTACCAAAGTCTCGCTGGTTGCATTGTCATCTCCCCCTTTCTCTGCGGGGCAGTAAGTGCTTCCCACAGTGTGCTGATGCTTCCCCATGGCATTCTGTGTCTCCTCTGGGATGCTGAGCCCTGTGGGGCAGTAAGTGCTTCCCACAGTGCACTGGTGCTTTCCCTGAGCATTCTGTGTCTCCTCTGGGATGCTGAGCCCTGTGGGGCAGTAAGTGCTTCCCACAGTGCACTGGTGCTTCCCCCGAGCATTCTGGGTCTCCTCTATACCAGCAAGTTAAAGCCGAAATAGTTTGTTTCAATGTTAAAGGGGAGGAAATAAGTAATAACTTTCCAGGAGGGGTATCTTTGCTATGATGAAACCAATTGCTATTGGACACTTCTCCAAGTAGCCGGCCGGTATCTCGAAAGTGCACCCGAAAAGAACCCCAAACGTGTCCAACTTTCTTTTGAAAGGTCGAAGAGCTAAAATCCTAAACGTGTCTCCGAGTGCCACTGTTGCCACACACACTATACAAATAAATGCACTGAGCTAGGCTGCCTGAGGAGTTATTTCTTAATGAGCGCGATAGAAAGCAACTGTTTATTTGTGCATGGCCCCTAGTTTCTGGATTTAAATACATCTTAAATGAGGCTGTTTTAAGTAGTTGCCTCTATAATCAAGATAAAATTAGCCTTAAGTTACATAACATAACCGTTTCCCCATAACTGTGACTCGATGAGCAAATAAAACCTTTTATTACTGGGCTATTTCTTAAGGATCGCGTGTACTCTGTATAGCACTCTGCTCTCTCCTGAATGAGGAAATGTAAATGTATTTACATAATAAAGCCAATGCTTATTTCATCGAATAATATACCGCATACTTTGAGATTCCATGCAGCATAAATAATTCAAACTCTCCTAGTAATCTCCAAGGCGCTTTAGATAGCAACTCATTTCACTTGCTGTGCACTCAGTAGCTAGTTAAAAAAATGTATTGTTTCTACACTTAGAATAACCACACAGAAGCAAGAACAACTGGAATAAAACGCAATATTTGAATTGTTTCAGACTACTGGTGCTGCACAGCAGTATCTAAAGAGGAGGGGGGAGGGACCACATTGCACACTTCTTTACGATGCATCTTTTTATGCGGTTCTACATGTTGAAGCAGCACAATGATTGATTCAACAAGATAGTCTGTGATCTGCCCCGAAACAGTGGCTTCTATTTCCGCACTGTTGTTTATCTCATCAGTACTGCTACCTCGCTCAGGCCGGCAGTCAAATATGTAATCAAACAAATACGCAAAATCTATAGGAATTTTACACTGACTCACTCCATTTTGCCTGCCACTACAAAATGGTATAAAGAAACCATCATGCTGCAGTAAGGAGAGCCTGAGGCCAGACGACATCCATTACTGAAGAGGCATTGATTGGTACAGGTATCGTACAGTAGCAGAAAACACGCAGCCTCGTAGAAATAACACCGGCCTTCCGCATTGTAGTTTCTACCTAACTTTTCAAAACGTTCCCATTACAGTTGGCATTGCATTGCCTGCTCAACAATCTCGTTGCTATCTCTGAATAATTGTAATACTGATCTGCTGAGAATGGGACCAGATTTACAGTACCACACTAAATGCCCACCACTGCGACCCCCCACACATGAGATCACTGAATTGTACTGATAAAGCAGGAGATAATTGTATGTCATGGTTACAAGGCCGGTGTCGTATCTAAAACCCAGTGACGCCTTTAAACCCCCGGAACTGCTGGGGAGAAGGGAAAGGAAAGGCGTGAATAATGGAAATTTGGGAGGAGAAAGTAGGGGGAGATAACAAGAAAGACGTTCTGTTCACTCATAAGCTTGATAAATGATCCATTTTACCCTTTAGGAGCAGGTCCATGTACCCCATTGTACAGTAACCCAGGTCTGTGAGGTGCAGCACTCGTTGATAATCCTGGCAAGAGAGTTCTCAAAATGCATTTGTGAGAAAATTCACGCAGGGGCCCTACTGCTTCTCAAACTGTTGCAGCTGGTGGTTTACTGTAGCTGAGATCTTCTCCATGATCAGGGTGTGGTACAGCTTGTGAAGCCAGTCGATATCTTCCGGCATGTAGCCCATAACCCATTGTTCACTGTTTGCATGTGAATTACAGATGCGCACGTTGTAGGTGTTGAAATAGCTGGGCGGGAAAGGAGAAGCTACAGAAAAAGTCCCAGCGCCATTAGCACATGTAAAATGTTTTTTAGATACATATTGTTGTTACTGACTGCTGAGACATGGTTAGATAAGTCTCTGTCAGCCTCAGATTCCTCTAAATTAAAATCTGATTTCTTCTGCTTTATTGCATCAAAAAAGGCCATTTTTGTTGGCTCTTAGGGCTCAGTGCACTTTACTACCACTAACCAGTGCTAAAGTGCTTGCGCTCTTTCCTTTCAAACATGGTAAAATTATCTTACACCGAATTGGCAATTTTATATTACTTGTAAGTCCCTAGAAATGTGGATCTACATGTACCGAGGGACTTTACATTAAATGCTGCTAGTGGGCCTGCAGCACTTATTGTGTCACCCACTTAAGTAGGCTATTTAAAGATGTGTCATGTCAAGGCCAGGGCCTTTGTGTTAATTTTTCATACTTTCTGGCTAGGGTGCCATTTGAGACATTGCCATGCCTTCTGTCAGCCTGGGTGCTTATGTGTGACATTTCCATGCTTTCTGGCCTGGGTGCTTAATTATGTGTGCTATTTCCATAGTTGCTGGCCACAGTGACCTGGAGCAGGAGGCTCATGTGTGACATTTCCATGCTTACGGCCTGGGTGCTTATATGTGACGTTTGCATGCTTACTGGCCTGGTGGTGTGACCAGGCCGGGGTCAGTGCCTTGGTGCTTATGTGTGACATTTCCACAGTTTCTGGCCTCAGTCAGTGGCCTGTGTGCTCATGTGTGACATCACATCAGTGCTTAATTTGTGACAACATGAGTGACAATTTACTATGCTTTAAAAGTTAATACAATCTAATATGTAATGACAAATGTGTTGAAAAATGCTTTGTTTTGGCCTTTCTGTGTCTCAAATTTTCTTGGGGGGGACAAGTTCAACGCCCAAAACTCCCCCTAGTAGTGGTTGCTCACTGCACTTGCTCGCTACACACCATGTGGGGGGCTGGTCTCACTTTTACTTTGTTTTCTCTGATTCACTACTTGTGTCTATTTTGGTGCTCCCTGAAAGAATGTCTATGGCACATGACTTGGTGGGTAACCTGGTACTCCTTAAGGTCATCATCTACTATTTACTCTACTTTGAAAGTTGATACAATTGAATATGTAATGAAAAACGTGCTGTAAAATTCACCCTTTTGGTCTGTCATTTTCCAAAATTTTCTTGGGGGGAGGAACCCCCCCAAACCCCCTTAGTGGCAGTCTCGCTCGCTCGCTACGCTCGCTCGCTACGTGCCGGGTGGGGGCTGGTTTGCAGAAATTTGCCAGGGCTGCTTTTAGTTGCCAGTCCGGCCCTGCCCGCGCCCCAAAGGAACGTGGTAATCATAGACTTCAACCTCCGAAGATAACTTGCTGGTATCTATATCGGGAGGGTCCGAAAAAAATATAACCACCGCGGAAGGGTCACCATCTTAAGCAGAGCCACTCTCCCCGCCACTGACAATGGTAGGTTACTCCAAAACTCAAAGCTAGCTTTGGTTCCTCTGATCACCTTCCCCACGTTCCCATCCAGAATGTCCACCTGCTCATTGTTAATCACCGTGCCTAAATACGCAAGCCGCCGCTCCTCCCAGTTTACCCCGTCTATGGACCTAGGGCGAGTCCTACCTCCTCGCACCGGGAACAGACATGACTTCGACCAGTTGACTTTTAGCCCCACCACCGCACTAAGGGCTCGCAACAGCGGCTTCGCACCTTCCAGATCCCCATCTGTATTCGCCAGGAACATTAAGAGGTCATCAGGATACAGGGATATATTATGGACCTGCCCGTATACGTCCAGGCCCCGATAAGCCCGCCCCAGTCGAGCATGCGCCACAAGGGGTTCAATCGCTAAGGCAAACCATAATGGGGAGAGAGGACATCCCTGACGCGTGCCTCGACCCACCCTACAGGTTTCTGATACTACTCTCCCTGTCCTAACTCTGGCCGTAGAATCCGCGTATAGCAAAGCTGTCCAATCTACAAAATCAGGACCCAGCCCCATTCGCCGCATTACGTCAAACAGGTAATCCCACTCCAAACTGTCGAAAGCTTTTTCGATATCTACGGAAAAGATCGCAGCAATATCTGCCTCGTAGGAATCCGCTTCCAAAACATGCAGGAGCCGTCGTATATTAAGCGCTGTGTTGCGGGTAGGGATAAACCCAGACTGATAAGCGTGTATCAACGTGGTCAAATGGGGCAGCAGCCGAGTCGCTAAAATTTTGCTCAGGATTTTATAATCTAGATTAGGTCTGAACCATGCCACAGAATTGTGATAGCCCCGGCTTGGCCAAGACAGTTCTGGTACACGGAACTTCTCCAATTGTCAGTGGAACCCAGGGTGCAATTTCCAATAATACAGGATCTAATTTCAATGAAACAAGGCCAGGATCTTCACCCGCAATTGACCTCTCTAAAATTGTCAGCTTGGAACCTTATGAGCATGAATTTCAATCGTTGGATATTCCTCAAGAATGCAGAGAGATACTGGCAAGTTCTAAAGCAATTTCTACTAAGAAAACCTATACAGCAAAATGGAAAAGATTTTGCAATTGGTGTTTTACACAAAATGTACACCCTTTTAATTCTTCTACAGAGCAAATACTTCCGTATCTACTTCACCTAGCCAAGGCCGGACTTTCTCATGCATCAATAAAAGTACATCTGGCGGCTATCTCCAGATACCGCAGAACACCAGATTGTCCATCGCTTTGGTCTCAAAGACTGATTAAAGAGTTCCTAAAAGGTTTGTTCAGACAGTACCCAACCAATTAAACATCGACTGCCTCCTTGGCAGCTCAATACGGGTTTGTCTCAACTCATGAGAGCTCCTATCGAACCGATTCACAAAGCTGAATTGCAGTTCATCTCTTGGAAAGTAGCTTTACTTCTTACCCTCACTTCGGCCAGGAGGGTCAGCGAGATCCAAGCATTTTTGGTTACGGAGCCATTCCTACAATTCATACAAGATAAAGTAATTCTCAGGACAAATCCATAGTTCATTCCTAAGATTCCTACGGCTTTTCATCTCAATGAACCAATTGTGTTGCCCATATATTTCAGGAACCCTTCCACTGTAGCAGAAAAATCTCCGCACACGTTTGACATTAGGAGATGCCTCAAATTTTACATAGAAAAAACAAAATCTTTTCGTAAAGCAAATTAACTGCTTATAGCTTATTCTGGGCCCAGGAAAGGTTTGGCCCTCTCAAGAACTTCAAATTCTAGATGGATTGCATTTGCCATCGTTTTATGTCATGAAAAATCAGGAAAACCTTTGCACATGAGAGTGCGCGCTCATTTCACTCAGAAGATGGCAACTTCAACAGCGTTGCTTGCAGGTGTCTCGCGTCCGGACATTTGCAGAGCGGCAACTTGGACAAATGTGCACACGTTTACCAGACATTATGTCTTGACACGGTGTGGAAAGCAGATTCAGCAGTGGGTCAAGCAGTTCTGCGGCACCTGTTTCACTAAGGTACTTGTCTTTCACTATATGGTTTGTTAAATATATAATACTGTGTGTATATATATATATATATATATATATATATATATATATATATATATATATATATATATATATATATATATATATATATATATATATATATATATATATATATATATATATATATATATATATAATTTTTTTTTTTTCCACAGCAGTAAATGACCGTTTCGTAGTTCTTAATGAATCTTTTATCTTACAGCAATTTCAAAATATGCAGTTTATCATTTTAAAAAAAATACAAAGCAGAGCCCTGGAGACAAAGGGGTCTATCCTAGAAACGCTATATGGGATAAGGACTGCTATCTATTCTGATACAAGCATGTGAATCTATGAAATATTCAATACTGAAGAACAAACTAGTTACTTACCTGTACAATATGGTTCTCCAGTATTATCTTTCATAGATTCACATGCAGCCCGCCCACCTCCCCGTTTCTTCTTAGGTAGACCACCTTTGTCTCTGGTTTAATCCGTAGCTCACTCTTGGGCTGTTGGAAATTTGAGGTATGGTGGCTCTGCTGGGGATAGTGTATCTCAGGGCCGGCAGCTGATTGGCTGTTGTTTGGGCCACATAATGAGGATGAGTGGTTACCCAAGGATATACTCTTCTATGGTTTCCTGGCAGTGTTTTCTTTTACTGCTATGGTTATTCTTTTACCGTAAGACTCCCACCATGACGACTGAGAAGATACAAGCATATGAAAGATAATACTGGAGAACCATAGTGTACAGGTAAGTAACTAGTTTTATACTTGGAAACATGCCACCCTTGTTCCCCTAATCACAAAACTGTCCGCGGACTCAGTCACACTTTCCAGCTACAGATCCATCTATCTCTTACCATACCCAGCAAAGGTATAAGAGAAACCAATCCACTGATGTCTCAACCACCACAGCAACTACCAGCTCCGCAGACTCCAGGCAGTCGGGATTCAGTCACAATCTTAGTACAGAAACAGAGGAGACACAGCAGTCCTCATTCTCCTGGACCTCTCTGAAGCATTTTATACGGTCTCACACCCTATTCTCATCCGGCACCTGCACCATATTGGCTTTCAAGAACCCACTCGCCACTGGATCGGCTACTTAACAGATAGAACACAAGCTGTCACCCGGGAATCTTACTCCTTGTAAGCCTACAAACTAATCTGCGGAGTGCCTAAAGGTTAATCACTCAGCCCACTCTCTTCATCACATATATGAGTCTTCTAGGTAACATCATCGCGCGTGCGACATAGACATCAGACATCCTCTCCTACTCCAAGGAAACACAAAGAATACTCTCCCCTCTTGGACATGATCCCCAACTTGAAACACGTTCACCGCCTGCATGACTGAAGTTGCTAACTGGATTAAAACCAAATGTCTAACTCAACACTGATAGTGTTTTTCAGCGAGAACACCTCAACAAGGGACTCCAACTGGTGGCAGGATCTGCTGACCATGATTATTCCAAAGTTCCTGGAACGGAGTGTGGGTGTTGATCAAAGTGGACATGATCGCACAAGTTAATGCCATCACTGCCTCCTGCTTCCACACCCTGACAATACAGAGGAATATCCAGCTAAGATGCTTGAGGCTCATCTCAACTACCATCTGAGTGCCTTCTTGGATAATTCCAACCTGCTGTATCCTTCTCAGCATGGCTTCCGGAGGGGACATAGTACTGAGTCTGCCCTCACAGTGGTTATCAATAACATCCACGCTAAGGTCGACAGGGGCCAGACTACTCTTCTGGTCCTGCTCGACCTGACAGCTGCTTTTGATACCCTGTCTCCCTCCATCTTGGCTACACGCCTTAGGGAGATGGGAGTAGATCGCCCAGCTTTGAGCCTCCTAACGTCCTTTCTCAATCAACGAGAACAGAGGGTTAAGCTGTGTGAATTCCTTTCCCCCGTTAAACCTGTGCAGTGTGGGGTTCCTCAAGGATCGTCCTTGAGCCCCACACTTTTTAACATCTATGTGTCCCCACTTGCCAGGTATGTAAGATCTTTCGGGCTGGAAGTGTTGTCATACGCTGGCGACACTCAGATCTTGGTCTCCCTCTCCCAATCGGTGAGTATCACCGCTCTTAATTTCAGGAACTGTATGGAAGCAGTCTCGCGTTGGATGATTCAAAACTTCCTGAAATTAATCGGTGTTAAAACCGAGGTTTTGATTTTCGGGGGCAAACAGGATATTTGGTCGAGTGACTGGTGGCCTCCTTCCCTTGGAGCCTGCCCCATGCCTTCTCAATCCGCCCGTAACCTGGGTGTGCTGTTAGACACCACGCTCTCCTTTGACAAGCAAGTCAGTAGGACGGTATCAACTTGCTGTGGTGCTATTAGAATTTTGAGAAAGATCTCACACTATCTCTCCCCCGAAGCCCGGAAGCAGGTAACGGTGGCCCTCGTCTCCTCAAGACTGGACTACAACAATGCACTATACTCGGGTATTAATAAAAAAGCTGGTTCAACGCCTGCAGATAGTGCAAAACACGGCGGCCAGGTTTGTTGTTGACGCCCCTAGACTCTCTTCAGCCTCCTCAATTAGAAAAAACCTACACTGGCTTCCCATTCAGGCTAGGATCAATTTTAAGATTCTATGTCTCACATACGGTGCCTTTCATGGATCTGGTGCAGAAGATATCAGGTCCCTTCTTTCCTTCTATGCTCCGAGCAGAGCCCTACGCTCCTCGAATAAAAACCTCCTGTCTGTTCCCCGAGTTTGTTAAGCCAGATGGGGAGGGAGGGCTTTCTTTTCCCTCGCCCCAGGACTGTGCTACAAACTTCCTGCTGAGCTAAAAGGGCAAACATCGATTGTGCTTTTTTGTAAGGCACTAAAAACCTGGCTCTTTGTAGAAGCCTATGCGTAGTTTGGCACAATTTCACATCATATACAGCTATACCATCTTTTCATGCACCTTGATGCCCCCGGGCTAAGTTGCGCATTACAAATCGCTATTCATTCATTCATTCATTCAGATCTTCTAATTGCTCCAAAGCAACAATAGAAAAACTATCAGTCCTAGTCACCAGCAAGTAGGACTACGGGAACACCCTCTTTGCCGGGATAACCAAGCAATGCACTCTAAGATTACA
The DNA here is from genome assembly GCF_964261635.1 of Lissotriton helveticus. Lineage (NCBI taxonomy): Eukaryota > Metazoa > Chordata > Amphibia > Caudata > Salamandridae > Lissotriton > Lissotriton helveticus. The sequence continues at coordinate 1,265,564,649 of NC_136057.1, read as the reverse complement.
AACCATCCAGACACCTGCATCACACTAATCTTCAACCTCCGACACACAACTCCCATCGCGCCCCTCACAGATCTTCACTGGCTCCTTGTACACAGACTTGCTCATTTCAAACTCCTCATACATATTCAAGGCACTCTCCTTTCACCAACCACCCAGACACTTCAATCCGCAGGATTCCAATGCACTCACATGCCACACATACACCTAATCAGATCAGGACAACGAGCATTCTCTTACATCGTTCTTAAAGCATGGAACAGCCTCCCACTCCACATTACAGCCTCCTCCTCTCTTCTTAAACTTATGCAGGAGGTCCCATATCTCTGTTGTGTGTTTGGTGACCAAGTGGGTATTGAGAAGCATGCATGAGTGTGGCGTGTTTGGGTGGTGCTTGGTCTTTGTGATTGTGAGCAAGTAGCTGTGTCAGCGAGTGGGGCGATGGGTCTTTTGGTGCAGGAGTTGTCAGTGTAGGATGTGTGAGGCGCATGTTAACACTCCTGTGTTGTGTGGTGCGGTGTGGCAGCAGTGGGACAAGTGGCGTCAGGGTTGAGAGCATGGAGGAGGGCATCAGGGTAGCAGTCGGTAGGTTGAGAATCAGGGTTACCGACGCTCGGCACGGATCGGCTCCGGTAATAGTGCAGGGGACTGGGATGGCAACTTGGTGCAGAGGTGAAATAGATGCAGAATGCAATACTGGCTTCAGGCTGAAGCCTTCGTGGCAGTGTCTGATAGTTGAAGTCCTGCCTGCCAGTTGGCCTCCCATCGTAGCTGTGAGGCCAAGTAAAAGTGTTCAAAGTTGGGTACCACAAACCCCTCTTCAGTGACCGGCAAGTAATGTTTTTGGAGTGCCACCATACAGTGCCTATTGTGCCAAATAAGATCCCTCTTTAGTTTGTCAAGCGTATGAAAGAAAGATTTATGGATGTATGGGAGAGATTGGCAAAATAGTACAGTAAGCAGGGTAGCATGACAATCTTAACAAGGGCTATCTGCTCTGCAACAAAGTGTGGGAGTGATTTCCAAAATGTCGATTGTGCCCGTATTTAGGACACGTTCTGTTAAGGTTATCATTGAGTAGGTCAACAGAGTCTCTGTAAACACAGATACCTAAATACCTGAACGCTGTGGGTTAGCAGGTCAGGCAGACGCCTCCAAGATGATGGAGATGATCCAGGACAGCAGACCTAAAGGAGTAAAAGCAGTATTTCGCCCAGTTAACTTTGATTCCGGAAATCGTTGCAAACCTTTCATATATGGGCGCTAAGTCCGGGGGAGACTGTGTGTACATCTTGCACGTATAGGAGTAGGTCATCTGCATAAAGTGAAACAGAGTGCAGCTTGCCACTGAGTAAAATTTCCCAGGCCTGTCCATGTCCACGTAGGCGGCTGCTACCGTTTCAATGGCAAGGGAAAAAGTAGGGGGAATAATTAACATTCTTGTTGAGTACCACTTCGAATTGCGACAGGGGCGGAGGCCAGGGCTTTGGTTTTCACCCTCGCCAGAGGATGGGTGTAGAACCAGTTTTCTCCCATACCATGGCAGGCAATCGTAGACCAACTACCCTTACTACATAGGAGCCAGGTTAAGCTTGTTTCACCACTTTGTTACTTGCAATAGCTTGTGAGTTATCAAAGGAAATAAAAAGTAATCAGTAATAATGGGGGCAGGCCTGTGCCTCAGGGTGTGCCCATCTTGTTGTGTAATTCTTATAGGTATCAAGCAGCCAGAAGATCCCTGCAGGCTATGAAGTTCCAAGATTGAACTTGTAGGAATCCCAATGGAATTGTATGTTTGAGGGTCTGCCTCTACATTAATCAAATTTGTATAATTAATGATCAATTTCTCTTTGATATCCAACGCATTGCTGTGAGTGCCTTCCACCCCACTGCCCTGCGCAGTGCTAGGGATCCACAGTCACTGTATAGAAGCGTGACTTTTCATCATCTTTAACTCTAGACGTGGTGGGAAACACCTTTCTATTAAGTCTGCATTTCAATTTTTCTACAGATTTTTAGGTTGAGCCTGGGCAGCGCATGCGCAGCTCTGCGGGGCATGCTGTATTCAGGTATGGACTTGAAGCTCTGCCCACTCTCCGCATTGGCTTGGCATTGTCCTTTATAAACTGTGGGTTTTCATTCGTCTATAGGCTTAGTAGTTCCTCCTTAGTACTCCCTTGTCCCCATCTTGTAACCTCCTATAAGGACTGGCCCACTTACTTGTGTTGTTACTCAGTAGGCTTTAATTACAGCCTCAGAGCACTATTTCTTTCAATGACTTTCACTTGCCTGCTGTTGCGCTCTCTCCTAATGCTTCATTATAATAATTTTTTAATAGCACAGCACGCCACAGTGGTGGCCGCGCCTTTGTTTTATTTGAAGCGCCGAACGCAGTCACATGTTTTGTTCTCTTTTTTCCCCCTTTTGTTTTGTTTAGAAGGACCCCATGCTGCGCTTTCACATAGAGACCACGCCCCTTTCTTTAGACAAGCTGCGTCTAAAGAAAGGTCGGCTGCAGTTATTAAAGTAAAACAGCGACATGGGATGCTTTTACAAAAAAAAAGCATTTCTTTGTCAACTTGCTTTTTTTTTTTGTAAGAGCGCCCCAAACCGCTCTTTTACTTTAATGGCAGCCCCAGATCTTTATTTAGATGCAGCTCGTCTAAATAAAGGGGCTTGCCTCTATTTACGTGAAAGCGCGGCATGGGTGCTTTTACCCAAAAATTATTTGCAATGTAATTTCTCGCATGTGCAAGAATTTGAGCTATTTCACAACTAACTTTTGTCAAGCTGCTTCCCGAGTTGCATCCCTATTTCTGTAATTAAACAGGCCGGCTACAATTGCACTGAAGGAGCCTAGGAGGAGATATATTAATTGGGGCACCATGCACCTGCTCCCTTGTTGCCACTTGTGATGGCAATCCTGGGATAGTGCTAAAGACTACTGTAGAGGCCCAAACACAGATGTGTCTAGCACCATCCTTTTGAGTATTCAGGCCTGTCCTCCAGTACAAGTGTCAGTAGTTTCCAATTGTGAATGCAGACTTTTTACTTTTATTTCTAGGCCCTGCCTCCACCACTGTGACTGTCTACCGTTTTACTCACATTACAGTGGAGCAATATAACTTTTAGTGCAACAGCCTCAATGTAATTCTCTGGGGAATGCTGCGAGCCCTGTATTTTCCTCGGGATGCCAGCAGTTTCAGTCAGTTTCAGCCACTGAATCCCAGCTGCAGCAGGTGGGATTCACGTGTTTGCTGTTTTTTAGTGCCTGTCACCGCCTTCATGTTATATACCCATCGTGTTTATCTGCATAGCATGAGTACCTCTACCTTTCCCCAAGTTTTCGCTTTATGATAAGTTTGTCTGCTTACCTCTTTGATCCCAGCAGCTAAAGTCTAAACAAAGATGGCAGGTTCTTTGGAGCTAGCAGATTCGATAGTATTGGTACTGGAGGAAACCGCAGCCGTCTGACTGTCGAATCTGCAGTTAGAAAAACCAACAGAAAGAGTATTTATTATTAAAGGGCTACTTAACTACAACAGATGCCCTGGCATCTAGAATTTAGAAAAACTACCAACCTATGTAAGTAATATCAACAGAATGTATTAACCTGGGAGTTATCATGTACTCCATTAGCCGTTGACCCACAAGTAAACCAAGTGTCAAAAAGCACCTTCTGTGCATGGGTACATTTTCCTACATCTGGTATTTCAGTTGAAACTCAAGGCTACCACCTCTATTGCACAGTCAGATGTTTGCCAACTGACCCTACTTCTAGGCCTTACTCTTTCTGCTCCCTCAGCTGCAAAGGATCTGCATTCCCCGTTTGAATAGTTTACGGCATAGCAGGTCTAAATAACCCACAAACCTCTTCCTGGGCTGGCCGATACTTCATTCACTAAATTTCTCCATCCATAGGCATGTAAATGATAAACTAATCCGTTATCTTGTCTCACTACATGCCAGGCCTCCGTGGCAGTGACATTAAGATTACAACTCTGGCCCTAAAAGACAACCAGGAGACGCAACCTATTATGCACCTGATAGCCCCACACTGCTACTCAAGCACTCCCTTGGAGTAGCATCCCACCTGTCTGCAAATGGGGTTTGGTACCTATGACTAGGTAAGAGGCATTGTAGAAATTCAGCTACAATATCTCCGGTCATCTAAAGACACCATCTGCGTTCAGGGCTGCATTCTTCTTTCTACTGAGGTAAGGCTTGCCTTTATGTAGGTTTACACGTATCAATCCCTTTGAGTTTAACTGTGATTTTTCACTTTTTCCCTGACTGTAACTCTCTCATAGTATGTAATTGTATAATGTCTCTGAAAGGAGTAATACTGTCCGTAACTATAATATCAGCCTATGAAAACCTATGTTGGTGTTCCACTTCAATGGTCTATCCTGCTTGGAACGCCTTATTTGCAAGTCTCTTTTTGTTTTTGGGAAAATAATGCTTCCTCCTAGCACGTTGTCTGGGTGTGCTGCTGGTCATGACTCTTGTGCTCCGTATTCTTAACGAGATTCAAAGACAATGAATGTCAGCAGTTTTCTTTGAGTATATACATAGGTATCTCTTCTTGATTATGTTTAAGACTTGAAATCTGAATCTGTCCGAGAGAACTCCCGCAAAGGGAATTTTGTTGTATAATTGGTTCTGTGGAGGAAAAAAAAGCCCCTCAATTTTATTCAGATCCTTTCTTGAACCCTGAATTTTTTTCTTCCCAATTTATTCTGTCACTACCTCTTTCCCAGTCCCAAATAGAAAGACCAGATACAGTGTTAAAGTATGTGTAAAAATTATGCCATGATATTGGACTTAGTTGATGAGTTAATGCATCTCCCTAGGTCAATGGAGGAGCAATTACAATACATACCTGGAAGTCATAGCAGTTGGAAAAGAGCTCAGGAAATAGTGATGGGATGCAGGATCATTTCAAATAATGGAAACACGATGTGAATTTAACACTTCTTGTAGATAGCTTAATCCAAGCATTATTTCTAAAAAAGCATACTTAGTTACTGGTGTCTGGAGTCAGATCTGAAGTTCAACAGAATGTGGTGAATATGCCATGTGATAGAGCACATCAGTCTAGTACACAAGTGGCTGAAATTGTTTTTAAAAGCAGGAGCAGTAGGGCACTTGTCTTTTTCTGCACAAGACAATTTGTCACTCTGGTGTCCCGATTAGACTTGCAAATACAGCAACAACTCCCTCAATGCCAGCAGTAGAAATGGGACAGCTTTTGTGGCTGTTCGGGACCACGGGGACATCAAGCTTCAAGGCAGTGCCTTGCTACACATTCGTCCATTCTATCAAACCTCTGTCGGTGGAAGTTTGGGGGATTTTTGAAAGCAATATAGTGCCTCCTACTCAGACAAATTTGTTCACAAAGTCTATCTTGCAGAGTTTGGTAATCTGCCACAGCCTCACAAGACCTACAAAGACCATTTTCTGTACCTGTTGAATGAGATGACATCCTCCTACACATTATAGCCCTATGTGCAATCGAGAACATTCATTTGGAGCAAAGAGTGCAAGGAGTTTTATCCTTCTTTCTTCCTGATCCCAAAAAGGATGGCTTTCTAAGGCCAATTCTGAACTTGAGACTTTTCAAAACTTACCTAAAGACATTACTTATGAAGATGACTACCCTTCAACAGGTGTTCTCATTACTAAAGAGACGAAACTTTATGATAAGGCTAGATTCAAATGGTGCAAACTGTGAACTTCCAGTGCATCCAGCTCACTTTGTGATGTCAATTTGTGGTAAGTGTAAAACGTTACCTGTTCAAAGTATTCCTTTTCAATTAAAATCAGCACCAGGGGTGTACACAAAATGGCTGCCTGTGTTAGCAGCACATTTATATTGTCAAAGTGTTCTTGTGTATCCATAACTGGATGATTTGTTGGAGAAAGGGTGCACAGCTTGTATATGCCAATTAAGTCTCAAGCGTCTGGGGTATGTGAGGATCTATTGTAATTGCCCAGAGTAAGGCACCATGTAAAGAGGTGAAATCAGAAAGAAAATGTTGATTGGGGGATCATTTGCAGACCTCCAGCCACAAGTAAGAGTAGCACCAGATGCCCCTTGAGAAGATGGGACTTAAATCAATCGGGGCAAATGGTCTCGCATCATACATCAGGGCACTGGTTTTTTTTTTGCTCGGAAAACCTCCCTACCAATGATACTCAACATAAATGTTATTAAAGGAGACAATAGGACTATGATGTGGTGCAGAGAAATAAAGAGGGACTTATTCCAGTCAATTTTCTACAGTTGCTCAACTGATTGTGCATTGGGCTCTGTCCCGTGACGTGCATCATTAGCAAAGCCCTCATCTGTTACGGAGACATCATCAGAAGATGTCATTATTCTACGTATAGTACAGAAGGAGCACCGACTATGATCTGGTTGCTCCCTCTGTGCTACAAATGTGGCGTTCACAGCTACTCGAAATGTCGAGCCAGTATGGAGTTGTGGCATAATTAATGCAAATGTTTAGTTTCTCAACATAGCTAAAACATCACAACAAGCAGATAATATAGTGATACTTTGGTACTGGAGATTAAGTCCTTCATTACAAACACGGTGCTGAGTGATATAGCTCTAAATATAGTCTTTATTATTTGTTTATAGATTAATTAAATTATAGTGTTCATATGTTTCAGATGCATTTTAGAGTGTCCATTTATAAAGAATTGTAGTCATTATTGTTCTTGCCAGAGAGTTGCCAACACCTGTTTTTGATATCAATAATCGAATCACCTCCTCACTAACTGAAAACTAGTAGATACATAAACATCAGGGTTCAGATGGTGAAACACAATATGTTCAAGGCATGTGTGCTGTAGATGCACATTCTTTGCATAAGTCCGCCATCTAGTGTTGGGCTCGGATGATTACAAGTTGTTTTTGTTCCAAGAAGTTTTCTTCGATTCACAAGGCTGTGTGGCTCCTCCTCTTGGAAATAATGCGCTTGGTCATCAACGCCATCTTCAGATTGTTTTTTCTGCCGATGGGTTCGGATGTAGTATCTCGTGCTCCAGTTGGAGTCCTCTTTTGCCCCCCTTTGGTCTGTGATATATATCAACGGTATTGTTTCGATCGGTATAGTATACATCTAGTACTGAATATCATAGATGATTTTCGACTCATCTCTTTGGCCTATGGGTCACGCCCAGCAATCCGTCTCCATTTTTAACGAGATCGAAAATGACTGGCTAATGGAACGCACTCTGTTCTGTTTCTGTCCGAGGTGCCACTCCAAATACTCTCATACTGACTAACATCCCGTTTGCAACGTATGTCTCGCCTGAACATCGAGAAGACACCTGTGAGGCCTGAAAGTATTTTTGGTCTAAAAAGACTCTTCGAGATCGAAGGGCTAGACGGCAAGAGATGCAGGGAAAGGAAATGGACTATGTCCCTGACATCTTCGGTTGACAAGAGGAGGAGGAGGAAGAGGTTTCAGCGGCACAAGAAGAATCCCTTTCCATACATGACTCAGAAGTCTCAATTAGAAGAGGACTCAGCCACTCTTCAGCCAGCACACAAACAACATACCATGAGTACTTTTACCCCTGCTCCAAAATCCAAATCCTCAGCCTCCACTGAGAAAACTGCTCACAGGCCGCTACTGCGCACAAGCAATGGCGTGCACCGAAAACATGACTTGGAACCCTCTCCTTCCGGCTTAGTTCCGAAAGTTCGGCATACAGCAGGTGCTTCTCGATCCCATCCATCTGAGACCAAAACATCTCACTCTTTGGTCTTGGCGCCGAAAAAAAGACTTGTTCTTTCGGAATCAAACCTTCCTCCATCAAAGACAAATCTTCCTTTCCATCTGAAACAAAAAACACTTCAAATTCAGCCTGGAATAAAGAAACTTATAGTACAGCCACCAAAATGGCAAACTCTTAAGAAGCAGTTGCGTTTTAAAGAGGCTTTGGACGTTCCTGTTCAACCCCTAAGGAAGAAAAGAGATGCTACAATTAGTCCATTACACAATCCCATTCCTTCTTCACCTGTACCACAGTCAACTCCTCCACCACCCACCCAAACACCTCTCTCGTCACAATTGTCTGAGGCAGGTAATATGTCTCCTCAGTCAGCAATAGATTAGGATCAAGACATCCCAGTTGAGACACAACCAGGGGATCCTTGGGAGGATTATAATATTGATACTCATGTTGACACTGATCCTGATTTATACCCTAGTTGTCAATCACCACCTGATGTTGCATCTGCTATTCAGGATCTCATAACCGGAGCAGCCACTTTTCATCAGGTACCTTTATATAAGGACTCAATAGAAGAAGATTACCTCTTTGTAACTTTATCTAAAACACGAAGAGGGTTACAATACTTACCACCTCTTAAAGGTATGACACTTCATGCAGATGAAATTTCCAAACAACCAATCAACACAAGAATAATTGCTCCTGCATTGACAAAAAATACAAACCACCACCTTCAGACCCCATTTTTAGGGCTCGCCTGCTGGGCGCATGCGGCTTGCTGGCGAAGCTCTATAGGGGCTTAAACAGACTTTACCCAACTTGGCGATTTGGTGCTGTGCCCGTGGCTTTTAGGTCAATGCGCTTGCGCATTGACCTAAAATGCGCGTGCACATCACCAAATCGCCGTCTGTTCCCTCTGCCGCACTCCTCCCACACCTTTGAAGTGAAGCTTAGCTTCACTTCAAAGGCCCCTGCTGCTTAACACCCTCTCCCCGCTCCGCCCCCTCCCCTGCCCGCCATGTCGCATTTCTCCTCCCCCCTCCCCACAGCAATGCCCTCCGTCTGCTTTTATTTTGTGATTATGAGTCACCTTGACAGGCGCCCTGCCCGGCGGTGCGAGGTGTGATGCATCTGCCTATCACCACCCGAGCATCTTATCTGAATACATTCCATCGTGTTCTTGAGCTGTGAGTGTAAAGTAAAGCGCCTCGAGGGAGGCTCTGGTCGCTAGTCCTGCTTGAAGGGGGATGGGCGAACAGCTCGTGCTCTTTATGTTGCCCAGCAAGAGCCTGAAATGCTTCCCGTGTGCTTTGAGGAAGGTTTGGTGATTTGCTGCATTTATATAGCGCCTTCTACCAGATGGTCTGAACGTATGTAATCCTCGGTTGGAGAGTGGTGTGCCTCCCAGGTGATATCATTTTCTTAATTCTACATGGAGATGCATGTAAAAAAGGCGACGACCAGCCACGTTTACCCACGTCAATTACATACTATTGTCTGTCGATAGATCGACCCGTTGTCTGTCGTTGCAGTGAAATACATTTGGTTCCATAATACACATTTTTTGAAAGAGCGGAACTTAAAACGCGCTACCCTCACACATTTATGACTACAGTGTCAAAGTCCATTTTTTTACAACGGTACAGCAGAATTGACATGGGAAAAATAGTTTTCTGTCTCAGATTGCACATTGCAAGGACTGTTACACAGGGAAACGTGTCTCTAAAAGTCACATGGCCTCTGTAATGTGATTGTGCCGTTATGCACATTTAACACATTGCACCCTGGTCTTGGTTTAATCGTTTTTAAAAAAAATAAAACATATATTAATGAAAAATTCAATGGGATGAACCATACATGCAGGTAGAGCAGACTAGAACGTGCTATTTATCACCATTCGCAGCAACATGTTGACCTATATGATGGGAGGTATGGCGCTTCTAGGCACACATCCACCATGACATCCACCGCCACATCCACCACCGCATCCACCACCACATCCACCATCACCACCACATCCACCATCACATCCACCACCACCACATCCACCACCACCACATCCACCATCACATCCACCATCACATCCACATCCACCGCCACATCCACCACCACATCCACCACCACCACATCCACCACATCCACCACCACCGCATCCACCACCACCACACCCACCACCACTACATCCACACCCGCCACCACTACATCCACCACCACATCCACTACAACCACCACCCCATCTACCACTACCACCACCACCGCATCCACCACCACCACCGCATCCACCATCACCACATCCACTGCATCCACCACCACCACATCCACCACCACCACCACCACCAGCATGACATCCACCGCCACATCCACCGCCACATCCACCACCACATCCACCACCGCCACATCCACCACCACTACCACATCCACCACCACCACATCCACCACCACCACCACATCCACCACCACTTCCACCACCACCGCATCCACCACCACCACCACATCCACCACCACCACATCCACCACCACATTCACCGCATCCACCACCACCACATCCACCACCACCACCTCATCCACCACCACCACATCCACCACCACCGCATCCACCACCACCGCATCCACCACCACATTCACCGCATCCACCACCACCACCACATCCACCACCACCTCATCCACCACTACCACATCCACCACCACATCGACCACCACCACCACATCCACCACCACATCCACCACCGCATCCACCACCACCACATCCACCACCACCACCACATCCACCATCACCTCCACATCCACCATTACATCCACCATTACATCCACCGCCACATCCACCACCACCGCATCCACCACCACCGCATCCACCACCACCGCATCCACCACCACCGCATCCACCACCACCACCACACCCACCACCACTACATCCACCACCACATCCACTACAACCACCACTACCACCACTACCGCATCCACCATCACCACATCCACCGCATCCACCACCACCGCATCCACCACCACCGCATCCACCACCACCGCATCCACCACCACCACATCCACCACCACCACATCCACCACCACCACATCCACCACCACCACCACACCCACCACCACTACATCCACCACCACATCCACTACAACTACCACCACCACTACATCCACCACCACATCCACTACAACTACCACCACCACCGCATCCATCACCGCATCCACCATCACCACATCCACCGCATCCACCACCACCGCATCCACCGCATCCACCACCACCACCACAGCCACCATCCCATCCACCACCACCACCACATCCACCATGACATCCACCGCCACATCCACCACCACATCCACCACATACACCACCACCGCATCCACCACCACCGCATCCACCACCACCACTCCCACCACTACATCCACCACCACATCCACTACAACCACCACCCCATCCACCACTACCACCACCACCGCATCCACCACTACCACCACCACCGCATCCACCACCACCACCGCATCCACCATCATCACATCCACCGCATCCACCACCACCACATCCACCACCACATCCACCACCACATCCACCACCACATCCACCACCACATCCACCATCACCACCACATCCACCACCACCACCACCACATCCACCACCACATCCACCACCACCGCATCCACCACCACCACCGCATCCACCATCATCACATCCACCGCATCCACCACCACCACATCCACCACCACATCCACCACCACATCCACCATTACATCCACATCCACATCCACCATCACCTCCACATCCACCATCACCTCCACATCCACCATCACCTCCACATCCACCATCACCTCCACATCCACCATCACCTCCACATCCACCATGACATCCATCACCGCCACATCCATCACCGCCACATCCATCACCGCCACATCCATCACCGCCACATCCATCACCGCCACATCCATCACCGCCACATCCATCACCGCCACATCCATCACCATCACATCCACCATCACATCCACCATCACATCCACCACCACATCCACCACCACATCCACCATCACCTCCACATCCACCATGACATCCACCACAACCACCACCCCATCCACCACCACCACCGCATCCACCACCACCACCGCATCCACCACCACCGCATCCACCACCACCGCATCCACCACCACCGCATCCACCACATCCACCATCACCACCACATCCACCATCACATCCACCACCACATCCACCATCACATCCACCATCACCTCCACATCCACCATGACATCCACCGCCACATCCACCACATCCACCACCACCGCATCCACCACCACCGCATCCACCACCACCGCATCCACCACCACCGCATCCACCACCACTACATCCACCACCACTACATCCACCACCACATCCACCATCACCTCCACATCCACCATGACAACCACCACCCCATCCACCACCACCCCATCCACCACTACCACCACCACCGCATCCACCACCACCACGGCATCCACCATCACCACATCCACCACATCCACCGCATCCACCACCACATCCACCGCATCCACCACCACATCCACCGCATCCACCACCACATCCACCCTCACCACCACATCCACCCTCACCACCACATCCACCCTCACCACCACATCCACCCCCACATCCACCATGACCTCCACATCCACCACCACCACATCTACCACCACATCCACCACCACCACCACATCCACCACCACCGCACCCACCACCACATCCACCACCACCGCACCCACCACCACCACAGCCACCACCACAGCCACCACCACATCCACCACCACATCCACCACTTCCACCACCTCATCCACCACCTCATCCACCACCACATCCACCACCACCACATCCACCACCACATCCACCACCTCATCCACCACCTCATCCACCACCGCATCCACCACCACCACATCCACCACACCCACCACCATCACTACCATCACTTCCACCACCACATCCACCACCACTTTCACAACCACCACATCCACAACCACCACATCCACCACATCACCACCACATACACCACCTCCACCACCACCACATCCACCACCTCCACCACCACCACATCCACCACCACATCCACCCCCTCATCCACCACCATCACCACCACATCCACCATCACCACCACATCCACCACCACCATATCACCCAGATCCACCACTACCACATCTATATGTGTGTGTGTGTGTGGCTCTGTGTGTGTGTAGGTGCAAATGCAATGTTCTTGGATTTTCGTCACAATAAAATACACTGAACATAATCTTCACAAGTTATTTAAAAACGTTTAAGCTATTACCATTATAAATTACAATAACTTTTATTTAAGTATTAATTATTTACAAATTTAAAAGCCATTGTTATTTGTAATATCAAGACATCTAAGTCACGTAAATACAACACACATTGCATTACAAATGCTATAGGTGTCACATTTGCAAAAGTTAACACTATTGACATTGTAACTGACAAAGCTATTAATTTTGCTACTTTCAAAACCAACACATAAATAAAAAAAAGTGTCATTTACAATACCAATAGCTCAAACTTTCCTAATGCGAGACCTATTGCATTTCCAATGCTTGTTATTAGATGTCAATTATCTCCTGGCTTTAGTAGTGTCCAATGCTAGGAAAAGGGCTAACTCCTAAACAACTGGATAAGCACTACCACCAGAAAAGAAAACCAAACATATAGATGCCTCTGGAAAAACAGTTGCAGCACAAGCAGATAATCATTGGCATATACCTAATAGCCGAGGATTACTAGCAAGGTACGATAGGGCCCACTGGGATGAAATGTAGGGTCTTCCCCAACATCTCCCAGAGGAGCACAGAAGAAGAGGTCAAGAGATTGTTAATGAAGGCAAACTTATCACTAACCACTCACGTTTCTCAAATACCAACAATAAACAATGACTCCTTTACCTTTCCCGCACCACACCAAACACCAGTTGAGGGTCGTCTTCAGCAGTTTCTCCAAAACTGGAAGTCATTTACAACAGACCAATGGGTCGGATACATTACCCAGCATGGTTATTGTCTAGAACTCATAACTCCCCCAAATATTCCACCTCGCAAACACAAACTACCCATGCAACACCAAATCCTTCTGCAACAAGAACTAACAGCTATGTTGCAAAAAGGAGCAATAGAACCAGTTTAACCACAATTTCAGGGGACAGGAGTGTATTCACTATACGTCCTTATTCTCAGAAAAGATGATTCTAGATATCAGATCACTAAATCGTTACATAATATCAGAACATTTCCATGTGGTCACTCTTCAAGAGATCATCCCTTCATTACAAAAGGGATACTTCATGGCAGATCTAAAGGATGCCTATTTTCATATATCAATTCATCCTGCACACAGAAAATATCTCAGACTTCAATGTCAGGGAAATCATTATGAGGTCAAAGTTCTTCCCTTTAGAATTACCACAGCAGCAAGAGTATTCACAAAGTGCTTAGCAGTTGTGGCAGCACATCTGTGCAGGGAAAGGAGGGAGAACCTGGCTTGGCAGTTCGGGCTGGGCTGTTCCCAGGAGGCACAGGGTCAAGACTAATTTGCATATGGCCAGGTCTAAACGGGGTTGGCATGGTGTGCAAAAGTATGATGGATTTAACTCAGATCTCTTGATTGGGGGTGAATGTGTTGACTCATCCTGAGCCAGTAACCTGGTCGGACCATAAGCTTATCAGATTCTCTTGGCCTCTGATAACTGCTGCTGTGATCCACCCCCAAATTGCCCATACACAGAAGATTAATCTCAACACCCTCTCTGAGGGTCTTGCTGCTTCTCGCCCTTCGCTACCTTCTGATATCGAGGCCGCAGCCAACGCATTTAACTCATGGGTGGAATGCGCAACCGCTGCATCTATTAATAGTAGCCGGGTCTGCAGACTCCGTTCTACCCCCTCCAAACCCTGGTTTTCCCCTGCTCTCCGAGACCTTAAATCAGACTGTAAAAAGCTGGAGAGGCTGTGGAGACAAGCCTATCTTCCCGAGGCAAAAAAGGATCTGCGGGTTGCACAAAAAAATATTATGCTGCCATCAGATCGGCCAAACGCAGCTATTTTGCAGGACGCATTAATAAAGCAAACAACAACAGTAAGGAAATCTTTACGATTGTAAAAAGTTTTGTGTCCCCCTGCGCATCACAACCTTTGTTGCCTGCTTCGAAGGAATGGTGCGAAGAACTATCTGAGTTTTTTATTGAAAAAATCGCTAAAATTCAGGAGGACCTACAAAATGTGTGTAATGGCCCCACACCATCTCTAACCACTCTGCGTCCTTCAATACCCCCACGTACTGAGCAATTGGTTACGTTTACTCCCCAACTAAAATCTGACATCACTTCTATTGTGGCTGCTCTAAAATCAGGATCTCCCTCTGACCCTTGCCCGGCTAGAGTATTTGCGGGATTAGCGGAAACATTGGGAAATGAGGTTACTCAGCTGATCAACCTTTCGCTCCGTACAGCTACTGTCCCTGCTTGCTGGAAGCAAGCCAAACTGCTTCCATTGCTAAAAAAAATGGATTAGATCCGGCCACGCCGTCTAATTACCGGCCTATATCTCTGCTCCCAGCTCTTGCAAAGATTTGCGAAAAGACTGTCTTTAAGCAGCTGGATAAATTCGTTGAGTCAACTGAGGCCCTACATCCAGCTCAATCCGGATTCCGGGCCTCCTATAGTACCGAGACGGCCTTGGTCGAAATCTCAGAAGCTATTCGGGAGTGCCTTGACGGAGGTGGCAGAGCGGCTCTGATTTTATTGGACCTCTCTGCTGCCTTCGATACGGTGCCTCACTCCCTACTACTCGCCAGATTAGCAGATATCGGTGTCACTGGTCCAGCATTTGACTGGCTGACTTCTTACTTGAATAATCGTACCCAACAGATCTGGCTGCCCCCATTTGCCTCCACCCCTAAGCAACTTTCCACAGGTGTTCCCCAGGGGTCCATTTTAAGCCCCTTGCTTTTTAATATTTATCTTACTCCGCTGATTTACCTCGCTGAACAACTAGGGGCAAAAATTATGGCGTACGCCGACGATACGCAGCTTTTGTTCACCTGGCCTAAAGATAATTTAGATACGTCGGATGCCCAACTTTGTTTGTCCTCTGTTTTTCAATGGCTGGCACACGCACAATTAAAGTGCAACGAGAGTAAATCCGAGGTTCTGCTGTACGGCTCTTTTCCTGAGGATTTTAGTGAGCGTCTCTGGCCTGCTGACCTCCCCCCCCCAAAAGCCGCATCTGGCCCAGTGAAAAACTTGGGAGTCTGGTTTGGTAAGAACCTTAAGTTCGAGGACCATATAAAGAAACTCACGGGGGTTTGTTTTGCCACCCTAAAAACCCTACGTAGGTTCTTCCCTCTCCTTCCACAAGAAGCAAAAGAGACAGTCATCCGTGCCTTAATTCTCTCCAGGCTAGACTACTCGAACGGACTGTTCTGTGGATTGCCGGCATACCTGATTCACCGCCTTCAGGTCATTCAGAACGCCGCCGCCAGGCTCCTGTTTAATGCACCTAGGCGCTCCAGTGCCCGTCCCCTGCTTTGTGCTCTCCACTGGCTTCCGGTCGCCCACAGGATTTTGTTTAAAATTCTAGTGCTGGCCTACCGAGCCATCCATCAAACTGGCCCTGTCTATCTGAGAAAAAGGTTCTGTTTGTATGTTCCTAACCGCCCTCTACGATCGGCCAACATGTGCCAGATGTCTGTCCCCAAATTTAAATATTGCAGACTTGGCGGCCAATCAATCTCGGTAAAAGCAGCAAAATCCTGGAATGCCCTTCCCCTCCACTTAAAAACTGCACCGTCTCTTAATGTTTTTAAGAAAGGACTAAAAACTCACCTTTTTAATATTAAAGCTTAATTTTTTTTCTGCTTCGTTTCTTAAAATTTGTCCTTTCCCAGTCTGCTCCGCCTTTACCGCGCCAGGATACTATTTTTTAGTAATAGAGCGCGTTATAAAAGCCTTTAATAATAATAATAATAATAATAATAATAATAATTGGTTCTGCATTCCGTTCATCACCTGTGTGTCTTTTGCTTTCTCTCCCTAAGTGTGCCAGGTATACCCAGATGTGGGTCCCGGGCTCACTGTGCCACTTGATTCAAGCTATCCTGGCTGATGAGGGCTGAAGCCCCAAAACCGGTCCTAGGATGCTTGTTTCCGGTCCAGGGAGGACCTGGTTGGCAGCTTGGGGTGGACTGTTCTATGAGGCACAGGGTCAAGACTAATTTGCATATGGCCAGGTCTAAACTGGGGTGGCATGGTGAGCAAAAGAATGATGACTTTAACTCAGATCTCTTGACTGAGGGTGAATGTTTTGATTGGTTCTGCATTCCGTCCCAATTGTGTGTCTTTTGGGAAAACATTGATGTCTTCCCTTATCTAGAGGACTAGCTAATCAAAGCAAATACATTCATACATTGCAAACAAAACACTCAAAAGACCCTTGATTTACTACATCAACTAAGGTTCACTGTCAACCTACAACAATCTCATCTACAGCCAGCTACTACTCAAGCATTTCTAGGGGCCACATTCAACACAAATCTAGCGTTCGCATTCCCAAACGGTCAGGATACGCAATATATTAACGTTAATTCAACCATTTCAAACAGGAACCCACATTCTAGCCAAAATATTTCTCAGACGTTTGGGCATTATGGCATCCTGTATTTACATAGTCCCACATGCCAGGATCAACATGAGACCTCTACAACAATGTCTCTTCCAGCAGTGGACTCAGTCATTGGGTCAACGTCACAATATGGTTTTGGTAAACAACTGCACGTATCACTCTCTGCAGTGGTGAAATCTACAATATCTATCCAAAGGGCGGCCGTTTCAAGGCCTTGTTCCACAAATAACTCTAAAAGATGCCTCTCAAACAGGATGGCGAGCACATCTTGACAACCTTACTTTTCAGGGACTAAGGGATTCCAAACACAAAGATCTCCATATCAGTCACCTAGAGCTGCAAGCTGTTCACCTAGCGAACAAAGCCTTCCTAATTCACCTACAACACAAACATGTCCTTATTCGAACAGACAGTATGACAACAATGTATTATTGACATAAACGAGGCGGGGCATTCCCTCCAATTATCTCACTTAGCTTAGAAAATATGGAAGTTAACAATACACCACTACATTAATCTATTAGCAGAACATGTCCCAGGAATAAGCAATAAGATTGCAAACTTTTGGGGGGAGGAGCTACGCTAGCAACCAAGATGGCCGTATAAGCTCCCGGCTCCGCCGACCTCAGCCAGTTGCTCACAAATCCTGACGATTATCCCGATTTCTCACCAGACTCCCGTGCAGCTGAAGTGTTCCTGACTCTAAAGGTTCAATCCCAGAATTTCTAGCTGCTTGAATAACGAAGATATGCCGTGTTCCATTCTCGGCCTAACCCAGAGTTGAAGCCGGGGACTCGATTTCTAACCCAGCCGGGTTGGAGTTGAATAACATCGGCCTCGGGACGTGGGTGGCGTCCGGTCTCCCGAAGTGGAGTGTTTCTAGTCCGTTTTGGATGGTGGATCGGTGGCAGTTTTATCTCACAGCTGTGGCGGCGTGCCGCATCGTTTGCTGTGGTCGGGGATCCGCTGCCCGGAGGCCCCGTTGAGCTCCCGGGGTGGATGGGCTTGGTTCCTCGCTGGCGGCGACGGTGTTGAGACCGCGCTTTTGAGAGTGCCCACAGTTGTCATCGGCCTTGCCTGTGCCTGGTGCCCCGGAGTAGTCGACCTCCGGGGTTCAGAGACCTGCTCGGTCGCTTCGTGAGGGGCGATGGAGCGGGTGGAATGTGCACCGTCGCTGCGTACTGTAATGGCCGCCATTGGGGAGCTTCATTCACAAGTCACCGCCATCGTCCAGAGGATGGTCGTAACGGTTGATATCGTCTGCCGGAGACCGGACTCCGACCCTTTGCTGGTTCTGGAACAAGCTGCTTTACCCGCGGAGCAAGTTTCGACTGTTACAGAGAGCCCCGTGCTGAAGTCCGACCTTGTATTCTTCTTCGACCCCCGAATGGCAGCATGCGAGCCCGGGACTATCAAAGGTGCATCCTGCCCTACGCTGATACCGCCCAAGATGGATATGGACAATCTTATATTTCAGAGTGAGTTCTCCAGTGACTGTCGGATTGATACCTCGCCCTTTTTCTCCCAGATGGTTCAAATCAATCAATCATAGCATTTGTATAGCGCACTACTCACCCGGAGGGTCTCAAGGCGCTTGGGGAGGAGGGGGGTCCGCTACTGGCTCTGGCGACCTATTTCTGGTGGGCAGTGAACTCCGTTTGACTTTTGGATTTCATGTACCGCTATCCTGGTCTCAATCCTTCCGTACTGACTTTGAACTTTTTCTATATTTTGATTCTCCTATTGAGATGGCGGTTCGAGCGGAGAGGGCTTGCATGAAGAATCGTAGCGGCCAGGGTTGACTTTTATTTTTACTGGATGGGTTTGAAAAATGACTTCATTTGACACGGGATTTGTATCTCATAATGGCGCGGGAGTGGGGTGGTTCTTACCAGCTTCCCCCCGTTGGTTTTTACTTGTTGCATTCTATTATTCTGGAGATGTGTGGGGTGGGTTGCTGCTGGCGGGGGGTAAGGGAGACCGGGGGCCTGTTTGATATTCCCTCCTCCACTCTTTTTTCCTACTTTTAGGTCTAGTTCCGGGGCGACAGGCACAATGCCAGTGGGGATGGGCCGTAGCCATTGCAGGGGTGCAGGGTGGGGGGAATGGGGAGGGGTTTGTTATTGTACCTTTGTTTAGTTTTATGGCCTTTTTTTCTCTTTCCTTTCTTCTTTCACAAGAGATTTGTCGCTTATCCTGTATTGATTTTCTTACTTAGTCGGGTGTCTAATTTGGTCTTCACTATCCTGAATCATGGGTGGGCGAACCTTGCAGGCTGTTGTCTTGTCAGATTGCTGACCTTTTCTCCTCTTTAATGTATATATCGTTGCTACAGCTACATACTTCTGTGAATTGATTTCTATGCATTGGTATACTCGCTCACCGATCGTTATATTGTATTCTGTGTATGACACCCGATTTATGTAAATTCTCTTGTCTTCTTCAATAAAAACCTTTAAAAAAGGCAATGGTCTATGGATGAACTGGTCAGGGATAAATGCTTAATTTTTCCCACCTCTCCCTCTACTTCCATTAGTGGTCAGAGACCTCAGGCAAACACCACTCACTATGATACTAATAGCTCCCACATGGGCTCGACAACCGTGGTTCTCAACACTCATGGAACTATCTCTAGTCCCACACAAGAAGCTAATCCTCAACCCAGACCCTCTCACGTAAAACCATGGAACATTAAAACATCCCAATCCCAATTAAATGGATCTTGCAATTTGGCTCCTCAAGTCTTCGAGTTTGGATACTTAAATTTGCCTCAACACTGTATGAACATTTTCAAAGAAGCTCGTAAATCAACTACAAGGCAATGTTATGCAGCAAAATGGAAACATTTTATTATATTCTGTCACAAACAAAACGTTAATCCTCTTCAAGCAAAGGTACAAACACTTATTTTATAACTATTGCATTTACAAGCTGCTGGATTAGCATATACTTCTATAAGATTACATCTTGCAGCTATTGCTGCATATATCCATACTAGGCAACACATATCCGTGTTTAGATTTCCTGTTATTAAAGCTTTCATGGAGGGACTTAAAAGAATAATTCCCCCTAGACTTCCACCTGCCTCTGCATGGAATTTTCCCGCTAGACTTCCACCTGCCTCAGAATGGAATTTAAATCTTGTCCTAACAAGATTAATGGGTCCTCCTTTTTAACCATTACGTTCTTGTCTTTTGAAATATCTTTCATGGAAACTCGTTTTTTAATTGCTATTACTTCTCTAAAAAGAGTCCGGCATTAAACCTAGAAGAGCCTTTCTTTCAACAACACAAGGGTAGGGTAGTGCTTAGAACTAACCCTACATTTCTTCCAAAAGTAATTTCCAGTTTTCATATTAATCAATTCATTGATTTACCTGTGTTTTCCCCACAACCGTACAGTTGTAGAAACGCTATTACACACTTTAGATGTAGAAAGGGTATTAATGTATTACATTGACAGAACTAAATCATTTAGGAAAACTAAACAATTGTTTGTTGTCTTTGCATCTGCTCGTTTAGGTAAAGCAGTTTCTAAATCAGGCATTTCAAGATGGATAGTTAAATGCATACAGACGTGCTATGCAAAGCCTAAATGACTTTTACCTGTTACAACAAAAGCACGCTCCACTAGGAAAGTTGGAGCTTCTATGGCTTTTTTAGTCAACATTCCTATTGCGGATATTGACAAAGTAGCAACATGGTCTAATCCAAACACCTTCACAAAACATTGTGTGGATGTATGTACACAACAACAAGTAAATGTTGATCAGGCAGTACTAAGAACTCTTTTTCAAACAACTGCAATCCCAACAGATTAACCACTGCCTAGGGAGAGGGACTGCTTTACAGTCTATGCAAAGAATGTGTCTCTCCAGCGCACATGCCTCAAACAGTTTGTTACTTACACTGTAAGCTTCTGTTCTAGGCATGTAGTGCTGTAGATTCAGTTGTCACCCCTCCTCCTCAAATTCTTGTGTAGGTTGCAGTTCATATAGTTTATCTCATACTAACGCATAACCATCTCAATGCTTACATACAGAGCATTCTTTACTTTCTCACCTACCCACGGCAAAACAATTTTAAGATGGCGTTGACGATCATGCACAGTATTCCCAAGAGGAGGAGAATCACAGCCTTGTGACTTGAAGAATACTTCTTGGAAGAAAAACAACTTGTATTCATCCGAGCCCAACACTAGATTTGGAAAAGGCTTGTTATTTCACCTGCCACTTTATTTTCATTCATTCGGTTTTTCAAATGTGCCTTGGGAATTTGGGGGGAACTCTTTTAAATCGTTTTGCTATTTCTGTGTTTTTTTAGACTATTGCTGCTCCGTTTTTAATATTGCCCTAGGAGTGTGTTAGACTCCTGTTATTTTTTGCACTTTCGCAGAGGCAGGCATCTTCTGACCTGCCTCGTGCTAAGCGCGGTCAGCGCTCTAGTCGTTGCACGCTGCACGACGTCATAGCTCTAACCCTACGTATGGCACTCACACGGATGTACAGTGGACGAGCGCAGCGGGCGCGCCTAAGGCATGCCCATCTGTGCCCGTCCGTGCTAAGTCAGCGCTCACAGGAATGCGGCTCGTTTCGAGCCCTTATCCGCCAACATCGCTCAGCTAACCAATGAGTACCTAAAAACATTTAGACCATCTATATGTTCTTCTCCCACTGCTCACTCTGTCCTTTGCATCGGATTTCACCTGCCATGAGTGTGGCTTCACTTTCACACGCAAGCCCCCCTATGTAACATGTCAATTAAAGCATCTATGCCTCAGTACATTAGTGCTGCACTTGTCAATGCGAGATCTCTAAAGAAGCACTATGTCGATATTGCCAATCTGATATTAGATAATTCGTTAGATCTCTTGTTTGTTACATAGACCTGGCTGGACACTTCTCTAATCCTATTGTGGCGCTGCCATGCCGGGTGGTTATAAATCCCTCAGAGTTTACCGCTCTGCCGGTAGGGGAGGGGGATTGGCCATTCTGTTTAGGGATACCTGGACTTTCCACGATGAAGCGCCAAGCTTCTGGGGAGGTTGTGAGGCCTTAGATTTCAGTGTTCAGCTCTCGGCCTACTTCACTCTATGTGGTTCTCTTTTATACCAACCCCCATGGGGGGATGCAGTGGCAGAGAGGGCACTGCGGTTTTCTAATTTGTTGGTCCTTTGTGATGGAAATCTCCACCTCGACCAATCTGAGCTCGGCGACTCCGCTGTTTTCCTCTACTCTCCCCACATGGCTCAGCTTTCGCAAAGGGTTAGCCACCCCACCCATCAAGGGAGTCATATTTTAGATCCTATCTGCACAAACTTTCCTATCTTGGTTGCTAAGCCCTTGCCGGTCTCTTGGTCAGATCACTTCCCTATCTTCTTTTCTTTGGAAGTTCCGCGGACCTCATGACCGGCTCGCAGCCGCGCCATCCGACTTTCAGTAAAATTGATCCTTTGCTTTTCACTACCTCTTTGGTTGCCTCCCGGCCCTCTCTCCATGAAAACCTTGAGGACAATGTGTCCCGGTTCTCTGACTGGATTGCAGACTCGATTTCTGCCCTATCCGCCTCGTGTCAATCTAAACTGTCAAGAGATTCACCCCCGAACTGAAGGCTTTGAAGCATGACTGCTAAGTGTTGGAGAGGACTGGCGCTCCAGTGGCTATTGCTGTAAAGCTAAACTTGCTCTTAGAGCTAAGCAAAAAAACTATTATGCTGCCATTGTGGTTGCTAAAGGCCAATATTATGCATCACATATTGACATGGCCAATAATAACTCTAAAGAGACATTTGCGATTGTGCAAAGCTTCATGTCCCCTACGGCTCAGGCGTATGCCACGCTTGTCTCCGAATCTTGGTGTAACACTCTTTCCAAGTTCTTCCTGTATAAAATACGCAGCATTCAAGATACTTTTGCAGCCCCTGTCACTGGGCCGGCTGCGGCCGCCATAGAGCCGCTGGGGGCCATCCAGGCCAAGTGGTTTTCTACTTTTACACCTATTGATCCTGCCGACTCACTGAAAATTCTTAAGGGCCTTAAGTCAGGCTCCCCAAACGACCCTTGTGCTGCTAGACTCTTGGCTGCTGCAGACGTCATCAATCCGGAAGTCAATGCTTTGGTCAATACGTCTCTCCGGGAGGCTGTGGTCCCGGGATCTTTGAAGCAGACACTTATTATTCCACTTCTTAAGAAGCCCTCTCTTGATCCGCAGCTTCCCGGGAATTATCGTTCCATCTCGCTCCTGCCTAGCTTCGCTAAGGTTTGTGAGAAGGTGGTCACGTTGAGGCCTTGGGGCTCTTGCATCCGGCACAATCCGGCTTCCGGCCTCTACATAGCACAGAGTCGGTTTTGCTGGAGGTGTCTGAAGTGATCCGGGAGTGTCTGGACGCTGGTGGGAGAGCAGCTCTTGTTATGTTAGACCTCTCCGTGGCGTTCGACATGGTGCCCTACTCTTTACTCCTTGACCGCCTCTCGATGATTGGGGTTTCGGGGGCGGTGCTGTGTTGGATCAGATCTTTTTTGGAGGGTCGATCTCAACAGGTCTGGCTTCCCCCATTTGCCTCGGTACCTCAGGAGGGGACACTGGTGTTCCGCAGGAGTCATCCCTTAGTCCCCTTCTTTTTAACATCTATATTACTCCCCTGGTTTACCTAGCGGAATCATTAGGGGCTAAGGTGATGGCCTACGCTGACGATACTCAGCTTTTGTTCACTTGGTGCGTGGATGACGAATCAGTTCTTGTGGCACAAGACTGTCTTTCCTCGGTGTTTCAGTGGCTTGCTCAGGCGCAACTGAAATGCAATGAGGAGAAGTCCGAGGTCCTTCTTTACGGTGCAGTCACTAACTTTAGAGAGAAACTACGGCCCCCTGGCTAACCCCGGCCTAGTGCAGAGAGAAAGGTCACAAAGAACTTGGGCGTCTGGTTCAATGAAAATTTGAACTTTTCAACACAGATTAAGAAGCTGGCGGGGACCTGCTTTGGCACCTTGAAGGCATTGAGGACATTTCTTCCGCTACTCCCTAGACCTGCCAAAGAAACGGTGGTCCGGGCTTTGATTCTGTCCCGTCTGGACTATGCAAACGCACTCTTTGTGGGTATCCCTGGCTACCTCCTTAAGAAATTTCAGGTAGTCCAAAACTCGGCAGCCAGACTTCTTCTGGGTTTATCAAAGTGGAGTAGTGTGCGTGCTCACCTGTACTCCCTGCATTGGCTCCCAGTGGAGTCCCGGATAAAATTCAAAATGCTGACCACTGCTCATAAGGCTTTATATGGTCTAGGTCCTGTCTACCTTCAAAAGAGATTTGCTTTTTACACACCAGCGAGACAGCTGCATTCTTCCTCCCAGTTTCTGATGCAGACCCCCAGATTTAACCGCCAAAGCGTGGGTGGGTGCTCATTTGTCAGGTCAGCTGCTCTAGCCTGGAACGTACTTCCGCTGTCACTGCGCGGCCTTCAAGACCCTAGAATATTTAAGAAAAAAACTAAAAATTCTGCTCTTCTACTCTTCTAGCCTCATTCAGGTTTTTGCCTCCTTTTCCGATTGCTCGCGCGGGACACTCATTGACTAGCTGTGCGCGCTATAAATAAATATTACATAAAATAACATAGATGGCACACTTATGAAAAGCACTACATGCCAAGAAAAGATGCTAACAGGGTAAGTAACATAATCCTTCTAAGGTGGTGTCAATGTCCTGCGGAATTGTGTGCGGAGTCACAAGCCATTCCATGCACACCTGAAACTGAAACTGACTGCAAAGAGAAACAACTTGGTGTATTCCAAACCCAACATGAGATAGCCAAGAGTGCAAATCATGTGAATCTACAATGCTGCAAGCTGTAAACTGAGTATTATATATATTTTTGTTATTATTGGTCTGAGGCCATTGTTATGGAGTTTAGCTCAAGACCATTCATGGATCTCCAGGAGTGCTTGGGTCTTTAGAGGCTACATTCAAACTAAAACATCTAAAAGGTGGGCAAGCGATATAGATGTTGAAACTGTGGACCCATGTCTGTTCTCTCGTACCACTTTGGTTCCAAGGAGTTTAATAAAAGGTGTCACACCTAATAGTAGATCTAGTCTGTAAAAGAAGATGGCACTCCAAACCTGGAGAGCCAAAACATCCACCACCTCGAGAGGCAGGGTCCTACCTAAAAAGTCTCCAGAGGGTATTGATGTGCTGGTGACAGAGTTCAGTCAACAATGTCTGGTTGGTGATGATGTCTTATTCACTACATTCTAAGGAGAATAATCATGGTCCTAATCCAGTCCATACTTGGTTCAGTTAAGATTTTCCTGTGTCTGGGGTACTCTGAGGACTGGGGGCACCTGCTGTGGTCACTGGTAAACCCAGTGACATCTGGGAACTGGTTAACTTGGTGTAGACTTCATTGCAACTTCAGTTGGTAAAATCAACTATTAGGGCTTGAAAGACTGTTCAGGCTGTCTTCTCCAGCTCAGGACAGGGGGTGAAGATCCACTGTATCTGGGCCCCACCACTGAGTCGAAATAAGTAATGTTATAAGCACCCTCCATGCACTGGATAGGTCTGGGATGATAGAGGCTCACCTTTCTTGGTGTCTGAAGGCGGTGGAACAGTTCGACACAGAGAAAGTGCTTGTTTTGCCCTAGGCGTTGACAACCTAATGGCTTCTGGGTAGACCCAGGCTAATGAGCTGTATTCAAAGGTACAGGAAGGTCCAGGGGTCCTGGATGATATTTTCTGCATCTGTTATTAGTAGATGGAGGAGCTTGGCTCGAGGCACTGGACCTTTCCAGCCTTGTATGTGTAACTGCAGTGAGGGTTTGAGCATATACTCCTTCTTAGATGATACAGATAATTTCAATCACACAGATGGTTTCCTTTTTAGGTTCTGGTGTTTTTAGAAAAAGGCAATTGTCTTGTAAAAATGCTTTATTAGTTACATCCTTGTTATTTCAGAAGGAATATTTTTTCTATTCCGCACCCCCAGACTACAAAAAATATTACCTCTGGAATAACAAGGATGTAACTAATAAAGAATTTTTACAACACAAGACAATTGCCTTTTTCTAAAAACACCACAGCCTAAAAAGGAAACCATTTGTGTGATTGAAATTATCTGTATCCTCTAAGGAGGAGTATATGCTCAAACCCTCAGGCGAACTCATATTCGTATGACCAAGTCCTTTTTCGTGGCAGTCGCAATTCATATCCTTGAGAGGCAGATAAGTTCTTCCTTCTTATCCCCTCGTCACACCAGCAAGGCAACCTCACTAGCTTTCCCAGATGTCGTTTTTCTGGAGGGAAGGGTCGCAATTGAGAAGGGAATCTACCTCTCGTCCCTACATAGTTCTTTCCTACACTGGTGTGCAGGTGTCCGTATTTCAGCAGTGCCGCCATGTATTGTATAAAGGGTCTGGTTCTTTTATTCCTCTGGTTGCACATGTTTCTGAATCTCGGAGCACGCAGATAGACCTGGTTCAAATGGTGAAGAGGTGATATGTATTTACCTTGCACCTGAGGGATGAATCTACACCCATCGCCCTGAGAGATGGCCAGAACACAGGGCATTCCCCTGGCTGGGAAAAATCTACACCATTAAACAAAAGAGCGGACTGTAATCCCCTGCTACCTCCTAGATGTACACGTTTTTGGGATTCAGTGAGGGAGCTGAGCGCATCCAGACAGGACTACCATTATGGAAACATCCATTTTGTGCACCTCATATTAGTCCTGCTCTAATTGGAATAGCCCATCCCGAACTGCTGGCCCAAGTCCCATCCAGACAGGAAGACAAGCAACCATGTACTGGTTTCAACATACATAAACCTCCTCTGTGAGGTATAGCTTGAATCCTGATTAAAATGCAGCCAAGTGGGCAATAGTGCAATTTTAGTAAAACTAAAATGTATTTTTTTTAAAAAAATGTAAGTATTCTATTACATTTATTTTTCTTAGAAATTTTAATGCATTCAACAAGCTGGGGATGGTTTTTCGTTTCATCTCCCCTCCCTTTTTCAAGAGGAGGGTGGATTGTATTTTATCAGCATATGTCTGTAAACTTAACATAAGAATAAAAAAGTGTTTTGCACAAGATGTGCATGCTGAAGTGGGTCATGTTGCACTTTGGCGACTTCAGTTATGTTAATAAATATCATAATACCCTGAGCAGATCTGCATGTATGGTTTGTGCTGCTGTATGTTTTTCATGTACATTAGTTATAAACTAAAGTATTTAACCATATCCAGTACACAAGAGGTTACATGTGTGCAGTTAGAAAGAATTACAATAACTATACGTTGTTGTTTTGTTCTGTCAGCTGATTTTAGAATATAATCTCGGACAAAGGTTTTGGGAATTGTTAAACCTGAAGATGGTTTTCGTGCAAGAGACTTATAGAAGATGGGTGCTGCATCATCGAAGTTCTCTAGGAAATATGGGGCAACATTGAATGTTTTAACATAGTCATAGGACATTGACTGCTTTGACGGCTCCAGAATCTGTACCAGGGAGGCAAAACTACATGAGGGTTATTTGTAGCCTTTTTTAGTGCCACACCATGGACAAAAAGAGAAGGCCTACTTCTTCACTCACTTGGGGCAAAACACGACTGGAAAACCTGAGTTCATTAGAAAAATGAAGTAAAACACTTGTGTTGTGAAATATATAAAATCTATATCCAGTAATCCATTTGTACACAAATAACTGTCACAAGAGTCAACAACTTGAGAGCCCAGTATTCAGGAATCCCTGTCATATGAGCTGGAAAAAAAAGAACTGAAGTTGCTGCCAGTGCAATGCATGATGGCATTTGCAAGCACCTTGCGTCAAGGCGCATTATCACATTTCAGCGTTCTGTTGCTGCTGTCTATCTGGATGCATTTCCCTTTGTTTCATGAAGTCTTCCTTTACATCACAGCAGTTATGTTAATTGTATGCTACAGTATTTTTTCTAAATCAGCGTTAATCTCTGTGGTTTCTAAAGCAAAGCAAACTAAACTAGTGACATTTAGCTTCCGAGAAGCCTCTGATAGAAGATTTTACATAGGAGAACTAGGATTACAAGTACCTTGTCTTTCCACATAAACAAAATGTACTGTTCGAGGCATATGAGCTACAGATCACACACTATGCATAGATCGCCATCTGGTGTTTGGCCCGGATGTTTGCAGTTTGTTATTGTCTTGGAACAAGTCTTTGGAAGTCACGAGATAGGTGACTCCTCATCTGGACAATAGTGCGCATGGGCATCGACTCCATTTTCAGAATGTTTTTTTCCGCCATCGGGTTAACTCCCAAACCTCAGGCAATGCTCCACCGCCTGACAAAGAGTCAAAACTCTTGGACGCATCTGCTAAAAGAACAGTGTCCCAAGCAGCCAACATATGGAGAATTGCCAACACACATGCCTTACTAGCTAGGTACGAAAGGGCACACTATGATGAACTAGAGACCCTACTACAACACCTTCCAGATCAATCTAAAACAAGGGCCAATGATCTCATACAGGAAGGTAGACTAGTAACCAATATCTCCATTAGATGTGCTCTGAATGCAGCAGTCACAGCCTCCAAAGCTATTAATACCAGTGTTTTTTTTTACGTAGACATAACTGGCTAAGGATTTCACGGTTCAAACCCGAGATTCAGACTACCATACTGAACTAACCCTTTGACCAAGAGCACTTATTTGGACCTGCGGTAGATTCATCTTTAGAAAAGATGAAAAAAGATACTGATACCGCCAAATCAATGTGAGTTTTGCAATCGCAAGCTCCCAGAAGTTTCTTTTGTCGCTCCTCTTATAGAGGCGCCTCTAGAGGCTTTAACACCGATAACTCCTCCACCTCCTATAAGAGTCCCACACAGACCTCCTCTACTAGAGGTTATTACAAACGGTAGGAGGTTACAGGGGCAATAACAACAAAGGTAGAGGCAACACTACCAATACTCGCACTGCCTCCACCTACAAACAATGACTTCCCGTCACCACGGACAGGTGGGTGAGACAAATCATCCAACCCTGTTATTGCCTGGAGCTCACTTCAACTCCCCCAAACATACCACCCAAACAGCATCCAATGTCAGCAGAGCATTTAACGCTTCTAAAACAAGAGGTGCTTTCCCTCCTACAAAAACATGCAATAGAACCAGTTCCCCTGCATCATCAAAACTCTGGGGTTTATTCCCTATATTATCTGATTCCAAAGAAGGATGGAACCCTGAGACCCATCTTGGACCTCAGACCATTAAACCTCTACATACAATCAGACCATTGTCGAGCTCACTTGCGCGAAATGCAGGGGTGTCTAGTAAACCAAGGGCAGGGCAGTAGGGGCTTTTCATCCCAATACTTTTACATAACTGTAAATGATTCCGGTCCTGCTGTGAAGATATAGTGCTAGTTGGATATTGATTTTATTAGGTGGTGTTATAATTGTGTCATGGTGTATTTAAGTGTGTAGCCCTTGTCTACTCGTAGAGTAAGCTTCGACTCCTCAACTGCGCTCTGTCTAGAAAATGAAATGCTCGGTTGGAGTATTTTACCAGCGACCTTGGGACACCAGTGGTACACAACAGTGCCTAGATAATTACCACTGACTCCATCAGGAAGCCAAAAAAAGGCCTTGCAGTCAACGGTCAACAATACTCGGGGGCTCAGTATGTTGGAGTGTAGTGCTACAGGCCACTGGTCTTGTAGTTTCACAGCTTTTGTTCCTCTTTATCTCCCTCCACTCAGTTGATACATTTTTAGGTTTCCTGGTCCTGTGTTTATATTTCTTGTCTAATTATGTGCTAGAAACATTACGTTTTTTATCACATGCTTTTGAAGACAGCAGTTTAGAAAGGGCTGTCCAAAACATGGAAGGGACTTCTAAACTCACGCCGCTGATGTATCTAAATATTTATTTTCCAGAGCCATAAGTGTGATACTTGGTGACAGGTGGAAGAAAATGAAAAACGAAGAGCGGCGAATGTACACATTAGAAGCCAAAGCCCTGGCTGAAGAACAAAAGCGATTGAATCCAGACTGTTGGAAACGGAAAAGGACTAATTCGGTATGTTTTGAAAAAATATTTATATTTCATTACATAACATTTTGCACTTACAAGTGAATAAACTACCTCAAGCCCTCCGCAGACGAATTTAGGCATTGGCAAACGTGGGCTCTGTCCCAGGGCCCCACTTTTTGAGGGCACCCCTCATTAATTGATCGCATACTTGCAGCCAAATTAAAAAATCCTCACTTGGCTGCTAATCATACTTTTAACAACATCTTTTTCTGAAAAAAAGACAGCTGGTTAAAAAGAATCCCAACAACCCATGGAAAAGGAACGGCCGCCTTTCAGCAGCTGATCAAAATCATAATGCCAGTGAAAAGTAAATGCCAAGCTAGGTTAACCAGATGCAGTCAGGTGAATATTTAGGGGCTTGTTATGATGTCGGGTGGAATTGCGTTTGCCCAACACCATTGTGGGAAAAGAACCTCCCGACCATAGGTCGGCGGGTCTGACATCCCAATTTGGATGCAACATCCATTCTACAATAGAAGCTTGTGCAGTGGGCAGAATAGGCCCCAAGCACAAGCTTCCATTGTAGAATGGAGGTTTGCAAACATCCCTGGATCATGTGGCAGTCACCATGCAGTGTCTTCCATACGGTGCAGGGATGTTGAGAGGGACACCATAGGTGCCCCCCAGGCCCCATTGCGGAGGGCCAGAGGTGAAAGGGGGATGTAGCTTTCTGACAGCCTTTCCATGTCGGAAAGGCCTACATAGAATGGCTGTTCGAAACCAACATCATAATCCTGACGTCAGAACCACCATTATTAAGGGAATATACTGTAAATCCGACGCACTGACGGGCTTCTTTACCCTGTCAGAAGCGGCATGGGAGGTCCCTCTGCCCTCGCACACTGCATCTTAATGTGGCAGGCGGACCGCAGGGGCAAATGTCGGTAGGTCGGCCCAACCAACCTCATAATTTGGCCCTGCGTGTTCTCTGTAAATAGTGCAGATTGCTCAATTGTTTTTTAGATATAACCATCGATTTCTAAAATGCTGACAACTAATAGTAGCTGAATGTGTAGAACTGCAGCACAGGCAATTGATTTATATTTTTTATACTTTGAGAGTCTCAGAGGCACTACCAGTCATTAGGTGCTTGACAAATGGTAAAATTACAAAATGGGGCCTGCCGCATACACTGGAAGTGAGTGGCAGTGGCTGAGGTGGAACCCAAGGTTGAGCTGACCACTATTATGTACCAGAAACAAAATGACAAACTGAATTATTGGCACAGAGTTTAGAGGTATAGCTAAAAATCTCAATGTATGAGAACACTTACATTTATACTTTTCTTAACCAGAACTTGTGGTGCTACACATTAGTATGGTATGAATTATCTATTTTAAGCACATGCAGAAATAATCTTAATGATTTGGGTGCTTTGGTATTCTTGTAGTATGTAAAATAAAACCCTCTATGACACTATACAGTGGGAAAAAAGCATAGTGTGTCTGCTGGTAGTGAAGGCGTGCCCTGCGTATCACAGTGCAACGTCAAAATATTAAGGTCCTTGTTACAAATTTGTCAGAATAGTGTGGAGAATTTATCACATATAGTAAATACCGATACTCTTGAGTGTGATGTGTATTTAGCACATGTGGAAAATACCTCCTATTCTGAGTTTTTACCAGGAAGATGGGCATAACATGCGTATTCGATTTGTAACACACATAATTACACATGTTTTGAATTTTTTCTGGACCTTTTCCCCAGATAAATTTTGCAAGTTTGACCATCGGACTTTATCAGGGGGAAAACTGTAAGAGAGTCCTAATTATCACACTAATAGTAATTCCGATACATAATTCATCTGTTATCTCATAATGAGAGCCAAAAAGTTGTGGCAACACTTTGCACAATTAAAACACCATTGGAAGTGTATGCTGAGAGTATTAACTGGTTAAACGTTTGTAAACAAGTAAGCGACTTCATACAAGTAGGTGAGCAAGTGAGTCAGCAGGTAGATAAAAACGATGGATGAGTGTACAAAGTGATTCCCCCTCCCCCAAACCTCACAATGCAATCTGAATTTCATATATCTGTGGAGTCTTACCATTATAATAACACAGGTGATTCTTGAATTTATTGGTTCCTACATTGTAGGAAAATACTGGTCGCGGCTCGGTGCATAGGCACTGAGCACATAACTCAAGCAATATCCCAAACAAGTGCTTTTTACAGCCCATAAACCACACGCATATTCTTGATTCCCCTAAGGAATGGGCTTTTGCTTTCTAGGATGTCTGGATGACCAAGTGATGTAACAAGTTGACATATGCCCTTAAACTTTTGACAACCACATTCCTACTGAATAAGGAAATTAATAATGCACCTTCAAGAGGTTAAACGTGTTTGAATCCCAATATGGGGCATACCAGCTGCTGTGTATTGTTGAACTGTGGAGGAAGTTATTGAGATTGGCGTATGCGGAAACAAATAAATATACCCAATCCAAGAGAGGTGTGCTCTTCTGGTGCATTTGGATCATCATCCTATAACCTTCATCCTCCAACTTGGAAGCACCCAGAGGTTCACTTCAGAACACACCCACCATTAGAGAGGTTTTGCTTTTTGTTCATGCAGCAATACATATCGGAGTCACACGGCCTCGCGCTTTTCCCATACTTGACACTTTATAAGGTTGTCAAAAACTGATGTGCTGAGACGGTCTATTGCAGTTCCAAGGCCTGGAGCCCAGGTAGACCTGGCACATTTGACGAGACACCCAAATGATTCTGAGCTCTGCTTGACTCGTTTTGCACGCATTTCTCTCCATTCACCGGCATATTCAGGCTCGAACTGAGACGTATTTAGCTGTTGTTCCAGATGTCGAGGATGGACATAAGAAGAAGAGGAAGTAGCCACCATTTAGAGCCCATTGCTGAACCTGCATCACTGCCACAGGAACGCACACAAAACGCCACCCAAAGCATCATGATGGATGTGATTAGCTTGGCTCTTTCCCTCACTTCCTCGCCCTATGACACATATGTCAGTGTCCTCTGCAGGGATTATTACAGAATCAGGCATGCAGAGTGAGAAGAAAGGGATGGGAGTATCAGTTACTGAACTCTTCTCAGTGAACAGTGAACAAAATGTCAGGGCGACGTTGCATTGATATCGCTGCTGACGAAAAACGGCCTCCACATGGAAATAAAATAACAAATTACAACCAATGTGCATTGTTGACTCCTTTTGAAGACAGTCACATCAGTGAGATGCTGTTGGCTGATACCAACAATGATGGACAACCCTGCTGGGCAGTGACTGAAAGGGGCTGTCCAGAGGCCACGGGTTGTATCTGTATCTCCAGGTGTATGATGTATGATGTATGTTGTATAGGTGTGTGCTGTGTGAGAACAAACATTCTCGCTAGACTGCTAAGACTGTCTGAAGGTAAGACCTATAGCGTTACTACTTTCTTTATTGTATTTAATATTTTTGTGAGGTAGCCAAACTCTGCCTCTCTAAAACTTGAAACGTTGAGTAAGAGTTAATAATGGCATACTGGCAGTCAAGTTCTGATTGGGCTTCGCTAAGCATCTGTTAAGAATGCATGCCCTGTCCAATTGCATGTGTTTTTTTTTCTTGCTCTCGAACCATACTGAACGGGAGAGAAGTGTGAGACATGGTGCCTAATGCCATTACAGTGCCAGATGACTGCAAAGCTTCTCAATGTCGTGTATTTGCAATCCTACAAGCAGTCATCTGAAAGAAACATGTTAGTTTTAGATTCCTTACCTTAGAATATCCCCAGGCGTCAGACAGGATCTGGAAAGTTTTCGTCCGCAGTACCCCTACGCGTCGCTAGGCGTCGTCTGCGTCCGTCGTCGTGATCGCCGGGATGACGTCATCGGAGTACTTAGACGCCGCCCTCGCGCGCTGATGTCAGTTCTTTACTGTCTCGGTCCGACCACGATGACAAGTCGTGCCCCAACTGGGCCTTGACCTCGAAGGCTAGACGGGAGCGGTCCCGTAAACGACTCGAGCTCTGGCAGTCTTCTCCGCTGAGGTCCCGGTCGAGGAGGAAGTCAAGGTAAGTCGAGGCACTCGAAAAAGAAGTCGAAGAGGCGTCCTCTCTCTTTTCCGACTCCCCCCGACGAGGCCGGGAGTTCGGGCGATACCGCCCACGCCGCTCCGCCGTAACCGCAAGCACAGCGTCCAGCTCTGCACCCGCCAGTCCCTGGGCTACACATGACGCCGGAGGAGATACGTGACTTCCTCGTGGCCATGAGGATTCACTTCCCTCTGTCGGACCCTGTCGAGGCGCCTTCGGGCCCCGCGGGTCCGTCTGGGAGTCCTAGCGGGCCGGCGGCTCTGACCCCGGCGGCGACTTCGGTCCCGACGCCGCAGGACCCTGCAGGATCCGGGTTGTCGCCAGTCGACCTCACGACTCCTCCGCTGGCGCCGACCCCAAGGGTGTCGCCCACGACGCCGTCCCCAGACAACGTCGTCTCTAGTCCCAGCCCCGGTCCGTGTCCGGCGTCGGACCGGCGCCGATGGGTGATCAATTCACCTACGACCCGGCTCCATCGTTTTTCCCTATCAGGAGATGGATGACGAGGGGGACTGGGAGGGTCTGAGGACCCTCTGGCACTGCAGTGCCAGTTGAGCCAGGACTGAGCAGACGAGCTAGGGGAGGCCAGTGGTCTGGACACTTCGCCCGACACTGGATTCCTCTCTCCTCCCTCCGTGGCTACAGAGGAGGGGAGGGGGCTGCTTACTGCGTGGTGTTGAACAGGGCGGCCAAAGCCTTGGCTCTTGAGCTCTCTGTCGCGGCCATGAGGACTAACCTATTCACTGAGGTGCGCAAACCGCAGGCAAGCTCCTCTGAGCCTCTACTGCCGTTCAACGAAGCCCTCACCGACGTTCTGTTGGGCACCTGGTCCAAGTCCTCCACAGGCCTCCCTCTGGATCGGAACGTGGCCCGACACCACCGCCTGGCTCCGGGCGACCCTAGCTTCCTGTCCGTTCACCCCACCCCCGAGAGCCTGGTGATCCAGGCCTCTACCTCCCAGACCGCATTCCCTACCGCTCCTCCGGATCGGGAATCCAAAAGGTACGATCAGTTTGGGAAGAAACTGTTCTCCTCCTTGAGTTTGGGGCTGCGGTCTGTTAACACCGCCTGCCTTTTGGGCCGATACACCCACTCTCTGTAGGATACGGTTGCGGAGAAGCTGCCACAGTGCCCGGAGAAGGCCCGGGCAAAGCTCGCCCATGCCCTGGTGGAAGGCCGGGATGCAGCACGCTACTCTATACGGTGTGAACTCGACACAACGGACTCGCTGGGTAGGGCGATTGCAACGACAGTGGCGGTTCACCGCCACGCCAGGCTGAGGTCCGCCAACTTTTCGGGCGATGTCCAGGCCACACTCATGGACATGCCCTTTGATGGCCGTCACCTCTTTGGTGACAAGACGAATAGTGCGCTGGAGCGTTTCAAGGACTCCAGGGCTACGGCCAAGTCCTTGGGCCTAGGCCAACGCCAGCAAACTTCCCTTTTCGCTCCTTTCTTGGCCAAGGAAGGGGCGCCCCCACACGTCCAGCCAGCCACAGACCGCAGACCCAAGCACAACGCGGACGTGGTTACTGCCGCAGCGGCGGTACCGGGGTACACCGGCAGGGTCAGTCCACACCCGCCCCTGCAGCATCTGCCTCTAAGCCTTCCTAGTCCGGCATTTCAGGCTCATTCGTCGCCAGTGGGGGGCAGGGTCCGCCATCACCTCCCCCATTGGCGTACCATCACGTCGGACAGGTGAGTGCTTCAAATCGCCTCTCCCTCCCCTTCGAGGCGACCCCTCCAGCCATGCCACCGCAATACCACCGCATGTCGGGGATCACTTATAGCCCTCTTGGCCAAGGGGGCCATCGAGCGCGTTCCTGGGCCAGAAGTAGGACGTGGTTGCTATGCCCACTACTTTCTGGTACCCAAGAAGGGCAAAAGAGGCCTACGCCCTATCTCCGGAAGGAGAAGTTCAAGATGCTGACTTTGGCTCAGGTCCTAGCTGCCCTGGACCTAGAAGACTGGATGGTAGCGTTGGTCTTGCAGGACGCGTATTTCCACATCCCTGTCCTGCCGGCCCACCGGCGTTACCTGCGGTTCAAGGTAGGCCACGAGCACTTTCAGTTTACCGTGCTCCCCTTCGGCCTTACCAGCGCCCCACGGGTGTTCACGAAAGTGATGGCGATGGCCGCAGCTCATCTGCGCATATTAGGGGTTTCAGTCTTCCCCTATCTCGATGACTGGTTGTTGAAGGAGGGCTCGCCCCACCTCCAGACTACGGCCGACCTCCTGCACTCGCTGGGGTTCTCCATCAACGTGCCGAAGTCACACCTGTGTCCCTCTCAGAAGCTCCTTTTCATCGGAGCGGTTCTGGACTCAGTGCAGTTTCGTGTTTATCCCCCCAAACAGCGGGTTCGGGATATTCAGGCTCTGATTCAGATCTTTCAGCCTTTATCCCGGGTCTCGGTCGGGTTGATGCTGCGGCACCTGACGCTGATGGCCTCCTGCAACCTTCTGGTGCAT
This sequence comes from Lissotriton helveticus, assembly GCF_964261635.1. NCBI lineage: Eukaryota > Metazoa > Chordata > Amphibia > Caudata > Salamandridae > Lissotriton > Lissotriton helveticus. The sequence goes on along the minus strand of NC_136057.1, from coordinate 1,265,527,686 downwards.
CACGCCAGGTGGCGGATGCGGGCTCTGCAGTTGGACCTGACGTTTCAGTGGGCACAGCATCAGAGCAACCTGTCCCACCACATCCTGATCTCGGAGGGCACTGCGAGCCAGTTGCAGTGGTGGCTCACGAACCGCGATTGGGTCAGCGGCAGATCTCTCTCCCTTCCCCAACTGGAGCACGTAGTGGTGACAGATGCGTCCCCCCTCGGATGGGGGGGCCACAGGGGAGAGAGGGAGATCAGAGGTCTCTGGTCTCTGGCGGAGTCCCGGCTCCATATAAACCTTCTGGAGCTGCGGGCGTTCCGTCTTGCACTGAAGGCATTCCCTCCCTCTGTTCGGGGAAGTGTAGTGCAGGTGTTCACGGACAACACCACCGCCTTGTGGTACTGCAACAAACAGGGCGGGGTGGGGTCGTGGACCCTCTGTCAGGAGGCTCTGGGCCTCTGGACATGGCTGGAACACCAGGGCGTCACCCTGGTGGTTCAACACCTGGCAGGTTACCTGAATGCCAGGGCAGACGAACTCAGCCGCAGGTGCATGATGGATCACTATTGGCGTCTGAACTCGGACGTGGTGCAAGGTCTCTTTCTGCAGTGGGGAGAGCCTTGGTTAGATCTATTCGCCACCGAAGGGAACGCGCAATGTCATCAGTTCTGCGCGTTGGAATTTCCAAGGTGGCACTCGCTCGGAGATGCTTTTCGTCACGAGTGGAGCTGCGGTCTGTTGTCCGCCTTTCCGCCTATACCACTTCTGCCCAGAGTGCTGAAGAAGATCATGCAAGACTGGGCCCAAGTCATCCTTGTGACTCTGGACTGGGCACGAAGATATTGGTGTCTCAAGCTACTCACCATGTCAGTCGATCCCCCGATTCGTTCTGTCGCAGCAGCAGGGGACGGTACTCCACCCGAACTTGTCCAGTCTCCACCTACATGCGTGGAGATTGAGCGGCGACAGTTGAGGCCATTTGACTTGCCTCCTGAAGTCTGTGATGTGATTCTGGCAGCCAGGCGTCCCTCCACAAAAACGGTATATGCCTGCAGGTGGAACAAATTTGTGGCATGGTGCACAGCAAAGGCTGTGGATCCACTCTCTGCCCCCCTTTCAGAGGTTCTCCTCGTTCTTCTGTCTCTTGCCCAGCAGGGCTCTGCTCTGGTCACTATCAAGGGCTACCTCTCGGCCCTTTAAGCCTTCTTAAGGCTTCCAGATCAGCCTTCTCTTTTCAAGTCCCCTGTGTAAATACATTCTTAAAAGGCATCACATACATGTTCCCTCCTGTTCCCTTTGTGATGCCTTAGTGGGACTTGAACCTTGTTCTGACTTTTCTGATGTGTGCTCTCTTTGAGCCACTTCATAACTGTCCTCTTTGTCTTCTGACTCTTAAAACTGCATTCCTGGTTGCCCTCACCTCTGCCAGGAGAGTGAGTGAGCTCCAGGCCCTATCTTCAAAACCTCCTTTCCTCTCTGTCCATCCGGACAAAGTTGTTCTGAGGACTCGTCCTTCTTTCCTGCCCAAGGTAGTCACAGCCTTTCACATCGGGCAGCCCATCACCATGCCCACCTTCTTTCTGCCTCCGCATCCTTCGGAGGAGGAAGAGAGTCTCCACCGTCTGGACCCAAAAACGTGCGCTCTCCTTCTATCTAGATCGCACACGCCAGTTCCGGGTGGACGACCAGCTCTTTGTTGGTTACGTGGGCGCTAAGAAGGGACGGGCGGTGCACAAGCGGACCATCTCTCGGTGGGTCGTATCGTGCATCAAGGTTTGCTACTCTTTGGCGAAAAAGGAGCTTCCCTTTGGGCTGCGTGCCCATTCCACTCGGGCCACGGCGGCTTCTACTGCCCTGGGTCAGGGAGTCCCCTTGCAGGACATCTGTCAGGCAGCTACGTGGGCTTTGCTGCACACGTTTGCTAGGCACTACTGCCTGGACAGCCAAGTCCGGAGAGATGGCTTTTTCGGCCGCTCTGTTCTCCAGGACTTTCTGGTGTGATCTTGGTTCGCAGACCCACCACCGGGGTTGGTATTGCTGGGGTATCTACTCTAAGGTAAGGAATTTAACACTAACGTGTTTCTTTCAGATGCATAAGTTACTTACCTTCAGTAACAATATATCTGTAAGAAACATTAGTTAGTGTTAGATTCCTTACCACCCCACCCATCCTCCCCGTTCTGCGAACCGATATCTAGGGTTAAGGACATCCTTTGAGGGCCCTAGTTTCATGGCACCAGTGTCGGTTTCTATCATGGCTGTGTGTTACTGGTGCGGAAAGCTATGTACAGAACTGACGTCAGCGCGCGAGGGTGGCGTCTAAGTACTCCGACGTCATCCCGGCGATCACGACGACGGACGCGGAGCCGCAGACTACGCCTAGCGACGCATAGGGTTAATGCTAACGAAAACTTTCCGGATCCAGTCTGACTACCCTGGGTATATTCTAAGGTAAGGAATCTAACACTACCTAATGTTTCTTACAGATGTATCGTTACTGAAGGTAAGTAACTTGTGCAACAGCCATATAGCAAAAAGGGGGCGGCAGCAGAAGTGAAGTTGGGTGCATCAGCTACAACTATTTGCTCTTCTTGCATTGTACAAATGTGTGGGCTGCCATAGGCTGGGACTGAGTTCCGGCCAGTCCATTCATGGTGTTTCCAGACCAACAAGTTATAGTACTGAAAGCAGTGTGCACTGGCATCTTTTCATCAGGGACTTAAACATCTCTCCCTCACTTGATCTATCCAAAATGAGAGCCCCAAGAGGTGAGGTTTAGTGTTTCACACTTTACTCTGTTCTCTCTGAACTCTCCCTGGCATTCACGATTCCCCACCAGCGCTCACCTGTTCTTCAGAAATCCCTGTACCAATCTGTACACAGCAGTGAGGGGCTAAGGAGACATTGCCACCTCAGCACCCAGTGCTTGAAATGGAATTATAAAAATGCAGGTACTCACTTTCTCAGAGCATCTGTTCACTGATGGAAAATCAGCGTACTCTCCTATTAAGAGTATTGCACCCCTGTTGAAAAGTGCAGATACTTAGGTCCTCATTTATGGGAATTTATGAGAAATTCAGCTTGCTGCGCTGCCCTATTCCAAAGTGAAAGAGCAGGAATGCACCATATTATGCAATATATCGCATTCCTGTCCTTCCCCTTGCGCTGGTGCCATTTCAGCAGCCTAGCGCCAAGGCGCAGGCACCCTTACACCATGGTACAACGGTGCCTATGTTGTCAACAGGATTGGTTTTGAGTAGGAAGGGGGACCTTCCTGAACATAAACAATCTTAAGAGGCATTTTCCTCTTTCTATGTGTTTGGCAGAAGCAGGACACATAGAAAGGGGAAAAAATAAGGAGAAATAGTTATTTATCCTTGTTACGACTCACCTCGGGAAGCGTGAGGTTATGGCGCTTCCCCAGGTTTACATACTCTCATAAATGTAGGGAAGTGTCAGCATCCATGATTGTTGCAAGGGAAAACCCACTGCAACGCCCATGGAACACCTCCCGAGCACAGAGTAAGGCAACACAGCGATTTTTCTTGCCTTACTCCATATCTATGAGGCCATTCAAAGCCACACATATAGTGGCTTTGTGCTGCCTCCATCATATGATTTTGTAAGTTGCTCTGCCGGTTCGTCACAAAATGTGACGCTCCAGCGGCACAAGGGGCTCGTAAACATGCCCCTTCATACCTGCCTATTTAAATCACTGTCAGCAGCAGGTAAACTCTTCACTGCTCTATCCTCTTCTCTGCAGCAGGTGCAAGTTGTGTGAAAGAGTGCAGGGGTTATTTGATGGCTAGAGCTCAACTAGACTTTAAAAACTTAACTGAGGGAGAGGTGACGAGACCAGCTCAGGAGCATTGTAGAGAAGTCTATGCTGACCAGACCATCACGGTGTCCTTGCAGAAAGGTCTACGAAGGGCAGTAAGAGGCAAATCATGCTGGTCACTCATCATGGAAAATCAATGACAGGCTTGCAAAAGGAGTGCGGCTCTCTTTCAAACCAAAAAATATTGTTTTTACCCAACACTTTGGTCGATAATTTAATGCTGTCTTATTTTTGTAAACAGTGACCTATCGGAAAGGAAGAAATTACATCCAGCACATACAGTCACATTATGGTATTGAACCATCTCACAGCCAAGCTTTGTTTAGCACAGTTGGAGCCGGCTAGACTGCTCTTCATACTGTTCTATATTATTAATGTTTAGTTGCTTGAATAAGGGGGATATAAAGTTGCCATATTGTTCGGAACTTCTAATTCTAGAAGTGCCTTTAACATTTGTAAAGAATGTTGTCTTTATCTTCTGACTTCATTGTGTAATCTCTGCTCTATTGAGTTGAGACCAAACACAAAATGGGCAACACAATAGACCCTTGGAGGCTTGGTTAAAGTACAAGTTCAGGTAAAGATGCCCTTAAGGGATTCTTTTCGACATCTGAGGTTTTTGTAATTTCAAAACATAAATTATCTTAAGCCCTAAATCGTGGCTTGTTTTCAACCAATCTAAAAATAAATGAATAATTATCCAGCAAATCAAAACGCAAAGATAAGCAAAATTCACCAGAAATATACAATTCAACACGGGTGTATACTTGATCAGTTTTAAATTTATATGAAAGACTGTATTCTAAAAAGGGTACAGATTACTAATCCGAAAAATGCTACCAACGGCGGACTATAGGTGCCGCACCTCGCTCTTCCTTTTCCTTATAATTATTTAACAAAAGTTAGTCCACAAACACTTCTGCACCCCCGGTCGTTGGGTGCAGATGCAGACAACACAATAGAATCAATGGAGTAGTGCACCTTAGACAATACCAAATTTGCTACTGTCCAGATAACGAGTCCAGCCAAGTGTCCAATTCAGTCATCCTCATTTATTTATTATACAAACAGAGCCTCATCCAACCAATGTGTTTCGTTCAGATTAGTTGATTGAACTCATTAGGGCTATTGATTGTAAACGTCCACATGTAAATATTTCAAAAGCGTCCAAGGCTTCTTTCATAAAAAAAACACATAACAGGTAGATACCGCTTATAATGTTGCAGTGATGCAACACATGTCTAGTGTCATAGAATGATGGGCCACATGATGATGCCCCCAGTCTTATAGCCAAACTACAGATGCCCGTCCTAGTTCGCAACCAGCCAAAGGTGGAAGAATTCCTAACTTGCAGCAATTTAAATTTCAACCCAAATACATCTCTTGAAACTAAAGATAAACGGTACTACGTTACAAGCGTGTGCCCCCTTTTCGTGAATACCATTTTAAACCTGATCTTTGGAGCACCATTGAATCTTGGTTGCGGTTTTGTAAAGTTCTGGAATATACAACTAGGTTCCATATTATTTAGGGTTATCAATACACACAGGCATGTACGTCCTGAGGATAGTCTCAGATGTCTTCACACCAAAGACTGAAACGTTGACATTTTGACCCATTTTCGTTGTTAACCTGTCAGGAACTGTTCATTGTCAATTATGTTTTACCTGTCAAACAATTTGTGAAAGGGCTAAAGTGTCATGTTAAAAGATCTATATAAAATGTGATTTGTTATCTGTACCCTTTTTAGAATAGTATTTTATATAAATTTAAATCTGATCAAGTAATATATTGAATTGAATATTTCTGTTGAATTTTGTTTATTTTTGCGCTTTGATTCACTGTATAATAATTTATTTTGACATTGTTTGTGAACAAGCCTTTATTTAGCCGCGTGCGGGCGGAATTCCGCCCGTACGCTGGGTTTTTAAAAATCGCATGTTACGTGTCGAGCTGGGCTCGTCATGAGCGTGCGAGGAGGCTACGCCATGACGAGCCCAGCTCGTCATGAGCGTCGAAGGGGTTAAGGCTTAAGATAATTTATGTTTTGAAATTACTAAAAGCTCAGATCTCAAAAAGAATCCCTTGATGGCATCTTTACCTGAACTAATGAGATGAAGAGCACAGTACAAATTTGGTTACCAAGGCTGTACTTGGATGATTCCTGCTAACTTGGTGCAGACAGGAAGATCCTTGCACTTATTGAAGAACTTAGTTATAACGTTGACAGAACAAAAGACGTATGTAAGTCAGAGCAACTCTCCTTTAGTTGTGAAGCTGTTCGCACAGGACGGGCCTCAAAACAATCATGTTACTAGATGGATAGAATTTTGCATCATAGGCTGCTACCAGAAAGACAGTAACCTACAGGTTAAATACATGGCCCTCTTTACTAGAGGGAAACTAACCAGTACTTCTCTAATCAGAGATTTCTCTATTCAGACATTTTCTCTGCTACGTCCAGGTTCTTCTCTGTTTATCTTGTATGTCTCCCCCACTAGAATTTACTGTCAACAGGCAATGAGGCAGGTCCCTCCTCCAAAGGCTTCAAAAAAGCAATAAAATGACATTTATTCCTGTCAAAAGACCAGATCATCTCCACTGATATAGACTTGTACTCAGAGATGTATGTTCAAGGCTTGTGTTGCTGTAGATACACATGCTGTGCATACTCCTGCCATCTAGTGTTGGGCCCGGATGTGTGCAAGTTATTTTTCTTCGAAGAAGTCTTTTGAAGTCATGAGGTTCGGTGATTCCTCCTCTTGCTGGTAATGCGCATGGGCATCGACTCCATTGTTAGGTTGTTTTCTTTCCACTGTCTGGTTTGAATGTGTGCTCTGGTTCGAAACCATCATCAGTACTCTTCGGTTCCCATGGTAACTTCTAACCATCGATATTGCTTTCAAAAGCGTATCCCTTTTTTCTTTCGTACTGGGTCAAAGACTCCAACTGCACCTAGGTGATCCTCTGATCGATCGCAGCCCCACTTGGGGCTTCGTCCTCTGGGTCCGACTTCTTGTGCCTTTCAACTGCTTTAATACCATGTCATGATGGTGATAGATTGCACAACGTCTTTTAGCTATTGTTCTTGGTGTCACTGAAAATATCTACAAACCAACCTTCATCAGATAGCTAACCTTTGCCCTCCCCCCTAACAAGCTCACATGCAACATTTGCCACTCCTTCAGATCAAAGCAGATCCTTTGTACCCATCAGGCCGAACGCTTGGAGATGTCATGTAAGAGCGGTGAAGAACCGGTGCACCTCTTCGGCACTGAAGAGCTTCAACAACACCACTCTCAGACGTCTGCAGCTGAGAAGGAGCGTTCTCGTCAGATGACAGCGCCAGCTCTAACCTGGCGATCAAGAACCTTCCAGCAACTCAACAGGTCATTAGTACACACACTACCGTTCATTGCTGCAGCTCACAGCCAGAGCAGGCATCCTCAAAAGGCTGCAGAGCCACCCAGGAACATCATTTGCATGACCATCGGGCTACCACTGCCTTTGGGCAATGCAAGGCATCGACTTCGACAACGCACAGCTCCGACCGGCGCCAAAAAAAACCCACTCCAAACCTACTGGCTCATGGTACAGTAAATCTTTGGAAGCTAAACAGTCAGTGCCAAAAAAGTCCGCACTGAAAACATCAATGCTGAAGAAGACTACATCACACTCGCTGACGAAAGGGTCGAGCCACACTTTCTTTGGCTTCTAGAGGAGATTGATGCTTGACAGTGTCATTTGGCAATCCATCTTTACACGGGCTAGCTCATCGCCCGCCCACCCACCTGGAACTGCCCTATATCCATTGAAAAGGCAGCTTTTCTTTTCAGGTAGCCCTGGATGAAGCTCCATCTACTAAATACAGCAAAAAGACAGACTAGTCCTCCAATCTACCAGTCCATACCTGTCCTACCTCACCAACACAGACCACGAATAACTCACCTTCCCCTCACTCTTCACATAAGGACCATCTTTCCTACACTCCACAGTGGTCACCGCTTCCATACAATGAGGATATAGGGAGGGGGGGACCCTACCCCTATTTCCCTGCAACAAGATTCCTGGGACACTTATGATGCTGAGGCCCCAGCTGAAACCTACCCTAATCTTTACCTAACTTGACCATCCTCCCCAGATGATTCCTCCACATATCAGGAGCTCCTTGCCAGAGCTGTGGCCTACTGTAAATGATCCGATAGAAGAAAAATTCCTATTTGAGACCCTCTCCTCCATACAACGCACTACACAATACCTCCCTATGCTACAAGATATGTTATGTCACACAACTGACATTTTCCAGGACCCTGTCCGTGCTCCGGTAATTACTCCCCAAGTGAATAAAAAGTTTAAGGCATGCCTATTCGATCCTCCTTACATTGGAGGTCAGCTTCCCTCAGTCTCTCTTGTGGTACAGATGGCGTGGAAGAGGGCTAATGCTCAAACAACCGGAGCTGCACCTAAAGCCCCCCCACATCCCAGCCTAATTTAGAAAGTGAAAGACTAGACGCTGTGGAGAAAAGAGTGTGAAGAAAAGGAATCTGGTCCTGGGACGGAGGGGTAGCTGGACCTATTTATGAACTTGAAAAAAATTTTTTTGCTAACCCTCACTCTGATTTCTTGTCTCAAAATTTAAGAACAAACAAACAAATTATCTTCTGTTTGTGGGGGTTATTTTATTTAAACCCTTTTAGAATTCATCAAATCTTTTATATATTTTCATGGGTGAGAAAAACACTTATACAAAACATTTATACATATATACAAAACTACTGCACATCATACAAATATACAAATATAAACAATTTAAGCACAATCTTCTTTTCAAATGTAGCGGCTTTATGTCCACAAATAATTAATCTTTGCGAAATCTCTCTCCACTACAATAACCACAAAGTGAAATAGCAACAAAAACCGGCATCAAATAATTTTTCTTTTTTTCAGAAAGATCAAAACCAACTATGGAAACCGAGTCAAACTGATTAACAATAAATTCTTGTTATCTTTCTTTTGGTGTCTGCCAGTGCCTGCCGACGCGTTTCGAATCTGGAGTTAAATTTCAGATTCTCATCAGGGCTCTTTCATTGTGGATAATCTTCAATAATGGGCGACGCGGTCCCGCGGGTCCAATTATTCTAACGAAGCTAATGTAATCCTGAGTCTTTTAGTGCAACTGTAGACCTATTTTCATGTAGTCAGCGTTTGAAGAATTTCAGTTGTTTGTATTACACCCTTAGAACAAGTGTGGAGGCTCTACGTGGGGCTCCAAATCAATCTGTATTTGATTTCATATGCGGCGGCGATCGCGTTTGGGCTTCTCCGTGTCTTTGGTTCAAACGAGCAGCGGGAAAAAAGTAATTCGGGTTCCTCCGCGGCGTTAGTGACAGCGTGTCAAAGTCGCGCTGGAAGCCTCTCGCTTGATGTGACTGGATCCAACAATGTTAGAAGGTTCGCCCCTTGGATCAGTCACATCAAGCGAGAGGCTTCCAGCGCGACTTTGACACGCTGTCACTAACGCCGCGGAGGAACCCAAATTACTTTTTTCCCGCTGCTCGTTTGAACCAAAGACACGGAGAAGCCCAAACGCGATCTCCGCCGCATATGAAATCAAATACAGATTGATTTGGAGCCCCACGTAGAGCCTCCACACTTGTTCTAAGGGTGTAATACAAACAACTGAAATTCTTCAAACGCTGACTACATGAAAATAGGTCTACCGTTGCACTAAAAGACTCAGGATTACATTAGCTTCGTTAGAATAATTGGACCCGCGGGACCGCGTCGCCCATTATTGAAGATTATCCACAATGAAAGAGCCCTGATGAGAATCTGAAATTTAACTCCAGATTCGAAACGCGTCGGCAGGCACTGGCAGACACCAAAAGAAAGATAACAAGAATTTATTGTTAATCAGTTTGACTCGGTTTCCATAGTTGGTTTTGATCTTTCTGGAAAAAAAGAAAAAATTATTTGATGCCGGTTTTTGTTGCTATTTCACTTTGTGGTTATTGTAGTGGAGAGAGATTTCGCAAAGATTAATTATTTGTGGACATAAAACCGCTACATTTGAAAATAAGATTGTGCTTAAATTGTTTATATTTGTATATTTGTATGATGTGCAGTAGTTTTGTATATATGTATAAATGTTTTGTATAAGTGTTTTTGTCACCCATGAAAATATATAAAAGAGTTGATAAATCTAAAAGGGTTTAAATAAAATAACCCCCACAAACAGAAGATAATTTCTTTGTTTGTTTGTTCTTAAATTTTGAGACAAGAAATCAGAGTGAGGGTTAGCAAAAAAATGTTTTTCAAGTGGAGAAAAGAGTGGCAGCGCAGTCCGGTACCCACTGGCGTATTACCAATTCTATAGGTCTCTTGGGCAGACACGACAGAGCCACTTGGGTTGATATGGAGGAACTCCTTCAGTACCTCACTGAAGAACACAGAAAGAGAGGGCATGAGCTGATTTCTGAAGGGAAATTAATTTCAAACACCACCATATAATGTGCCCTTGATACAGCCGACCCTGCAGCTCGGGACATCAACTCAAGCTTCCTAGTCAGACACCATGTATGGCTGCGCATATCAGGGTTCAAACCTGAGGTACAGCAGAACTTGGTGGCCTTTCCTTTTGATAGCCAACATCCTTTCTGGCCCCAGACAGACCAAATCCTTGAAAATATGAAAAAGGATACTGATACAGTGAAGGCTCAGTACTCACTTCAAACACCAACTTTCTGCAGTTCCTTTAGCTGCACTCCCTTCCGTAGAGGCTCGAAACAATCTTCTCATGAAACCTCCACAGCATACAAGAGCCCACAGGCCCAGTCACCCCCAGGTATAGTTTAACAAAGGCACCTATGGGGGTAAAACTCCAGAGGTAGAGACAAAGGTCCTGCCCCTAAAACATCCCCGTCACCAAATCATAACTCCTCCCCCCCTGCCTCTGATTGCATAACAGGGCAGTTTGCAAAGGTTCTTCCCCACTTGGCAGAACATCACCTACGACCAGTGGGTGTTGTACATCATACAGCATGATTACTGTCTGGAGCTAACTACCACTCCTCCCACAACACCATCCCGCAAATACAGACTTTCAGCAAAGCACATAAAACTGCTCAAAGGAGAGGTACAATTTCTTCTTCTCAAAGTTTCTATTGAACCGGTACCACCTCAGTACAAGGTTCAGGAGTGTACTCCCTGTACTTCCTAATTCCCCAACAAGATGGCTCTCTCAGGCCCATTCTGGACCCAAGGTCCCTCAAGAAATACAGCCACTCAGAATATTTCCATATGGTCATCCTTCATGGTGTCATACCTTTTCTACAGCAGGGCAAATTCATGACCACACTCTACCAGAAGGATGCATACTTTCACATACCAATATACCCAGTTCATTGGCGCTGCCTCAAATTTATGGTCAACAGCAAACACTATCAGTTCAGGGTACCCCCTTTCGGGGTTACTGCATCTCGTCTAGTATTCACAAAGTGCAGCGCAGTGGTAGCCTCACCGCTAGCGTTGGTAGGGCTGTCGCGTCTACCCTTATCTGGATGACTGGCTCATCAAGAGTTCCACCAGCCAACTAGGCCACAAACACACTTAGACCACTATACATTTTCTACACAATTTGGGATTCACATCAATGTCGCACAATCCCACCTACAACCCCCAAAAATTTAACTTTACATAGAAGTAATCCTCAACTCAGAAAGCGGGCTGGCCTACCCCAATGCGGCTAGAATACAGTCTTTTCCAACACTTCTTTCACGCTTTCAACCAGACCACCAGGTCACAGCCATGAGTTACGCGCCTCCTAGGCATGATGGCCTCTTTGAATTGCAATAGTGCCCCACACAAGACTACACATGCGGCTGTTGCAGGAATGCATAGCGCAGCAATGGTCTCCAGTTTAGGGTCATTGGGAAGATTTTGTGTTAGTCCGCTGCTGCACTTATCACTCTCTCCTGTGATGAAAAACCAATACCCCGATGCAGGGGCAGCCTTTTCTCAACCAAGTTCCGTAGGAGACCATCACAATGGACGCCTCCCTCCGGGATTGGGAGCACATTTACAAACTTTGACCATCCAAAGCCATTTGAACCCAAATAGTGGGCCTTCACATCCATTATTTATAATTCCTAATAGTTCACCTTGCTATGAAAGCTTTCCTTCCCCATCTGGTTAGCACAGTTGTTGTCTGCACGCACAGCATCAAAGCCATGTTTTACCTTCAAAAATTGGTTATTTGGACTCTGTCTCCACAGCTCTCTCAAGTCGCCCAGCACATCTGGTGGTAGGCTCTCAGTCACAAAATCCACCTATGAGCGGAGTACCACAAGTCAAGTTTTAATTTGTCTCCCTGTTCTCATCTATCTTTGTGAGAAGAAATTGGATGACTAACTGTATGACCAACTGATCATGGGATCTTTTGATGCTGTTATGGATTCTATCTAATTATACTTTTTAATTTCTTTATACCAGCATTCTGCAGGAGGGTTTTTTGTAATCATTTTTTATATATAAAAAAAATTGTTGTGTTGTATAGTGAATGTTGATTTGGGAGATTGTATGGGTATGTATTGGTATGTGCCTGGTTCATGTAGATTGAGAGGTCTTGTGTGTCTGTGAGGTAGGATGCACTTGGCAGTTTAATATTTATCTCATTATGTATTCTACCATTTTGATGAAACAAAATTAATAAATGTGACTTTTCTGCATATTTCTGTTGTCTATACCATAATTTGGAAGGCCATAACTTTTGGGTTGTCTTTATTTATCAGTGACTGTGTAGCACCTTACGTATTAGTATACAGGCGGAGGGATTTCCTTTGTGATTATTTTGGCTTTTCCCCCATTTCCCCTGCCTGGTATCAGCCTCAGGGGTCCCCCTACTGTGCGAGTGGTTAACTCAAGGGGGGTGGACAACAAATTTGCCGACCTCCTCAGTGGGCCGCAGGAACAAGCCCATGAGTGGAAACTCCACCCACAGGTCCTCCACCAGTACTTCCAGTGTTGGGCTTTTCCCCATATACACCTATTCGAAACCTTAGAAAACGTGAATTGCCCAAACTTCGTATCAAGGTTCCCACAACCCCCATACTCTACAGGCAGTGCATTATGGATGAACCTTTTTATGGATATTTGCCTACATTTTTCCTCCTCTCCACCTGCTTCCATGTGTGGTTTGGAGGTTACGGCAGACATCCCTCACTCTCATCCTAGTGGCCCCCACTTGGGCCCACCAACTGTGGTTCACAACACTTCTGGAACGCTGTGGTTTCACATGAGAGGCTGCCAGTCAGGCCGAATCCTCTCATGCATAACCATGGAGATATACGCCACCCAGACCCCAAGTCTCTCAACCTTGCGATCTGCCTCCTGAAGTCTTAGAATGCAGATATCTCAAATTTACTCCAGAATGCAGGCACATAGACCCACTAACCGTGCATGCCATGCAGCCAAATATGAATGATGTGTCCTCTACTGTCACTCAGAACATATTAACTTGCCCACAGCTGGAGTACACGCCATTGTTTGCTACCTACTGCATCTACAAACCTGCGGTCTGGCCCAAACTTGCGAACTGGCCATCACTTCTATTTGGCTCTATCTATCAGCTGCATCCGCTTACCTACAGAATAGAGAAAATCTTTCCTTTTTCAAAATTCCAGTTATCAAAGCTTTCATGGAAGGCCTTGAAAGGGTAATCCCTCCCCAGACCCCACCAGCTCCATCATGGATCCTCCGTATCGTCCTCGCCAGACTCATGGGTCCCCCTTTTGAGCCTCTCCACTTTTGCTCCCTTCAGTTCCTCTCATGGAAGTGGTTTTTAGGTCGCGCCTGAGCCAGCACGCATATGCTGCTCTGCGAGGCTTCTAGTAAGGACTTTCAACTCTGAGCACACGCTTGTGCGTGTGCTTTTTTTTTTTTAGTCCTCACACGCTATTGGCCTTTGCGTGCGTCTTTCTAAGAAAGGCAGCACGCAATTGGCTAAAGGCGGGTGCATGTCCCGCCTTCTCTCCCCTGGCCTAGGGAGCTCGGAAGCGCGTATCAGCGCCATCTGTTTCCAATGATAGCGCCTGTGTTAATTGGAAACAGATGACGCTGGCTTTTTTTTCTCCCCCCATTAAGGCCGCTCGTGCTACACAAATACCATATACATACATTGAAGTGGCATGCGTTTGAACATTTTTTATTTATGAACTCCCCGTCTTTCCAGTTCTCACCTCAGACGAGCCGTGTGGGGCTGGACAATTGTAATATTTCCTAATTTGTGTCTGACAGGTGCAGCGGTCAATTGAGTGGGGGGAGGGGGCACAAGGACACTGTGCATGTGCCAGAGATCACACACGCACTAGGGATGGTGTCACAAGAGCCTGCTTTGTGGCAGTGCCCCAGCTGTGTGTGCAGATTGGTAAAAAGCCAACCCGAGTGCTGCTGTACGAGGAAGGCTAATCGGTTTACAGAAGGGTCCCGGGATCTCCGCCTCTCGGCAGCTAAGCTAAAGCAGAGGGGCTGACGAAGAAAGGTGCCCCCTCCCTGCCTCATAAAATGGCTTCACAGTTCATTAGAGAAGCCTGAAGTGGTTGTAAACGCCACCAAGCCCCTGCAGTGGATGCAGGGTCCTGTGTGCATTGAGCAGAAGGGCTATCTTTTCATGTGGCTCCTTGGCCCCTGGGACCACCGGTACAACAGTAAGACACGTGTTCCAGGCAACAGCCTCGCTTTCGCTGCTTTTCATCTGTTCGATGAGACATGATGCTGCTCTCTGCAGTAAGCCGCTATTCATTGCTTTTCTTTATTGAAGTGGACTGTGATTATATTTTGGCGTCTACGGGTTATTAAAGTCTGCCATACGTCTGCGTGGGCCGCGCCAGGGTTCTGTCAGCTGTGGTGATTTATTGAGGTTTTTTGTAGAGTCTTGTGTGTCATCTTTTGGTTACTTCGTAGCGCTATGAGAACCTACACTCAGCTTAGCCTTCATTTGATATGGTGATGTTTGGAGCAAGCAACAGGTCAGGATGTAAAATTAGGGCGAGGGCCTACACGGTTTGTATGCTGATTCTCTGAAAAGTTTTGGAGACATTGGTCCATGTGCTGTCAAGCCAGACGTACAAACGGTGTCGTACTGCTTGTCATAGTCCCATCTATGCAGCACTTCCTTTTGTATAGCATCATCAGCCAATTAGTCATGGTTTGCGACCAATGCAGCATTTCGACTTTAAAAAACAAAATAAAACTCCGAGATCCTCCTTATTTTTTTTTCAGATTAAAAAAGGCAGACACTGCGCAGTACACATTTTTTTTTCTTTGCAACTGAAATCTGATCATGGAAATCATAAGCACTGATCCTGCAACTGAGCTCTCTCACGAAGGTGATGTAGTGGAAATCATTGGGCCAGTGCCGGATAAGGTCGTACTAGGTCGCTGCCGGGAGTACCTAATACAAACAAGGATTTGCAATGCAATAGGTCTCGCATTTACTCGAGTTTGAGCTATTAACATTGCAAATAACAATGCTTTTTATTTTTGTTTTTAAAACCTAAATAAAAGGCAGTGTCATTTACAATGCCAATAGCTTAAACTTGCGAGACCTATTACATTGCAAATGATAGTTCTGGTTGCCATTACTTCCCTTCTGCGTGTCTGTGAGTTCCAGGCACTAACCCTAGAAGAACCTTTCTTTCAAGTGCATTGGAACGAAGTCGTCCTACGCACCAACACTAAATTCCTTCCTAAGATGAACGCCAGAATGCGGGTGTACTCGTCTTGAACTAGACATTGAAATTGAACGGAACTACACAGATATTACCTGATATGGCCAATAGCGGACTCAGTTGGTTATCGTGGATTGGGGAGTGTTAACTCTTGTGTCATAACGCACCATTACTCTTGGATCTTAGCCGGGTGCATATTCTCTGTCCCAGGTAAAGCTCTGCATGATCTGATGCAGCCCTGAGGTAGTCATGGGGTGAATTGTCCCAGTGATGAAACGCATGTTGGCTGGCTGAGTGTATTAAAAAACTAAAGAACCTGTACTACCACTGTTTCACTTATTTAAAAGAGCTGTAAATTTGAAGCCGAAGCAGTGTACATATGAATTTTGTAAGCTTGCCACCCGAAGATCAGTGTAGGCCTTTGTTAAGCATCATAGACGAGTCCTGAAATCAAGCAATGCATCTTCTCACTGTGGAAACAGTCATGGTTTCTCTGGGGGAATAGCTCCCATGGCATAATGGCAGATTTCCTCAATGATTCATATATCCTGAGATTCCCCATTTCATTGAGGTACGAACTCTAAGGGAACCTCTGCCTCAAAAAGAAAGACTTGACCTCCCGAAACCTGGCTCAAAGGACTTAAAGTTCCTGTAGGGAAGATCCCAGCCAAAAAGAGAACCTTTATTTCAGATCTTCCACTACATGGAAGTGGCGAGGAACCACCCAGGCCAGATATCAGGTGAGAGGAATCCACACAGACCTGAAAATAAGCCATTTAGTAGAGCAGTCTCCAGAAACACCCGCAGAAAGAAACATTCTTCAGGGTCAGTCCCAAAAGGAGTGTAAATGGACCATTGGCGAGCCATTTCAGTTCAGATGTGAAACTACCCAATCCCAAAGCAGACTAAGTAAGTAGTTGTACATTCACTCACTAATAATTAGTTTGTCTCACTCGCCCTCGGACTCTCTCATACAGATTCAGAGGCTGAGGAGAAAGTGGAACAGGAGGATCAAACGGAGTGAAGAGCACAATGAATCTTGTATCAAGTTTTTTTTTCTTCTGCACACGAGGTAGATTTGAATGCTCAGCCGATTGAAGCACTGCATCCGGATGAGCACTCCTTCTACAAAACATTATTCAGAGGGCAGTCTTTCGTCCTGGTTTTGCCCCAGAGTGAAGAGGATTTTCTGTTAGAAAAGAAAAATCAACATATTCCCATGTTATAGACTGTGATAAAATAGACTTTGGAGAATTTAAAAACCCCGTCCAAAACAGACCCAAATCTGGAAGAATTGAGAGAAAAGTCAACTCATTGTAATTGAATCTGCAGTTCACAAATGTCCAAGGACTCCTCCAATACTAGAAAAGCATCTTCCTGCTGTTTCTGGACCACTCTAAGACCAGTATGGGCTGATTTAGATTGGTATCTTTTTATTTTTTTTATTGCAGAGTTTTATATAGCGCTTGACCTGAAATGGGTAGCCGAGCGCGTTACATAGCACCAGTTGCATTACATGAGGACACATTCATTTTTGTTAGGCACAGGGAGATTAAGTGATTTGCCCAGAATCACAGGATGTTCAGCGTCATTGCTGAGACTCCGTTCCCCAGATTCGAGGTTGACCGCCCTAGCAGTTAGGGCTACTCCTTAGTACTGTGAAGTCTCCCATTACCAGAGAAGATGGCCACAACACAGGAAAATGGGAGGCATGGGTTTTTCTGAAGTGGACACCGAGCTTCGCAAAGGATCTGGGCTGGCTACTTCCCACCACAGGCAATCTGGACATACTGACTCCAGGTTTCAACATGGGTATTGGCTGCTAAGCACAAGAGAGCCCACCACCTTGTGCAGCACACTTACCAGCACCCCTAGTCCAACAACACGCATGCATATAGTCTCAGATTGTCAACAAAAGTACAAAGCCTAAAGGAGAACCAGTGAGCTCCAGTAAATTTAAAAACATAGACCCTCGTACAACTGCAGGCCAGTGAAGGAGGTAAACTATGGAGCATGGGGTCTCCCAATTGGCGAAAGGGGCGAGGGGTGGAGTGTAGGGAGGGATGGGAAGAGATGAGTGAGGGGAAACAAACTCAAGGACGCGTATCCGATTCCAATGTCTCTAGTTTACGATCTGCACCACCGTCGTCTTCCTGGTCAGGATGCCACTGCTCGTGTCAAGTGGGCCGTCTGCATAGGCGCGTTGGGGGCAGTGAATCTTAGCACACTGAGCTAGGCCTTTAGGAGTTCATCAGAGAGTTCATCGCCCTTGCTTTTGTGTCAGACAGGGGTCCTGCACCAGCCCTGTGAGGGACAAGCAGGGGTCACCCCCACTCTCCCACTACTCTTGATGAGTTATTACACATGAGGCAGTAATCGAGTTGGATGTGTGACGTCAGCACTGGGTCAAAATAGGGCACCATCACAACCCCCGGAGACCAAAAGTGCATGTGGTGCACCGATGCTGCTGCAGGACTCTGCTAGTTTTCCGCTTTTGTCAAAAGGGATGTTGCTGTTACGTCAGTGGGTGGGTATGGGTCTGTAGGAGGGGCCCCCCCATGCAGTCATACAGTGCAGGCAGGTGGGCCCCTTTTAATCTCTGTGAGGGACTCTCTCACTGCTTGGGTCATCCACTAGTTGCCTCTGTTGAGTTATGAAGAGTACGATGATCACTGTTTCAGTGCCCTTAGCCCAGGATTCTTGTCCGTCCCAGTCAGGGTGTTTGGGCAGACCTCCGGGATCCAGGTGATCCGCAGTCAGTGGTTGGTGCCTTGCACCTCCCGCTGTGCAGCCCTGCCGCTTACCCTGGCATTTTCCAGCCCTCCAACTTCTGTTGAGGGTGACCCAGGCAGATTCCAATGTGGCCACTGAGGCCAGGTGCTGCTGAAGGACCGCAGGTTTCTGTAATTTAGGATGACCCCCCCGTGCACCCTTCTTGCTAAAAAAAACAGTCTGTGATGGGTACCCTTGGGTACAGCACTGGGCGAACAGAGGGCCATTGCGCAGAGGGTAGACTACTTCTGGGCCTTCCGCCGTGGGCTCCGTCAGTGGGGGGGATATTTGCAGATTGATTTTGAACCCATGTACCCTGCTAAATGGCCCCATCTCAGTCAGCAGGGCTGATAATGTACAGTGGGAGTCAGAAATGGTCAAGATGTTAATGTTCGCGTAGAGTGCAGTTTTATGCTCTTGATTATCCAGGGTAATGGTCGAAATCGCCGAACTCCGCCTAACGTGGTTGGCCAGGGGCTTCATGTAGAGCACAAACACGAGTGGGGACAGCGGGCAGCCCTGCCTGTTGCCCCAGGCTATACTAAAGGGGCCTGAAAGGATACCGTTTGGTCGGACTGGAGCGGTAAGATGGATGTAGCCGCTGTTAATCATCATAGCAGGCAAGGGCTGAAACCCATCCCCTCAAAGACTGCCCGCAAGAACCTCCAGTGTACCCGATCAAAGGCCTTCTCCATATCGGTGGAAAGGAGGAAGGCTGGGGTGCGGACTCATGAAGCCATATGTATGAGGTGAAGGATCAGTTTTGTGTTGCAGGTGCACCCTCTTTTGGGGATGAACCCAGACTGATCAGGTTCCACCAGCCCCGGAATTCACTCCTAAAGTTGTCTGGCCAGTATGCCAGTGAAGATTTTGATGTCTATATTGAGTAGGGAGATGGGTTGGTAGAAGGCCCAGAAAGCAAGGTCGTTACCTTGTTTTGGGATGACTGTTATTACCTCCTCTGACTCCTGAGTTGCTAAAGGAGTAAAAGAGTATCATGAGGAGTGGCGCCAAAATTGGGCAGAATATTTTATAGAAAGCTGGGATGAACCCGTCACTTCGGGGGACTTTGTGGGTCTGTAGTTTAGCTATGGTAGAAGTGACTTTGTCGATCCTTATTTACGCCTCTAAGGCATCCGTATCTCCGGGAGATAGGCAAGCCATCTGTGAGCCAAATATATATAGCCCCATCTCGTCTTGGTCTGCCGTATACAGGTCTGCATTGTATTTCTCAAATGCATGGGATATGCCGTCAAACAACAGGGTCCCGACACTCCCAGATGTGACGATACACAACACCCTTTCCCTCTGCTGCTTAGTTTACAACTTACACACCAAGATGCGCCCGATTTTATTGCCACCCCCATAGCATACTCTGCCCTGTCATAGTCCAATGCTATTTCTGTTTCTACACCAGCTTCCTTTGCCACCACACCCTGCACGCCCCTGACAGTTTTTTTTTAGTGTCCTCCAGGGCTTTCAAATGCTCCTCCAGGTGGATATCTCAGCTCTCTTTATTGAAGCAAGCTGATATTGCGATAAAGGAGCCCCTAATCACCCCTTTCAAAGCATCCCATAGCAGGGGCAGGCGGTATCCACATTGTCATCATGTTGAAGGTCTTGTTGAATGGTGCGCAGAATCTGTCTTCCATCAAGTGTAGGAGATAGTCGTTGAGTCTCTGCGACCACCACTTGGTGGATGAGGGAGCGTGAGGATGATGTGTAGGGGTGAGTAGCCTGACACAGTGGAAACCCCAATTTCTGCCTGCATTGCAGCCTGTTGGAGATGGTAGGAAGCCAGAAAGTAGTCTAGCCAGTCGTTAGTCTCCCTGGATGCAGAGATGAAGAAATAATCCCTTGTCTTTGGGTGTATTGTTTTCCAGATGTCCAAAAGCCCCATGTCCGTCAACCACCGGACCCAGTCGGGGGGGGGGGGGTGATTTAGAGGGGGCCGTCGTACTGGTGCGCTTTCTAGACCGACCTATCCTTCTTGCCATCAAGCACTAGGTTGAAGTCTCCATCTAAGAGGATGTTCCCATTGTGGGTAGAAACCCCCATGGAGATGTCTTTGCGGATTAATTCCGCTTGTGAGCCATTGGCGGCATATACTGTTGCCAGCTTGAAGGAGCAGGATGCCTTGGCAATCTGGCGAGCAAGCAGCCTATTCTGTATCTCTGTAGGTGGCTGTTGTACTTGCCTGCAAAATGTTATAACAAGGAAGATGGCGACCCCCTGCCCTCTTGTTGAGGCCCGAAAAGAAGTGTTGTCTTTGGAAGGATTTGGACTTCTTCCTTCCCTAGTCCTGTTTCACAATGTGTCCTGTAGGCAGCAGACGTCGATGTTAGTCTTTAGCATTTTCAGGGCAGCAGTGCATTGCGCCGGCGTTGAGGCCCTTGATGTTGAAACTGATGATTTTAATCATTTAATAAAATGACTGTATGTGGGGGTTTAGCTGCGAATGTTCTCGCCCGGGGTGGAGGGGCACGCTCTTCCCCTTAGAATAAACGTACAGTGTCTGGAGTGAAAGATGATATCTGACCTGGTGGCCGGTCATTCATGGGAATCTGGTCGTGATGTCCCGCCTGCTCTGGCCCTCAAAAGTGAGTAGTTGCTAGGCTAGCCTGTCCTGGCCCATGTTGTCAGTGGCCTATGGGTGTTTAGCAGCCGTCTGGTTCCTCTCAGATTTGGGGAGTTAATGCACAAGAGGCTTAGGTCTCTTCAGTGCATGCACCCTGAGCAGACGGGGCAAAATGGTGGGTTTGTATTTCGTGCAGCAGGGCTGTTCCCGGTGACTCTCCTTTGATGTTGACTTACGGGAGGACTTTTTTGAGGGGCTTCTAGTCCAGCGGCCCCGGTGGACAGTGGGGGCATCTCCCCCTCCTTTGATATTGGGGAGTGGTTGTCTGGTGCAATTTGTAGGCCAAGGAGGGCTTGGACCTCCAACAGGGTGCAGATGGAGTGTGTTTTGTTTTTTTGGAAGGTGAGCGGAAAGGATGCCACCATTTATATCAGATGCTTTGTCGTGGAGGTAGGATGTGACTGGGCGCAGCAGTTGCAGTATTTGCAGGGTGGCTGGAGACTGGTCCTGATAAAGCCAGATCTTCACTCTATCGGAAGTGAGGAATCCTGCCGCCTACGCCATAATGGCCTATTTTTGTTGGAAGTAATGGACACAAGTTAAAATGTCTGGGGCAGAGCCCGCCGGTTTTGCCAGCCTCCAAGTGTAGTTGGTGCTGTCCAATTTTACTTCCACCTCTACAAGGCCGGGAAGGAGCTGTTGAAACAAGCACACCATATACCCTTCAATGTCGATTCCTTCCATTCCATGTGGCACCCCTCGGATGCGGATATTTGAGCAGCGCAATCTGTTCTCCAAGTCCCCCAGGTGCAGCTGCAGGTCCAATATTTGCTCCTTGAGGTCTACCAGTTCCCAGCATAGGATAGCTCTTTCTCTCTGGCTTCTCCTGTGTCCTCAAGTGAGGACACTCGCTGTCCCAGTTCCGCCATGTCATGTTTGATAGGAGTACGGTCCGATTTCACCTCCTGTTGCAGTGTGTTGAGGTCTTCCCTGAGTTGTCTTAAAAGGCTCACCATGTATGCTCTAATGAATGGTCCCTCCAGGTCATCTGGGCCCCTAGCTTGGAGGTAGACTTCGCCTGGGCCGCCAACGGCAACATCCTTCGTAGCGTCTACTTTTTTTAGGGAGGCCTTAGATACAATGTCCTTGACAGCGCTGTATTTCTTGGATATGTTGCATTCGATAGTAGCTTACAACTAGGAAGTCCATTGATCCCTGGTTCTGCTGTGCCCCCCCCCCCAACTCCCCCTCCCTCACCTCTAGGTGCTTGAGCATTGTTATCCACAGCGGCCATGGCTGTCCCCACTGCCCATAATGCCACCAAAGTCAAGTAGTGGGGGACTGTCAGTGAGCAATTGGGCCACCCCCAACTTCACTACACCCAGGGAGATCAGTGGGAAGGCACTGGCTCTGAGGCTGCCAGTCTTCTATCGGGAAGCTGTTGGTCCCCCCTTCGTACAGTTTGTTGCGCAGCTCAGCGGGTTCTCTCTGCAGCCGCCCCTTCAGTAGGTCTTGTCTGCTGCTGGTCCAGCCACACAGCACTAACGTGGCCCACCCTGGCCACCAAGGAGTCAGGGCTACTGCTTTCGACCTCCCGCAGCACTGGGACCTCTTGCCGGAGATTCCGCCAAGGTGGACATGAGACCAGAGCGTGCCCAAGGTGAGCCATCTGGCCTGTTCACCACTTCAGCAGACCATCAACAGGCACCCTGCCTTTATTTTGTCACTCAAACCTCTGTTTATAGAGAGAAGACTGGGTATTTCCCAACTTAACAGATCGAACCAAAGATTCCCCACACAATTACATTAGACATAAGGTTCAATAGTAATCTGTCTTTTAGCACTAGGAAACCATTCTGTTTTTGGTTGATTCTCTGACCCAGAAAGTGCTAGAGCCTTCAGGGTTTCCTTGGGACACAATTGGTTAACAACTTTACTCGCACAGGACAAGCTCCAGTAACTTCGGACTGTCCTATGACCTACGGAATAAACCACGCATTTGGATTTACTGTATGTGTTAATATCACATTTACAGCCACTACATATTCAAACCTTGTAGGGATCCAGCCAGCTACTATTGGCACAAGCTTATCAGAGAGCAAAAAGAAATATGCCATTTCTGAAATTTTTCCCTTGGACTAGGCATTTTTATGGGCTCTGACAGCAAGTCAAATCATCAAACTGGTGTGGATGATCGCAACATGCATAGTATTGGTTCCAAGTGTACTCGCGGTCAGATATTGTAAACCTAAAGTTATGAAACTGTTGGGAATGATCGCAGTGGTTCCAAGTGCATGTTTACAAATGCTCTCTGCATGAGTGCCCAATGTCCCATTGTTCTCAGTGAGTCAGTGCCTAGGAGGATCTTATATCAGTGCTAATCAGATTTACAACCCAACCCTCAGTGGAGGAAGAATCGCAATCTCACTGTGCAAATTCTCGTCACAACAAAAGACCAAAGATCTTATCTGTGTCCAATACCCAACCAGTAAATACTGATCTTGTTGTTGCATTATAACAATAGGTTTCAGAGTTTGGCACCCATATATTGAGTATCACACAGTATTACACTGGATTTCTACTATTACGAGGTGTGAGAACTCAGAATGTTGTAGTTTTTCCCTGCACAAGAAATTTGCCATTGTTTGCTTAGGCTTTACATTCATAAAAACACAAATGTCTGCTGCACATCTGTCCTTTAGCTCTGAGTGGTCGGGTATGTTGTGAATGCATTCAAGCTACGGTTGCAGGAATAGTGGTACAACCTTATCCTCCAACTTCAAGCAGGGAAGTAACTGCTTGCTGCCAGGTTCCAGGGAGACCCACTACATTGGGACAATGCTGGGTCTGAGTTGCACAAGTGGGACTCGGACCAAGCAGTGGTGGACAACCTATTTGACCTTGGAGCATCCGGAGCAATCAACCACTTTATGACAAGTCGAAATGGCAAATGCCCTGTCTTCACCTCCAGATGTATGGAATCTGGATCACTGGAAGACACATTCTGTGGACTGGAAAAGATACTCCTGGAGAGTAGGTGCCAACATGGTCCGGGTGGCACAAAACTGAAGACACTTGATTTGGTTCCCCAAGCTGCGCTGCGTTTTTTAGTGTATCCCAACTTCCAGCACCCAACGGTCTTCCTAGCGGGGATGCGGTAAGGTTTTACTTCACAGCCCAATCTCTAGGCTTAGGTGCCAACTATGATTAGATTAATTTACTTGCGTCAATTTTTATGGAGTGATAAGCGTGCCAGAATTGCATATAAACATCTTCGAAAACCATCCGTTTTTGGTTCATGTTTTCGTCCAGATTGGAACTTGTAACAAATTGCCTTTTTATCATCTCAAGGTGCTCTTTGGTTATATATTGAACGAGAGCTGTGTACACCTCTTTCTACCCCTTCCTTTTTAACTGCTTCGAAGCTGGTGCTACCCCATTCAAGCTGTATTATTTCAGACACAATTAGTGCTCTTAAATATATCGATAAAAATGTTTCCAAACCCATTCATAAAACGAGATGGTCTTCATTATGGTATAATCCTAAAATTGTTACTGATATTAATCCTGTTACGATGTCTCCCTGGACTAATAGAGGTCTGACGTTGGTCAAACATCTTTGATTCCAATCATGATCCTCTTCCCTTTTCCTCTTCAGCCAGCACATATATCCTTAATAATATGGATTTCTATTCCTTTTTAATATTATTTTATAATTGTGCAATTCCACTTCTGTCTATGTGGTCTTGTTCAGGTCCTACTGCCTAGAAAGTATACAAGTTTTTATCTGCGCCACCTCCCTCTCAGGATACTATTACAAAGATAAATGGTTGCATCATTTTGATGGTGATATTTTCAAACATATCTCACAAGAGTCATGGCAATTAATTGGGAAGATTTCATTACAAAATAAGATTGCTCCTTCTCTTATGTAATCTAAATTCTTTTCTATGAATCTCCTGCATTGGACCCCTGCTCGCTTATACAAGATGAAACTAAGGGACAATGATCTTTGTTGGAATTGCAATTTGGTCTCAGGCACTCACCAACATATGTTTTTTGAATGCTCGTTACTACATTCCTTTTGGGATTTGATTCAGAAACATCTATCACTAATTTTTGATATTCCAGTGGAGCTCTCGTTACCTATGATTTTATTGGGACCGTGGGCTGCATGCACTGCTCTCCCCTTGGATGATACGTATATGCAGTTGTTAGATCTCCTTATATCCATTGCTGTTAAAATTATTTTAACCGAGTGAAAATCCTTTAACCTGTTGGCTGCGGGTGTTATTCACCTGCTGTGCGGGGGGGGGGCGCGCACAGCGCCCCGGTGCTCATGACGAGCTCAGCTCGTCATGAGCCACGGTGCTCGTGTGCTCATGACGAGCTGAGCTCGTCATGGCCACACCCGTTTCCTTAGAATGCTCAGCACAGCAGGGGAATTATCCCCGCGTGTGAGTGTTCTAACGGCCATGACGAGCTCAGCTCGTCATGAGCATGGGAGGGGTTAATCTCCTGTCCTATCATACGTGGTGGGCCTGGGTATCGTTTCTTCGTGGGGCTCATACTTCTGTTGAAGAGAAGCATTGTACTCCTTCCATCTCTAATACTATTTGGAGGTCTTTAAGTATATGAAACTGTCCTCTCAATGGTTGGTAGGCCAATATCCTTTTGTCTCTACTTCCTAATTTATTTTTTCCACTGCAGCGGGTATCCCCATTTATCATTTATTTATCTATTTATTTATCTAGCTTTAAATCTATCATTGTATTTATCTATATATCGTCCCCTCTTTCTTCCTGCTTTCCCTGTTCTTCCTTCTTTCTATCCTTTCTTTCTCTCTTCTTTTTCTCATTGATAATTTTAGGATTATGTGCAATACAACTAATTTTTTGCTATCATTCTGGTATGAAATACTCTTTACATATTATTCTTTGATTTAGTACTATTTGTGATTTCATTATTTTTCTGACATTAATTCTATATTAGTGTATATATTCTCTTAAATGTTTTAATTACTTATTGATTACTTTGCCCCGATATATTGCATTCTATTATAATTATATGAACACTTACTTTTTAAAATAATATAGATATTGAAAGAAAAAAAAAGTGCCATCCTATGATTTGGCCTTTTCCAGTACTGCATAGAGCTGTCGACTATCTCCATTCTTGATTGAAAGTGAAAAAATCTCTGCATATGGTTCACTGAATGGTGTCTTCTGTGTACACGCTCAAGGATTATTGCTATACTTGCTTGACTTAGCTAAGTTGGGTCTACAGAATCCCAACATACATGTGTGCAGTTTGTGCAACAACCTGTGATCCAAGACTTTATCAAACGATTTCAGGACTACATAATTCTGCTACTCATTACATTATCCTACTACAATGTGTACTGTTATTATTATGTAGTGTTATTTACCTTTCTCAACATAAAACCAATAAAATATAGTTTAAAAAAAAAAAAGCTTGCTCAAGGGATTGGTGCACATATTGTTGTTCAGGAGGCCGTGCCAAGGCAGAAACTCGAAGCAGTGCTGCCGCGCCTCTGATGACCATGAATTCAAGCTTCTCACAAGGAAGACAGCCTTCCATGTGGGTGACACTACAAGGAGGGTGCGGGAGGAGGGAGTAGGTGTTCTTCAGAGAACCTTGTATCATATTTTAACGCAACAAGGTATAGCCCACCCCATGTTCTTGCTGAAGATGGACAGATGCCTAGGTACATAGTAGTTGGTATTCTGTTAATCTAGCATCTGAATCTAAAAAAAAGAAGATAGTGCTCGAGAAGAACACGTTACTTGGCTTCAAAGGTGGTTTCCAGCATTGGTATCTCTCATAGATTTAGAGGCGCCCCTCCTGGCCTTCTCAGTCAGTTGTCTCATTTGTTTGACTGTTGGTGTTGCGTATTCACAAAAGGTGTGCTGCAGAATCTCAGGAAGGCAGGGGCTACAGGAAAGTATTACTTCAACCAATATGAGTAAATGTCATCCAACTCCATAAAAGCGAGACGGCAGGGTTTTCTGTGAGACATACATGTACATTTTACTAGAGTATTCCCAACCTATCCTGGCAGAATAATGAAATGGCATCTGGATCCACACACTATGCTAACGCGGGCAGATCCAATTTTACAGGTAAATAACTTATTCTTACCAACAAGTGACTTTTCCGTTCTCTTGTACGAGGTAAAAACGTATATTTCTGTTTTTATATCCGCAGGGATCGCAACAGCATTAAATGGAATGGTCACTTCCATAAGTCTGTATTTTACTCTCTTCGATGACACTTGATGGAGGAGACACTTCGATAAACTCTCGTCAGGCTCTCACCATACATTTTGAATTTGCTGACCAGGAACCTTACAGCAACAGCATAAAATGCACTCGTATGGAGGAGTTTTCTTTCCACAGTAGAACATTAAGCTTCAACTATCAACATTTAAAACCAAATTGCCTTATTATTCTTCCAGACTTCTTACACGTGTCAGGTAATATAGCTTGAAAGTGGTAGCCTGTCGTGCTTATGTAAGAGGAGTGTATACATGTTTCATTTTAAAAATAAACATATAAACAAGGGTGTTGAAAACCGTAACTTCTGATTCTATAGTGACTTTTGTAGCTTGTTATATATTGCACAGACTCATTTAACTGACGCTGTAAGGTGGGGTTCAGCAGCTGACCCACAGATGCCACGCAATAGACTGAAGGCCTCCGCACCAAGGGGCTACTAACGATAATCTGCGGTCGCTTGCGTTTGATGCTTTCAGATCATCCCGCTCCTAGTCACCTTTATCACTATTCTTTGGGCCGTGTGCCTGCTACCCTTGGTTTCAATGGGAAATTAAGCTCCGTGCCCTTTTCAACCTCATGATAGCCATGTGGTATCCTTGGCAGAGAGAAGCTTCTTGATTCGAGGCTATATGTTCCACTTCTTTTATGAAAAGACGGAAACAAATTAACAAAAATATCAAAATATACTTTGCACACTTAAATTGAAGGTGTAGTTAATGGTTCATTTCGTGTATAAAATGTAAGATGTAGCTTGGGATTTGTCTACTTTATGTTGTGATGTATCAGTTACTCTGCCACGTATTTTACAGATATATTTTATTTTTGACATAGACATCTTTATGTTGGGGCGTAATTTGCACTTCCTCTTGGTGCAACACTTGCACTTTACATTTTCTTGCAACGATATTTTAAAATTAAAACAGATGCATTAGCTTTACAGCTGCTTGACTGCGGACCTCTACAATCATAGCTTTGTTATTTAACAACTAATGTTCATGCTGTAAATTAATTTCAGTTCATGCCTCAAGTCCACATAATGTTGCCGATACAATTTTGCACATTATATTCTTGTATATTATTGAAAATAAATTTTTAAAATATATTGTGTATTTTGTAAATGAAAACGTATGGAATAATAGAAATACGAGCTGTGTCATTGTTTTAACTTGTAGAAATGATAGGTATGGGACACATCTGGTTTTGCTGGATGGCCCTAAATAATAAATAAAAACTCTGACAGTGCAATGTCTGTGTTTTTCTTCTCTGATTCTTTTTTGTTCCTTTTTTGTGAAATGCAATAGACTGTGCAGCTTTAGTACTGTTGGACCTGTTGTGAGTCTTCAATACTATGTCCCATACAGCATTTATGCTGCAATACCGGGGCAAAGGCATTACAATGGCTCTCTTCTTTCCTCTCACACTGCAATCTGTCTCACCTGTTTATAGATCTTTCCTTAGAATTGTGACCTTTGGGGTGCCTCCCTTAGCTCCGCCCTGTTCAGTCTGTATGTGATACCCTTTGACAGCAGCAGCGGCGATGAATCCACAAAGGTGCAGGAGTGTCGCCCTCCCTGCCAGCGTAGCAAACATGAAAAATAAAACGGTAATAGCATGGTTTTATCACAGTTTTATTTTTCAGAGCAGCCGGCCAGTCTAGGCTAAGTTTTAGGGTGGGACCAGCACTGCTGACTGGCAGCAGGGGAAGAGGAATGATGCACACCTAAAGTGCGTGTGTCACTTTGGCTGGCTGTTTTGCGACGGCCAGCCTGACAAGCGCACTTTAAGCCTTTGCACCTGTGCGGTCTTGGACAGTTGGGTGGAAAGCAGGCACAGGTCTCCAGTGCCTATGGGAGTGCTGAGCCAGCCTGCTCCACCAATCCTGGCGCTGCTGGCTTGCTGGTTATCAGCATGAGAGCAGCTTCTGGATTGGTTATGGGAGTTGGCTCAGAGACCACACACTGCCAAACTGCGGGAGCAGATTCGTTTAATACATTTTTTTAAATTGAATTTAATGTAATGTTAAATTTATTTCACACACTGCCAGGCAGCATGAGAAATTTGTGCTGCCTTCAGCCTCAACTCCAGAGCTCCTAATCGTGGTCCGTTCTAAATATATAAACACTGTTTAGAACAGACCAGGATTGAGAGCTTTAGGGTTGTACCCAACTAATAAGATCTTTCCTTTTCTCCCGAAGGACACTCACTATCCAATTCTCCAGGCATTCATGGGGTTGTGACTAGATTATTCAAATGTTCTCGCTCTCTCTCTCGCTGGTTCAAAACATAACAGCTCAGCTGCTGCTTAAATTACATGTTCGAGGCATATGAGCTGCAGATTACACACTGTGCATAGATGGCCACCTAGTGTTGGGCCCGGATGTTTTCAGTTTGTTTTTGTTGTAGAAAAGTCTTTGGAAGTTACAGGACAAGTAACTCCACCTTTGGATCATACTGCGCATGGGCATCGGGCTCAATCTCCAGATTGTTTTTTTCCGCCACTCGGCTGGGATGTGTTTCCAGCGCTCCGTGTTGGAACCGATTCCTTCGACGCGCAATCCTCACCAGCTTCCAGAATTTAGTTTCGAACGTGTTTTCAGTCGACGCTACTCTTCAACATCGAAGATTTTGATTCCGGTCTTTGACGACGGCCTTCGGGCCTAACTAGGCCTCGACTCCAGCTCATGGAAAGGACGCCATTTAAAAAGTGTCCTCAATGTGGGTCGAAGTTTCCCCACACCGACCTTCATGAGGTGTGTAACCTTTGCCTCTCCCCGGACCACGAGGCCAGAGACTGTTCCGCTTGTGCCTCCTTCCGCTCCAAGAAGACTATCCGGGACCGAAGAGCTAGGAGAACAATGGCTCGATCTTCAGCTCCGATTCCAGACGACATCTTCGCAGAGGGCGTCGACGTCCCAGAACAACATGGCGTCGACAGCAACTCCGAGGCAGAAGATTCTGAAGTCGAGGACATCACTCCAGCACAGCGGGTCGTAAGTAAGACTGTCGACCCCGAACCTTCCTCGACACATCCAAAGAAGGCTCCGGTCAAGCCCTCGGGCTCGGGTGCACACCGAGACACTGCTTCTACTGCCCCACCTTCAGGCCCGGCTAAGAAGCTAGCTAAGCCTTCCGGCGACTCTATCTCGAGTCGGCCTCCCCACGGTGCCGGCGCACACCTACCGGCACCAAAACAATCTGCGCCTAAGCATACCGCTAGTTCCCCGGCACCGAAACCCAGGTCGGAACCAAGCAAACATGCATCGGATCAAAAAGACCACCGGAACCGAAAAAACCATTGGATCCGAAAAATGCACCGGAACCGAAAAAACCATCGGAGTCGAAAAAGACTCCTGCTTCTCCTGTTAAAGACATTGCCTTAAAAAACAAAAGAAGCTACTTCGGTGCCGAAACCTCCCTCCGCACCAAAAGATCAGCCTCCTGCAGAGGACTTATTTCACACACACCCTGCACAAAAGACTCTGGTTAAGATCCAATCACTGGTCGATTAACTCCAAGTTAAAAAAACGACCACTGGATACACCTGCAACGGCTCCTCATCCAAAAAAGGGCATGGCTACCTCTCCTCTAAGAGTTCCTTCCCCTTCTCCTCCACCTATGCCATCACCACCTGTGCCCCAACCACAACATTCCCCTACATCCTCTATCATACCAGATGATGACAACAGGGATGATAGCTCTGATGATATAGGTGGTAATGCAGATGATCCATCTATTCCTCCAGGCTCACCTGACCCGTGGGATGATTATAACACCCCAGACATCCCAAATGTCCCTCAGGACGACATATACCCCTCTAGGCCTTTCCCACCAGAAGACACTATGTGCTTCAATCAATTAGTACACAGAGCTGCGCAGTATCATGGGGTGGACATGCATACAGACCCTGTAGATGAAGACTTCCTAATGGATACCTTTGATAATGCACAAAGATCCTCATCCATTTTACCCATGCTTAAAGGAGTGATTAAGCATGCTCCTGAAGTCTTCAAGGACCCAGTTAGAACTCGGGTCATAACGCCACGAATAGAGAAGAAATATAAAGCTTCCCCTTCAATCCCAGCATATATTAAAGGCCCAGTACCACTAGCCTCGCTTGTGGTTTCCAATGCACGCAAAAGAGCAAATTCACAAACATCAGGTGAAGCTCCCCCACCAGATAAAGAGTCTAAGCTCCTTGACGCATCGGGAAAAAGAACTGCGTCTCAAGCAGCAAACATGTGGCTTATTGCCAATACACAAGCATTATTGGCAAGATATGACAGGGCACATTATGATGAATTAGAATCGTTAGTGCAGCACCTCCCTGATCAGTACAAAGATAGAGCAAATAAGCTTATCCAAGAAGGGAAAAATATT
The DNA here is from genome assembly GCF_964261635.1 of Lissotriton helveticus. Taxonomy (NCBI): domain Eukaryota; kingdom Metazoa; phylum Chordata; class Amphibia; order Caudata; family Salamandridae; genus Lissotriton; species Lissotriton helveticus. The sequence goes on along the minus strand of NC_136057.1, from coordinate 1,265,496,111 downwards.
ACAAACACCTCCATTCGTTGTGCACTTGATGCAGCAGACACTGCCTCCAGAGCAGTTAACACCAGTGTTTTGTTGCGTAGACATGCCTGGCTACGCATATTGGGGTTCAAACCTAAAGTCCAAAGTGCTATACTTAACCAACCCTTCGATGAGCAACACTTATTCGGACCCAATGTGGATGTATCCCTTGAAAAGATGAAAAAGGATACAGATACGGCCAAATCTATGGGAGCTCTGCAGTCGCAGGATCCCAGACGTTCATTTCGCCACTCATCTTACAGGGCTCCACCAGGGGATACTCTTCAGACACACCTTCTACCTCGTACAAAGCCCCCACACAATCCACCTATAGTAGGGGCTACCAAAGGGGTGATTACAGAGGTAACAACAATAAGGGCAGAGGTAAAAACAACAATTCCCGCTCTGCCTCTACCCCTGCCCAATGACTCCCCTCCCCTTCCCCCGCCCCATTCCACTCCTGTCGTGGGAAGACTACAACAACACTTACCAGCCTGGGAAAACATCACATCAGACAGGTGGGTGCTTCAAATAGTTCAGTCAGGTTACTGTCTAGAACTAACATCCACCCCCCCAAACATACCACCCAGGCAGCGTTCAATGTCACAGCAACATTTGTCACTGCTCAGTCAGGAAGTGATATCCCTCCTGCACAAAAATGCAATAGAAATAGTCCCAATGCATCAGCAAAACAAAGGAGTATACTCCCTATATTTCTTAATCCCAAAGGAGGACGGGTCTCTAAGACCTATCCTAGACCTCAGACCTCTAAACATTTACATACAGTCCGATCATTTTCATATGGTCACACTCCAACAAGTCCTTCCGCTCCTGTTACAAAACGACTTCCTTGTCACTCTAGATCTCAAGGACACCTACTTTCACATTCCTATCCACACAGCGCACAGAAAATATCTCACATTTGTGCTGGACGGGCAGCACTACCAGTTCAAAGTGCTCCCATTCGGAGTCACAACAGCAACAGGGTGTTTACCAAATGCCTAGCAGTGGTAGCAGCACACTTAAGAAAACAGCATATTCACGTGTTCCCATACCTAGACGACTGGCTCATAAAAGCAAGCTCATACAGCCAGTGTGTACAACACACTCACGCTACGATTCACCTGCTCCACGACTTGGAATACACAGTAAATCACACCAAGTCACATCTGCAACCTTCACACATACAACAATATCTCGGCGCTACAATAAACACCCAACTAACACTAGCCTATCCCTCTCCAGCCAAGATAACAAGTGTACAAACTCTCCTAAAGAGATTCAAACTAAAACACTCGCTTCTAGCTAGAGTGTTCATGCAGCTCATAGGAATGATGGCATCTTGCATATTTATAGTACCTCACGTAAGACTGCAAATGCGTCCACTTCAATAGTGCCGAGCACGCCAATGGAACTAGGCTCGTGGTCAATTAACAGACCTAGTGTTGGCAGACAGTCGGACTCATCGCTCTCTGCAATGGTGGAGCACCAAAAACCTTTCAATGGGCTGACCGTTTCTAGAGCCAGTTCCTCAAATAATCATGACAGCGGACGCAGCGCTCTCCGGCTGGGGAGCTCACCTACTGCATCACACATGCAAGGCAGGTGGACACTGCAACAAAAGTTACTCCACATCAACCACTTGGAGTTACTAGCTGTTTTTCTAGCCCTAAAAGCATTCCAAAATCAAGTATCGGGCAAAGCTGTCTTAGTCCGCACAGACCATGACAGCCATGTACTACATAAACAAACAAGGGGCAACACACTCTGCAGCTCTCTCGATTAGCACAGCAGATATGGAGATGGGCTGTACCACTAAAGATCTTCCTCTTAGCCCAACATGTTCCAGCAGTACAAAACACCATGGCAGATCTGCTAAGTCGACAGACACAGCAGATCCACGAGTGGGAACTTCATCCGCAAGTTCTTCAAATGTGGGGACAACCTCAGATAGACCTCTTCGCCACCCACGAAAACGCAAAATGCCCAAACTTCGCCGGCAGATATCCACACCTGCTGTCCAAAGGCAATGCGATATGGATGAACTGGTCCGGACAATTTGCGTACGCTTTTTCTCCTCTCCCACTACTTCCGTTAGTAATACGCAAGCTACAGCAACATTCCCTAACACTCATTCTAGTTGCTCCAACTTGGGCCAGACAACTGTGGTACACCACGCTGCTGCAACTATCTGTGGCACCACACCAGAAACTAAGCCTATCTCCATGCCTATTAACACAGAACTATGGAGAGATCAGACACCCGGACCCAGCTCAGCTCAACCTAGCGATCTGGCTCCTGAAGTCATAGTTTGGTTACCGCAACCTTCCTCCAGAATGCATGAACGTTATTAAAGAAGCTAGACGTCCCACTACCAGAGCATATTATGCTGCTAAGTGGAAACGGTTTGTGATATATTGTCAAAACAACCACCTAAATCCTTTATTCAACACATCATAGGATACCTATTACACCTTCAAAAGTGTAATTTAGCCTACACGTCTATCAGACTACACCTTGCTTGCATTGCAGCATATTTACAAAATAGACAACATCTATCTCTTTTTAGAGTACCTGCTATAAAAGCTTTCATGGAAGGACTAAAAAGAATAATCCCTCCCAGAACGCCTCTTTCACCAGTGTGGAACTTAAACATTGTTCTCACACGGTTAATGGGACCTCCCTTTGAACCGTTACATAAATGTGAATTGCATTTCCTAACCTGGAAAGTAGCTTTCCTAGTAGCTATTACTTCTCTCAGAAGAGTTAGTGAACTACAAGCATTTACCATTCAAGAACCCTTTCTGCAAATGCATCATAACAAAGTGGTTCTACGTACTAATCCTAAATTCCTTCCAAAAGTCATTTCACCATTCCATTTAAATCAATCTGTTGAGCTGCCCGTACTTTTCTCGCAGCCACAGTCACAGAGCGAGCTCTACACACCTTAGATGTCAAAAGAGCATTACTGTACTATGTCGAAAGGACACAAACTTTTTGTAAAACTAAACAACTTTTTGTGTCTTTTTCACCACCACATAAAGGCAACCTCATATCAAAATCAGGGATAGCTAGGTGGATTGTTAAATGCATACAAATATGTTGCCAGAAAGCCAAACGTACGTTAATAATTCCTCCAAAAGCCCATTCTACAAGGAAAATAGGGGCTACAATGGCATTCTTAGGGTTCATTCCCCTAGTTGATATATGCAAAGCAGCTACATGGTCTACACCGCACACATTCACAAAACACTATTGTGTAGATGTGCAAACTAAACAACAAGCCACTGGGCCAGGCTGTACTAAAAACTCCGTTTCAAACAACTGCAACAGATACGGGTAGTCGCGGCTAAAGGTGGGTACTACTATACAATCAATGCACAGTGTGTAATCTGCAGCTCATATGCATCGAACGGAAAATGCTACTTACCAGTATGCATCTGTTCTTGGCATGTAGAGCTGCAGAGTTACACACACCCACTCGCCTCCCCGGCTGCCATTATCTGTTCCAGTATTATCTTAATTAGATACAAATCACATGGACATCACTACTTCTTGTACAGCTCCATCACTTCCCTAATGGCGAAAAACAATCTGGGGATGGAGCCGATGCCCATGCGCAGTATGATCCAAAGGAGGAGTCACCTGTCCTGTGACTTCCAAAGACTTTTCTACAACAAAAACAAACTGCAAACATCCGGGCCCAACACTTGGTGGCCATCTATGCACAGTGTGTAACTCTGCAGCTCTACATGCCAAGAACAGATGCATACTGGTAAGTAGCATTTTCCTGATCTTCCATCTCTGGCCACTTTCGTAGTCTCCATCGGCTTCTTGTTTGCAAGTAACTTCTATCTGAGTTTATCTCCTTTAAAGTCTTACATGGCAGTAACCATTTTTTCCATTTGGTAACCCTCTTCTTAGTATGCCTCAAAACGGTCTCTGAGATCTTCCTCTGGGTATTTCTCAAAGTTCCTAAGATTAATAATAACGTCAAGGTGGCTGATTCTATACCCATTTGGTTGCTAACATGAGGAATGCATTGCCCTTTAAATATCGCTCTGCCTCTTAGTATTTTATATTTCAGAAAGCTCTTAAAACCTAGTTTTTTAACCTTTATTGCTGCTGGTTAGCTAGGCTCCTTTTCTGTTTTAAGCCCTTCCGTGCGGCGCTGTTTCCCCCGCTGTGCTGGGGGCGGGGGAGCACGTACAGCGCCCCCATGCTCATGACGAGGTCAGCTCGTCATGAGCTACGGCGCTCCGGTGCTCATGATGAGCTGAGCTCGTCATGGCCACACCCGTTCCAATGGAACGCTCAGCACTGCAGGGAATCAGCCCAGCATGCGAGCGTTCCACGGAACGGGCGAGGTCATGACGAGCTCAGCTCGTCATGAGCACCGGAGCGCCGTAGCTCATGACAAGCTGACCTCGTCATGAGCACTCAAAGGGTTAAGTGCCTGGATATCCTTATGGGTATCCGGTTGCTTTATCAATTCTGTATATGGGATAAAGCATCCCTGCTGTACGTTATATGGGTGTTGCAAGTCAGAGTTCCATGGCCATATACAGGAATGAGGAAAATGGTTATAGAGCTTCAACAAATGGGTTAGATGAGAAAAATTCAGGATAATAGTTCTTTATAAGATTGTCCCACATCTAGACCAGGGAGATTGGAGGGGCCATAACAGTCTACAGAAAGCATAGTTTCACACCACCATGTCTGAAAACTTAAGATTCTTTGTTTGAAATGGGGACATCCCACTACTAGCACAAGGTTCTTCCTTTCAGCCTGAAGTTAACTCTCTCCGTATCCTCCGGGTGCATCGTAATGGTAGCAGCTGTCCTAAGGCATCAACACCGACATTGCAAAAGTGTTTACTTTGGTGGACAGACGTGGCTAGTCAGATGAAATTTCATCTTTTGAAATCTCTGACCCAGATTTGCGAAGGTATTGTTAGTACCACAAAGGCACATAGCAGCAGTAGTAATTTACTTTCCGACACAAAAGGTAGTTTGAATGGTAGCCATTTCACAGCAGTAAATCCATTTTGTGCTGCTTTGCGTTGATAGGCCTCCTGTAACGCCTCCTTGACGCAAACACACATAGGTTTTCATGATAGCTGGACTGGGCTTTGTGCCAAAAACTAACGCGTACTCGAAGCAGGTGGGAAATGTGTTGGTTTCTCCCACAAAGTAACTGACATATTGTATATGTCAGATCCTTCTGTGGTTTTTTTTTATACAGAATTTGCACTGGAAGGCTATAGTTCCAGTAGACAGCCTATGCTAAACAGTGCACACTCACCTCTGCCACAGTGCGAGGCTGTGCATTGCACATAACTGCCTGTTTCTGAGACCAGCTGCAGGTTTGTCTTTGTTGGTATGGCTCTGTGCTGTGTTTTCCTCTTCATGCAACACTGCAAATTTGGTGGCTGTACTCCATTATGTGTAATCTTTGTAAAACTGGGCCTGAGTGTCTAACAGTAAGACACAGTTCTTTTTTGGCCAGCATAACTGTACGTATTTTGTTAGTGCGTGTTGTCCACCTGCATGTGGAACTGCCTTATACAACTAATGGTTTCAGATGGTAGGAGATTAAGACCGAAGGATTCAGTTGAACAATGGCTTCATTCCCTTCCATGCAAGATGTACAATATGCTCGCAGGGTTTCCATTTCAACACCTGTTTTAACGCAAATTATTGAGACAGTTGCTTTTGCATGGCTGAACTCTGTCGATGCCTACAAGAGCAGAAATACCACATCTGTATGCTGAGACTGGACAGTCCATTTAGATTACAAAGCGTTAGGTCAAACATATAATTCAACATCCATCCTTATTCGGCAATAAAGATGGCTTACTTCAACAAGCAGGGGAAACCAGATCCAGGGTCCTTTTGAGGAAGCCCAGTCGACCTGCCACTGTACTGTATCAACGGGCATCACCTTTAATACTAGTGTTTCTCCCAGGCCTACAGAATTGAAGGAGGACAAGCTCAGCACATACCCAAGGAAGGTTATGAATAGCTGCTGAATGACAATATTCAGTCCAACTTGTTTGTAGCCCCCTCATCAAATCTTTTCACCACTGGAGAGAAAGCTGGGGATATTTGCACTTTTCCTTAGTTTCCCATTCTTCTCAATGTGATTGCCAAATTAATATAATTCAAAATTACGGGAATCTATTTGCTCTTGAAAGGCCAGGGCATAGATGATAACCGGTCCTGCTTCACATTCATGGCCACACAATGCTGGGCAAAATTCTCCACCCCAGGGTGGCATTGCTGGACTTGACAAGCAGGCTTTTCAGTGCCTGCTGTATAGTCACCTAAATCTTAAAGAGCACTGTATGAATATCCTGAGATGTTAAATGTCATCATGAGCCTGTAAATCGAAAAGTTTCAATTTCTGGTGTTCACAAAAACAGATGGATCCAAAAACTTACCAGCGTACTCCCTTTTGTTATTTGGTCAAAGCCTGCTTAAAGTTTTTCCTCAGTCAGTGTGCATATGGCTGCTATCATTACTTGGAGAGCCTTTCCTCAGAAATCATTTTTTCACTATACCTGGGATCAGAGTTTTCTGGAGGGCCTTGGGGAAGGCCACCACCTCTCTGTTGAAAGGTTTTTTCTTCCCTGGGACCTTAAAAGTATCCTGTCTAATGTAATGGGGACACATTTAGAACCTGTGCATTAATCAGATCTTCAACATTTATCCTGCAAAGTAGCATTTCTGGTACCCATTACTTGAGCCATAGGTGTTAGTAACCCACAAACTGTATGCACTGTAGTGCCTGATGATTTCCATTGTAGCAAAAAAAGTTACTTACCGTTGGTAACACCTTTTCGAGTACAGATTGTATCTAACCACAGATTCCTTACCTTAGAATATTACCCAGGCGTCAGACGGAATCCGGAAAATCTTAAGCAGTACCTCTGCGTGCCAGTAGATAGAGCTGAAACCCACACACGATACGGCATGCTCCGTGCCTATTTAGATGCCACCCTGTCGCACTGACATCCGTTTCTTTCATGACACAGTCTGCGCCAACAGATGTGGATCTATGTCAGAACAAGTGTTTCCAGTGGTGATGTGTCGAACACTACCTTCCTCCTGAGGAAGTACAGTCCGGGGACGGTAGGTTGGTTGGGAATCGGCAGGTAGATAAGCTCTACCAGAAAAGGTGTTAGTGTTTTCTTCTGGAAGAGACTTCTAATTACAGATCCCTTACCTTTGAATAGATACCACAGTAAAACCCTCCCAGACATGGAAGGGGCTTCAAAGTGACTCAAACCAAAAGTCCTGCAAGACTAGGTGGGCAAAATGCCCCTCTTGACAGACCTGACCATTTAGCCAGTAGTGGTCTGTGAATATATGCAGTGACACAGCTACCTGGCAAATATCAAAGACAGGTGCCCAGCACTCTAATGTAGTATTTGCAGCGTTGGTTTTGGTAGAGTGAGCCTTGAATCCTTCTGGGTGCTGTTTCTTTGCTAATGCATAGCAGGTTTTAATGAATCAAGAAATGTCCTCTTTTATGCAGCTTTACCCTGCTTTGCTCCGGCGACACCAACAAAAAGCTGATTGTCCAGTATGAGATCCTTGGTACAATCGTATAACAACTAATGGCCCTTTTTGGATCCAAACAATGGAAACTCTCCTCCTTAAAAAAGTGAGGAGGAGGAAAGAACACTGGCAGAGTGATTGCTTGACTAAAGTGGAAGTGGGTCACCGTCTTGGGTAGAAAGGAGACCGGAGTTCTGAAACCAGTTTGTCTTGAAAGAACATAGGGCCAGATGTACATTCCTAATAGCGAATTTCTGAGATTCGCTATTAGGAAATCGCAAACAGCTATGGACGACTGCGTTTTACACTGTTTACTATTCTCAGTGGGTCGCAAGGGACGTGCCTCATTAATATACATGAGACAGGCTGCAATTGATGTGGTCAGCAGAACACCTTGTCTGTGACTGCTTTTTAAATAAAGCAGTTTTTTATTTTGAAATGCAGCCTGTTTTCCTTAATGAAAAACGGGATGCACTTAAAGAAGAAAAATGAAAAGTTTTCTTTTAATTTTTTAAGAGTAGGATGTGGGATCAACACCTGCTCTTAAAAACTGTTGGTGTCCGCAAACGCCTACGTTTGCAAATGGTTTACAAGCTCCTTCACAAATTCAGTAAAGTATGAATGTTTTGCGACCGCATTCCGGTCGAAAAACATACATATATGCCCCTGTGACTCGCTGTTAAGAAGGAATACCGTTAGCATGCCACTTCCTTATAACGACTTGCAAACTCAATTTGCAATTTGGTAATAGCTTACTGAATTGCAAACGCAACTTAAGACATTAAAAAATGCTTTGTTCAGGTCACAAATGGCACAATTCTGCGAACCGGGCCGTTTGCAAGCTGAAAAAAGTTTTGTACATCTGGCCCTTAGCACCATATCTATCAAGATATGACACATTTCTGCTCTCTCCTTCCACTGGTGCACTGTTTGCTGCCTAGCGCCAATGCAGAAACCCTTGCACCATGGTGCCTGCGTTGCACACGGGATTGTTTCTGTACAGGAAGGGACACCTTCCTGCTCAAAAAATAATGTAGTGAGCATTTTCCTCTTTCTACGTGTGCTGCAAAATGCAGCAAATATGGAGAGAGGAAAATACAAGAGGAATAAAGATAGTGTTTCTCGTTCCACCTCTCCTGGGAAGACGTAGCTATTTAATGCATTCCCAGGGCTACTAATCATGTTAAATTTGGGAACGCACACATCTACACCACTAGGCTCCTCACACGCACCTTACCTATACGGCTTGGGAAAAATATCTCGGAAAAAGAGTGCCTCATAGGGTGCCCGTCAGGCATTGCACCGCCGGCCTCACGAGGATCAAGCCCTATGATGAAGCATGACACCCAAATGGGTGGGTGAGGGCCCCACTTCCCAAATTGGCAGACACCCACACTCCACTACTGAGTAAGGGTGTTGACTAACCTAGCCTCCTTCTTTCCACACCCTACAGGAACTGCATACTCTTTCGGTGCTACATTGTATTTATCGGGGCCTGTATGCTGGAACTATATGCGCCCCTTCTCCCTCATTTGTATTGAGAAATTTGGGAACGCGCCAACATCCATTAGTGGATGCGTGGGAACACCCATGCTCCACCCATTGAATGCCTTCCTTGGCAGAGTAACGCAAGGCAGCAACTTGTAAGAATCCCTTTGACTTTGTAAGGGACCATGGGGAGCACCTGTGCCACACAGTCTCACAGCGTGTGGGACTAGCTGTACAGAAGGCAAGTGGTATTGACAGTTTGCAGAGCCAAGCTAGTGGAGGAAAAGTTGTTTTTGCCAAATGTATCTAGTCTCAGTGGTGAAAGTTCTTGGATTGACAAGCTGAGGATGCTTGCACCACCAAACTCCATGGAGTAGGCTGCTGGGCCAAAACCGTGGTGTCCCATGGAGCCAGGCGATGGTTGCGGGCCACAAGGCCGTTTACTGGAATACCTGAACAGGGCTTGGACCAGGACCCCACAAGTATGTCGTTAACGGCATCATTAAATTGAAAGCAAGCTTGTCTGTCCTGGCTGGAGGACCTCTGTCAGGTTAGTTATCACTTCCATTGTTGGAAGCTGAAGTTATTAGCCGACCTTCTGATCACAATTGCAAAAGATGTGCTTTCCTCACCAGCCAGGCCAAGAATAGTGACTAAACCATTGTCAGGAGATGTGTGCCATTGCCCAAATCCTCATACCTGGACACCTAGTTTGCCACTTGCCTGGGGCAATCAATTCCTGCTTTTTCTAGACTGAGCCAGTGACACCGCAGCTGCTTGGATTTTCCCGACCAGGTTTTCCCACTCACCATTCTTACCGCCAACAGAAGTCCTGCCCACCCCAGAACCTACTTAATGTAGGCCGCAGCAGACATGCAAAAGGCAAGCCCATACATGCCTGGCCCACACCCAGCACCACAACCCCTGGCCCTCCCGCCCCCTGAAGATTCACCATTGCCAATCTCTACACCCTAAACCCCGGACGCTGCAACAAACATTGCCACCGTGCTGACCCACACTCCACAGTAGGACGTTTCACCTGCTCCCACTGCCCACACACCAGCCTACCCACCAGCCCCCCGAACACACCATTTGAACAAAAACACCCACTCGCATATGCCCTTCTCAATACCCGCTCACTATGCAAGCATTTCACTGAATTATGGGACCTAATCGACACCCTCGAACCCAAACATAGTCTTCCTCACTGAGACCTGGCTTAACCCCACATCCCCAGATATTGCCGCAGCGATCCCAGACAGATAGATTATCCCTCACCAGGACCGCACCAAAAAGTGGGGAGGAGGAACAGCCATCAACCACAAAAAGACCATATAGTGTACCACCACACTCATGGAACATCTCAACTTGAAGCTCCACATAGACAAAAAGACAGCCATTAAAGGCACCCGCGCTCCATCTTGGGCAACACTCTCGCAGACTTCATTGCGCTCTTAGCCTCCATGGACTACATCTTCCTAGGCGACCTAAATATCCACATCTACAACCCCAACGACAAAAACACCCCATACCTTCTTAACAGTATGAGCAGCCTCGGATTGACCCAAATTGTCCACAACCCTACACATACTGCAGGACATACGCTGGACCCAATTTTCACCTCCCATCAACCACGTCAAAAACAGCCATGTCACAGAACTCACATGGACTTCCATCGTCCACTTCAGCATCTCCAGTCCCCGCACTGCCACCTCCAAGATGACCAACACCCCCACTAGAGGTGGAACAAGATCTCAGAGACTAGCTGGGCCAACACCCTCAACACCTCCAACACCCTCTCCCCCCTACCACCCACCCACCTCAAACTGGGAGTGAAAAAACCTCAAAATCTGGCTCACCAATTGCGCAGACATCGTACCCATTAGGAGCAACATCCATAGAAAATCCTCTAAAAGGCCAGCTGGTACACCCAAGAACTCAGAACAGCGCAACAGTTGGAGAGGAGATGGTGCACCAGCAAGGACACCTCCGTCAGTTGCAGCTTTCAAGACCTCGCTCAACCTCTACCACCGCCTGCTGAGGGCACATAGAAGACAGCCCTTCCTGCACACATCAAAACCAACCATCGAAAACAACAATACACCTTCACAGGAGCTGTGCGGCAACCTCGCCTACTTCTTTCATGACAAGATCACAACAATAAACAAACTTCAAACCCCAACCCACACCTACAGACTTCCTCATTAGATACGCCAACACTGTAAACAACACAAACCACACTGACCACCTGGAACATCCTGTCCACCAGGGACACCACCTCCACCATGAAATCCATCCATTCAGGAGCACAACAAACTCCTTCCCGCACCATATCTTCAACCTTGGAAACCAAAAGATCGACCCGGAACTCAACCCCCATCACCACTGGAACATCTCCCGACACCTGGAACCATGCGAAAGTCAGACCACTACTCAAAAAACCCTCAGCTGACCCCAGCATACTCAAAAACTATCAACCAGGCTCCCTGTTTCCATTCCCAGCAAAGGTTCTGGAAAAGATCATCAACAATCAACTCATGACACACCTCTAGCAGATCCAGCTACTCAATGCCTCCTAGTCCGGCTTCCACGGCAATCACAGCACCGAAACTGCCAGAATCACAGCCACCAATGACATTTGAACCCTCCTCAACCAAGGAGAAACAGCAGCTTTGATCCTTCTAGTCCTCTCAACAGCCTTCAACACAGTATCCCACCACACACTGATCAAAAGACTCCACCACATCGGCATCCAGGGGGACGTGCTCAGATGGATCACCTCCTTCACAAGAAGAACCCAGAGGATCCACCTCTGAACCCAAGTAGATCACCTGTGGTGTCCCCCAGCCCCACGCTCTTTGAAGCATATATGACCCTGCTGAGTAATGCAAGGCAGCGACTTGTAAGAATCCCTTTGACTTTGTAAGGGACCATGGAGAGCACCTGTGCCTCCCAATACTCAAATACCACAGTCTCAACTTAATTTCCTATGAAGACGACACCCAACACATGGTACAACGCCTGGTGGCCATCAGAACTAGGACCGACACCCGCTCCCGCCAACCACGCCAGAAACCTCGGAATCATTAACAAGCCCACCATGAAATCACAGATCAATGCCGTCTCCTTTGCCTACTTCTTCACTCGCTACTTAAGCTCTTCAAGTGGCTACCCTACACATGAGATGCACCGTGACACAAGCCCTCATCACTAGTCGACTGGATTACAGCATTTCCTTCTATGTAGAATTCGCTGCACACCTTCTACAGAGACTTCAGACCATACAGAATGCTGCACCCAGACTCATCCTTGGCCTTCCCCAACGAACCCACATCACACCCCACCTCTGGAAACTCCACTGGCTCCACATTCAGATGAGAGGTCAATTCAAGCTGCTGACCCATGCACACAAGGCTCTACACAACCAAGGACCCACCTACACTAACCGCCATCTGAACTTCCACCAACCATCAAGAAGACTATGCTCTGCCTCCCTTTAACTTGGCCATACTCTCCACCTCTACTGAAGCAAAAGTGAAGGACGCCCCTACCACATCGTAGCAAAGACCATGAACAGCCTCCCCACGCACCTCAGGACTATCGCCTCACTTTCTGAATCCCGAACAGCCCTCAAAGCCAGGCTGTTCAAATAAGCCTCTGAGCCGTGATAACCTATCATGTGATTAGCTGCGCTTTATAAATCCTGATTGATTGGTACCAGTTCCCTTTGGGAAACCATATCATGGGTGGGGTCAAACACCGCATGCGCCACCTCCTCATCAATTTCTCCTATGGCAGGACACATATTGCCCAGGTGGTGCCAATCTGTCGTACGGCCTCTGTGCTATATCAGAAAGAACAATTGGGGCATACCTCAGTGGCACCGTAGATCAGGTATCTGCAAAGGCTGTTGATCTGGGGTGGTGCTCAGGGCCATTCGGGATCCGTAGGCGGATTCTGAAGGCCCTACCAGCAGCTGCAGAGAACCCACAGATAGCAACCTCCCAACTCCATGGGGACTGAAGGTGCTCCAGAGGAAGTCGGTTGTCCGAAGATGCAGGACACAGCAATATCGATCTCCTGATGTTGGGCAGGAGGAGCTCTGGTGCCTGCAAAGTGTGGAGACAGTCGGTGTCAGTGTGTGGGAGTGGAGCATTGAGGCACCAGAGCGGCCCAGTTCTTTCGGGGATTTGGAAGGGCAAGGGGGAGTCCAATGTCGCTTTGACTTCGTTTTCTTCTAGGACTTATCTGCCGAAAATTTGGATTTTTGATGAAGACCTGAGTGGATCGTGGATGTGGGAGCGGGCCGGAAAACAACCTCTAGAGTGGAAAATATGTTGAGACTTTCGACGTTGCACTGTGAGGAGCTCAATTGCTGTCTCCCAAATTACTTTTGGATGCATCAAATGGCAGTCTGAGCAGGCCTTGGAGTCGTGGCCCGACCCAAGGGTCAACAGGCAGACCAAGGGGTCGGTCACACATCTCACTCTCTGGCATTCTCTGCAAGTTTTGTAACCAGTTTTTTTCTGACTGGAACATAATTCAGACCCCCCAGGATATAGCGGCATGGATTAGCAAATTTAGCGGCACAAAAATGGAAATTTAGCGGCACAAATATGGAAATTTAGCGGCAATTTAGCGGCATTTTATTTGGCGGTTTTTCCTACAACTAACACAGATATCTTGGTTTTCTGTGTTTGTGGTCTGTGTATGTTGGTTCCTGTTGTGTTTGTGGTCTGTGTGTGTTGGTCCCTGGTGTGTCTGTGGTCTGTGTGTGTTGGGCCCTGGTGTGTTTGTGGTCTGCGTGTGTTGGTCCCTGGTGTGTTTGTGGTCTGTGTGTGTTTGTGTTGGTTCCTGGTGTGTTTGTGGTCTGTGTGTGTTGGTCCCTGGTGTGTCTGTGGTCTGTGTGTGTTGGTCCCTGGTGTGTTTGTGGTCTGTGTGTGTTGGTCCCTGGTGTGTTTGTGGTCTGTGTGTGTTGGTCCCTGGTGTGTCTGTGGTATGTGTGTGAGTTGGTCCCTGGTGTGTTTGTGGTCTGTGTGTGATGGTCCCTGGTGTGTCTGTGGTCTGTGTGTGTTGGTCCCTGGTGTGTCTGTGGTCTGTGTGTGTTGGTCCCTGGTGTGTTTGTGGTCTGTGTGTGTTGGTCCCTGGTGTGTTTGTGATCTGTGTGTGTTGGTCCCTGGTGTGTCTGTGGTATGTGTGTGAGTTGGTCCCTGGTGTGTTTGTGGTCTGTGTGTGATGGTCCCTGGTGTGTCTGTGGTCTGTGTGTGTTGGTCCCTGGTGTGTTTGTGGTCTGTGTGTGTTGGTCCCTGGTGTGTTTGTGGTCTGTGTGTGTTGGTCCCTGGTGTTTTTGTGGTCTGGGTGTGTTTGTGGTCTGTGTGTTTGATGCCTGTGTGTGTTGGTCTGTAGTGCGACTGACGCCTGTGCCGCAGGGTCACTGATGCTCTTGAACTCTCTAAAGCTACTGCTGTCTGCGGACACTGAGCCCTCCTAGCGCCCCTCGGGCCCCGGGCAGTGCATGTCTGCAGACAAGGGCCCATCCGGGAACAGAAACCATGCCTGATGCCTCCTTTCGGCAGCCAAAATTCACCCAACACACACACGTCTGTCAGGCAAATACTTTTTGCCATATAGTTACAAAATAGTAGTTTACAAATTCGCCTGGAAGTTTGATTTCCATAAATACAGTTTTCACGCTACAACTAGGAGAGTAGTGTTGTGAAACTTCAAAGTTCCTTTAACAATTTCTCCAAACTTGTGAAGTTCAGGAACATGGAAGACTTATTTAAAACACCTATTAAAATAAGTTTAAAATAAATAAATAACACGTCAAACATACTTTAGCAGGTGAATTTTCACAAAATGTTATTGCCAAAGTTATAATCGTGTGCATCCCCGATTAAAACTATGTGACCACATTATTATATTTCTGTCTCTAGACACAAGTTCTATTTTATAAACGCATAACATTGCTTTGTAAAACAGTTAAACATAAAGACACGTGATTAAGATTAGTGTTTGGACGGCACTGACCGATTTCCATAGGTCCAGAGCGCTCTGTGGGAAGCAGTTGACTGTTACAACTCCCTTCACACTATGAGCCAATTACCTGCGTATGAAAACCGCAATGTTTGAAATGATACCAGGAAGTGCATGAAGGCGCCTCGCGTCTCTTGATTGCACCTGTGATGAGTGTGATTGCCTCATGACACAAAAACGGTATTTACCCTGCTGACGAATTCCACGGCAGGCTGCTCAATCGAGTTCAGTCGGTCAAAGTGCAAAAGTATATTCTTTAGATTAGAACCTGTATTCGCAGGATGAGCTAATCTTTCACTGATAAATGCGTGACAAGGAACAGTGAAGGTAGGTTGAGTTAAGGAATTCTTTAGAGGTTGTCCGTCATGGCACTCTGTCGCAGGATGCCCCAAAGGTCGTATTACTAATGCATTATCGCCGTTAGCCTACCTTACTTGTACAGTACTGCGGCAGACCGTGGCAGGGAGGGATGACTGCATGTGAGAGGCTGGAGGCCGAGAGTGTGACCTCGTCCTCGGAGTCGTACCTGGCTTGAATAAAACAAAACCGAGTCAGACAATATGCAATTTTTGGTCGGCACACGGGGCAGTGAGCACTTCTCCTTTGAGGCTGCTGCACTGCGTGTGGTGTCTCCCTTGTCTTCCAGCCCGATCCTCGTCCGGAGCCAAGTGAGGCAACGCCCCATTCGCCTCTATGCACTTTTAATCCCCTTGAAAGGGGTCTGGATGTTTAGGTTTCGCGGGCACTTCTGGTAAAATCCCGCCATTTTTACAAAAGTGCCGATTTCGCGGGCACTTTAGTAAAAATCGCGGCATTTTAACAGAAGTGCCGATTTCGCGGCAATTCGCGATATCGCGAAATCCTGGAGGGTCTGATAATTCCTTGCACACTGGAGGCAGGAAAATGGTATCAACTAAAGTTGAGGAAAAGTTGTTTAAAAAAAAAAAAATTACTGAGGCAGTTCTCTGGGTCTGCCTAATGGCACGGAATGAAACCAACTGATGTCAGCGTGCTGGGGTGGCGCCTAAATAACCACTGTGAAAGTGGCATCCGGCGCAGATGTTGGCACATAGACCCTGCTCAAGATTTTCCAGATCCAGTCTGATGCCTGGGGACTATTCTAAGGTAAGGAATCTACGGTTAGAAATATCTTCCAGAAATATAATTTAGAACATATCCTTCTTTCTCTCCTTTAAGATTTCCACCTCTGACAATTTCCCTCCCAACTATTTCTCTGGCCCTTCTTTCCCAGCAAAGAGATCACAAAACTAGTTTTCACTGACACCAGACCTTTAATCTCGGTCCAGGTAGAGGGTATGCCTTGCCTGGGTGCTGCCCTCACCTGTTGCAATGACATGTAATTGGGAGCAGCTGGACTGGGAGTTAATCGCTCCCAGCTTTCCTTGGGCCTGCCTGCAAAATTTGCCTCTGTAATGCCTTCAATAGGGAATGCAGGCTACTTACTCCCTAATCTCATCCCATAGCATTATGCCCTGGTGGAGCTCTTACCTTTTCTTGTATTGCACCAGCAGACAAGATCATGGCCCCAGTCCCCCAAACCCAATCGTAAGTATTGGCCCATCACGTATAGATCATTTTGTCTTGAATCCATCTCTGAGTCCTTTTCACCCACAATAGAGCTGGTTGGCAGAGCCAGACGCTGAGACTGGAACTGGTGACCACAAAAACATGCATTTCACAAACTAACATTCCTTCTTGACCAAAACTTTACAGACATTCTCCATTGAGACCCTAACACATCCGCCAGAGAATAGTGGCTTCTATGCCTTAGTGACCTGGCTGTAGACCCACAAGCTCTCAGACAGTCATTGGACAACAAAGGCCCCTTGAGTCTTTGTGTCTGGGAATACTTCAGCCTAATCTGTAGCAGTGATGGTGGTTTCCTGAGGTAAAAGCTATGTCCTGCATGCACAAAGAAACCAGGTATCTTGAGACAAACCTGCCAGTTTTTAAAGTGAAGCAAGACAACACCTTTATGGCTAGCACCAACGCCACACATTCTATGGAGACAACTACTTTCCCCCTGACTGCCCTGGAATATGTTCATGCTTTTTTTTTTTTTTTAAAAACCTTTATTGTTCACTTCTGTAAAAACACAGTCAAGCCTACAACCCAGGGGCCGGCAGACATAATCGCAACCGCATCAATGCAACACAGCTCTTCAGCCGACAACCCTGGGGTCCGGCAGCGTAGTAAAGTAGAGTGCATACCGAACCAACAGTTCCAACAAGGATGTATTAACGATCCGTTTTTTTGTTTTTTAAACTTGAACAGAGAAAGCAGAGTTAGATATCAGTCGCGAGCACTGCGTTACACATCGAGTCACATATAAACCAATCAATTTCACTTTGTTACAGTACAGATCTTCCCACAGGGCAATCCCGGGACAAGGCCAGTTCCACCGTAGGTGAGTCGCAAAGCTCCCCCCGATAGATATTCCAGTGTCCCCATTTCCTGTCCCACATTTTAGGGCATCCTCGAATCTTGTACACTGTCTTTTCAGCGATCATGCAGCGATCCATTTCAGCCACCCAGCTCACCACCAATAGTCTATCCGGCGAACCCCATTTCATTGCTATAGATCGCTTAATCAGCAGGAAGCCTAATGCCGCCCATTGCAGCTCAGGGTCAGTTAGGTCATTAGCCCCCCAGATGTTAAGGACACATTCCTTGGGTGTTGGCATAAGCGGTTTACCTAGGGAACTACTCATTTTCTGGAGTGCTCCATTCCAGAGCTGTTGCACCACTGGGCATCCCCACAAAACGTGGTAGAAGGTACCAGGGAGGCCACAGCCCCGCAAACACAGGGTATCAGGGCGCCGCCCAATTCTGGCCAAGGTAAGGCCAATGTTCATGCTTTTTGTTGCACAACTTCTTTGTTCATTCCACAGTCACAATTACAAAACATTTCTCACTTCAAGTTGTGGACATGCGCCTGACAGAAACTGTCACTTTTGAGTAGCTTCATTGTTAAATATTTCTTCCTTTGACTGCCACTTGTTCGCTACAAACTAGGATTGCTATCTGTAGTCTACTCCAGCTTGTGGTAAATCAGATGCCCAGTACAACATCTTGTAATTTTTAAGATTAAAAGTAGCCAAGGTCTTACTACGCATGATATCTGAAAGAGACACGTTAGTGATAGATTCCTTACCTTAGAATATCACCAGGCGTCAGACTGGATCCGGAAAATTTTGCGTAGCAATACCCCTGCGCACCGGCAGGCGTCGCCCGCTGCTCCGCGTCAGTTGTCGGCGTCGTTAGCGCCGGAATGACGTCGTCGGAGTACTTAGACGCCGGCCATGCGCGCTGACATCAGTTCTTCTTTTTTCCGCGCCAGCTAGCGCAGATCCGGAGAAGCTCTACCCCTTAGTCATTTTTTGACTAAACTTTTTTGGTCTTTTGATCATTTCTCTACTCGAGTCTTCGACTCCGACGGTGCCGGTAGGGATGCCCGGGTTTAAGCCCTGCTCCAAGTGCGACCGACTGATGTCGGTTACCGACCCCCATCGCCGGTGCCTCAAGTGTTTAGGCCTCGACCACGACGACCGCACCTGCTCCGACTGCCAGGCCCTGACGTCGAAGGCTAGGCGGGAGCGGTCACGCAAGCGGCTCGAGCTCGGGCAGTCGGCCCCGCGCCGCTCCAGGTCCCGGTCCCACAAGAGGTCGAGGGACCGGTCACGGAGTCGGAGTCCTCGCAGCTCCGGGAGTGGACATCGGTCGTCAGGATCCAAGTCCTCAGGTAAGAGGCATGAGAGGTCGGAGCGACATCATCGTTCCTCCGACCCACCCAGACGCTCGCACGATGCGGCCGGGGGTTAGGGTGACACCACCCACGCGGCTCCGACTGAGTCACAGGCGTCGCCGCCTGCCCCCCACGGGTCCCTGGGCATGACGCGACGCCAGAGGAGGTCGAGCGGTACCTCATGGCCATGAGGTCCCTCCCTTCTCAGCCGGCTCCTGTGGCGCCTACGGGCCCAACGGTCCTGGCTGGAGGCCCTAGCGGGTCAGGTGCTTCGGCTCCGATGCCGTCGGGTGCTTCGGCCCCGGCGCCGCCGGCGACTTCGCTCCCGGCGCCGCAGGACCTCACTGGATCCGCTTCCGGATCCGGGTCGTCGCTGGTCGACCTCACGACCTCACCGGCGCCGGCCCAGCGGGTGTCGCCCACTGTGGACGCCGTCCCCAATCTTCCCTTTGGTCCGGCTCTGGCGCCGCTACCGACGGCCTTTGGAGATTTCTATCACCATGAAACGGCCCCATCTGTTGACCCTGATCTGCAGGAGATGGGTGACGAAGGTGATTGGGAGGGGTCCGGGGACCCTCTGGCACAAGAGTGCCAGTCTCAAGAGGACTGGACATATGAGCTTGGGGAGGCCAGTGGAATTGACACTTCGCCAGACACTGGATTTGTCTCCCCTCCCACCGTGGCTACGGAGGAGGGGGCTGCTTACAGTGTAGTGTTGACGCGGGCGGCCAAGGCCTTAAACCTTGAGTTCCCTGTCGCGGCCGTGTGGACTAACCTCCTCACTGAGGTCCTTAAACCGCAGGCAAGCTCCAGTGAGCCTCTGCTGCCGTTTAATGAGGCCTTGTATGACGTTCTTGTGGGCACTTGGTCCAAGCCCGCCACAGGTCCGCCTGTGGATAGGAACGTGGCCAGACGCTACCGCCCGGCCCGGGCGACCCTTGCTTTTTGTCCACCCATCCCACCCCCGAGAGCCTGGTCATCCAGGCCTCCACTTCCCAGACCGCATTCCCGACGGCTCCGCCCGATCGGGAATCCAAGAGGTATGAACAGTTCAGGAAGAAAGTGTTCTCGTCCCTGAGATTGGGTCTGGGGTCTGTCAATACCGCATGCCTCTTGGGCCGCTACACCCACACCCTGTGGGACACGGTCGCGGACGTGCTGCCACAATGTCTGGAGGAGGTCCGGGCTAAACACTCCCAAGCCCTTGCGGAGGGTCGAGATGCAGCGCGATATTCCATCCGGTGTGGGCTGGATACCACAGACTCACTGGGCAGGGCGATGGTGGTTCGACGCCATGCCTGGTTGAGGTCCGCCAACTTTTCGGCCGATGTCCAGGCCACTCTTTTTGACATGCCGTTTGATGGCCGTCGGCAGACCATGTGCTTGAGTGTTTTAAGGACTCTAGGGCTACGGCCAAGTCCTTGGGCCTCTCGGCCACACGCCAGCAATCGGGTGCCTTTCGCTCCTTTCGTGGCCACGGAAGGGGTGCCCCCACACGTGCTGCCAGCCACGCACCGCAGAATGTTCAACAGCGCGGTGGCGGCCGTGGAAACCGCCGTGGCGGCGGTCGGGGACAACGGCGAGGCCAGTCCACACCTCCCCCCGCAGCATCCGCCTCAAAACCTTCCTAGTCCGTGTTTTCAGGCCCATGTGACGCCAGTGGGGGGCAGGGTTCGCCATCACCTCTTCCACTGGCGCACTGTCATGTCGGACAGGTGGGTGCTGCAAATTGTCCGAAGGGACTACTCCCTCCCCTTCGAGGCGACCCCTCTAGCCCTGCCACCGCAATTCCACCGCGTGTCGGGGGATCACTTGCAACTTCTGCATGAGGAAGTCACGGCCCTCTTGGCCAAGGGGGCCATCGAGCGTGTTCCTGGGCCAGAAGTAGGGTGTGGTTGTTACTCCCACTACTTTCTGGTACCCAAGAAGGGCAAAGGGGGCCTACGCCCTATCTTGGACCTACGGAACGTCAACGGCTTCCTCCGGAAGGAGAAGTTCAAGATGCTGACTTTGGCCCAGGTCTTAGCTGCCCTGGACCCTGGAGACTGGATGGTCTTGCTGGACGCTTATTTTCACATCCCCGTCCTGCCGGCCCACCTGCATTACCTGCGGTTCACGGTAGGCCACGAGCACTTTCAGTTTACCGTGTTCCCCTTCGGCCTTACCAGCACCCCACGGGTGTTCACGAAAGTGATGGCGGTGGTCGCAGCTCATCTGCGCAGGTTAGGGGTGTCAGTCTTCCCCTACCTCGACGACTGGTTGTTTAAGGCGGGCTCGCCCCAGACAGTCGTCAGCCACCTCCAGATTACGGCCGACCTCCTGCACTTGCTGGGGTTCTCCATCAACGTGCCGAAGTCGCACCTGTGTCCCTCTCAGAAGCTCCTCTTCATCGGAGCGGTTCTAGACTCTGGGCAGTTTCTGGTTTATCCTCCCGAACAGCGGGTTCGGGATATTCAGGCTCTGATTCCGATCTTTCAGCCTTTATCCCGAGTCTCGGTCAGGTTGACGCTGCGGCTTCTGGGGCTGATGGCCTCCTGCATCCTTCTGGTGCATCACGCCCGGTGACGGATGCGGGCTCTGCAGTGGGACCTGAAGTTTCAGTGGGCCCAGCATCAGGGCAACTTGTCCGATCATGTCTTGATCTCGGAGGGCACTGCAAGACAGTTGCAGTGGTGGCTCACGGACCGCGATTGGGTCAGTGGCAGATCCCTCTCCCTACCCCACCCGGAGCACGTGGTTGTGACGGATGCGTCCCTCCAGGGTTGGGGAGGCCACATGGGAGAGGTGGAGATCAGAGGCATCTGGTCTCCGGCGGAGTCCCGGCTCCATATCAACCTTTTGGAGCTGTGGGCGATCCGACTAGCACCAAAGGCATTCCTCCCCTCTGTCCGGGGGGAGTGTAGTGCAGATGTTCACGGACAACACCACCGCCATGTGGTACTGTAACAAACAGGGCGGGGTGGGGTCGTGGACCCTATGCCAGGAGGCTCTGCGCCTCTGGCAGTGGCTGGAACATCAGGGCGTGAACCTGTTGGTTCAACACCTGGCAGGTTCTCTGAATGCCAGGGCGGACAAACTCAGCGTCGGTGCATGATGGATCACGAATGGCGTCTGAACTCGGACGTGGCGCAAGGTGTCTTTCAGCAGTGGGGAGAGCCTTGGTTAGATCTATTCGCCACAGAAGAGAACGTGCAATGTCATCAGTTCTGCGCGTTGGAATTTCCAAGGCGGCACTCGCTCGGAGACGCTTTTCGTCGCGAGTGGAGTTGGGGGTCTACTGTACGCCTTTCCGCCTATACCACTTCTGCCCAGAGTGCTGAAGAAGATCAGGCGCGACCGGGCCCAGGTTATCCTTGGCATGAAGCTACTGGTATCCTGAGCTACTCAGCATGTCAGTCGATCCCCCGATTCGTCTGCCTCTTCGGGAGGACCTTCTGTCGCAGCCGCAGGGGACGGTCCTCCACCCGAACCTGTCCAGTCTCCACCTACAAGCTTGAAGATTGAGCGGCGGCAGTTGAGGCCATTTGACTTGCCTCCTGAAGTCTGTAATGTCATTCTGGCAGCCAGGCGTCCCTCCACAAAGTCAGTATACGTCTGCAGGTGGAACAGATTTGTGGCATGGTGCACAGCAAAGGCTGTGGATCCACTCTGCACCCCTTTCTGAGGTTCTCCTCTTCCTTCTTTCTCTTGCCCAGCAGGGCTCTGCTCTGGGCACTATCAAGGGCTACCTTTCTGCCCTTTCAGCCTTCTTAAGGCTACCTGATCAACCTTCTTTGTTCAAGTCCCCTATTGTAAATCGCTTTCTGAAGGGCATCACACACACGTTCCCGCCTGTTCTGTTTGTGATGCCTCAGTGGGACTTGAACCTTGTTCTTACATTCCTGATGTGCGCTCCCTTTGAGCCGCTTCACAACTGTCCTCTCCGCCTTCTTACTCTGAAGACTGCTTTCCTGGTTGCCATTACCTCTGCCAGGAGAGTGAGTGAGCTCCAGGCTCTTTCATCTAAACCCCCTTTCCTTTCTGTCCATCCGGACAAGGTTGTGATACGGACTAGGCCATCGTTCCTGCCCAAGGTTGTCACGGCCTTCCACATCGGGCAGTCTATCACCTTGCCTACCTTCTTTCCGCCACCGCATCCCTCTAAAGAGGAAGAGCGGCTCCACCGCCTGGACCCAAAACGTGCGCTCTCTTACTATCTGGATCGCACACGCCAGTTCCGGGTGGATGACCAACTCTTTGTTGGTTACGTGGGCGCTAAGAAGGGAAAGGTGGTGCACAAGTGGACCATCTCCCGGTGGATCATCTTGTGTATCCAGGCATGCTACTCCTTGGCTAAAAAGGAGCCCCCTGTTGGATTGCGGGCTCATTCCACTCTGGCCACGGCGACTACAACTGCCCTGGGCCGGGGAGTGCACTTGCAGGACATTTGCCAGGCAGCTACGTGAGCCTCGCTGCACACGTTTGCAAGACACTATTGCCTGGACAGTCAAGTCCGGAGGGATGGCTTCTTTGGCCGTTCCGTCCTCCAGGACTTTCTGGTGTGATTATTGGTTCGCAAACTCACCACCGGGGTTGGTATTGCTGGGGTATCTATTCTAAGGTAAGGAATCTATCACTAACGTGTCTCTTTCAGATGCACAAGTTACTACTTGTGTAACGATATATCTGTAAGAGACATTAGTTAGTGATAGCTTCCTTACCGACTCACCCATCCTCCCCGTTCTGCGAACCGATATCTAGGGTTAAGGTCATCCCCTTTTAGGGCCCTAGTTTCATGGCACCAGTGTTGGTTCTATCATGGCTCTGCGTATCTGGCGCGGAAAAGCTGTGTATCAGAACTGACGTCAGCGCGCATGGGTGGCGTCTAAGTACTCCGACGTCATTCCGGCGCTAACGACGCCGACGACAGACGCGGAGCCGCGGATGACGCCTGCCGGCGTGCAGGGGTATTGCTACGCAAAATTTTCCGGATCCAGTCTGACGCCTGGGGATATTCTAAGGTAAGGAATCTATCACTAACTAATGTCTCTTCCAGATATATCGTTACACAAGTAGTAACTTGTGAGTCAGAATCTGTGAGATTCATGAGCATTGATACTGACTTGTTTGGGTTATCTCTGGTGACCTCTTCAAACTCAGTCCACATATTCACAAATAATGGAAGTGGGGCTAGGGAATTTGGAAGAGACAACATGATGTCATCCGCAAAGAGTAAACTTTTGCTATTGAATCCTCTGAATTCTATTCTTCTGTTCCTCACACAAATGTGACGTGCTCTAGGTAGTCCTCAGCCCCATCTCCAAAGTCTGAGATAGAACATTCGCAGACGTTTTTGCAACTCATCTGGCCAGTGAGTGTCACTTTTGGATGGGCAGGGGTCTTGATCACTGGGGCTAGCATGCTGTTGAACTGAGTAATTCTTGTTTGTTTTCCTCCCAAGCCTTCTGATACTGAAGCTTCAATAAATCCAGAAGCGCTCAGCGTGCGCCACCATCTTAGTGGCTCTGGGCTCCATGTGCCAGGACTGCTCCATCTCCTTCAGCAACACCGCTGGTACCTCCCCAGATAAGGGCTGTGGTGGACTATTGCAAGAAATACCTGACAGCTGTTGGAGCCTACCAGAAGCAGACTGGGCAGTCCTTCATAGCAAACGAGGCCATTCCAAAACAAACTACACACCAATGCATCTGTTACCTCTAGGAAGTGGTCACATTGCCCCTTGCGACCTTACCCTGGTTCAGTCAGATTGGTGCATAAGCCATTCCAGTTGATGGTGTTGAGCTTCTTTTGTGAAAGATGTCTCTGTGGTACGTTGGTGAACTGCACATTAGTAAATTACACAAGCCTTATGAGCCTCTGGGACTTTTCTGCTGCTCGATAGGGACAGGATGGTCTGTGTTGTAGGTTCCTCATTTATGGTCACTAGAAGTACCCCTTGAACTTAACAAACAGAAAAAAAGACCTCACTGGAATAGAACACTTCCGAAAACTAGAGCAGCTTCTCTAACCCAGTATGCCTTGTACTGTAATGTGCTGAAGAGTGTCAGTTCTTTTAGCCCATGCAGGAGATCTCTGGACATTGCTGGGGTTCTTCAACACAGATTGTCCACTAATTTTCGTCTGGATTTACAGTCGTTTTCTACTCTTATTTATCAGATAATGCCATCTCCATAGGTCACGTGCCTCAGCTGTGTGATAAAGCATGTCAGTTGTTTCCAATGTTCTTTGTGTGTTCCATCTCCCTCGTGCCCACTGTAGAGGGATTTACATATTCCATATAATTACCCTAGGCATGCTAAATGAACGAGAGGGTACTTGCCTTGGTTGGGTATTGGCAGATGAACGCAAGACCGAGGTCAATGAAGGCCCAGAGCATGAAGACGTGACCAGCTTCTAAGAGCACTAGAACCACTTTAAACCCTGGCACTCGGCCTGGTTGGCAGTGGCCACTTGTTCACCATCAAAGACAGTTTGTTCATCAGTTCCAAAGTAGACTCTTAGCACCATTCAATGTCGAAACATTCACAGTTGGACATCCATTATTTCATAGGTTTTGGGCATTGCAGCTTAAACTTTCCACAGTAAGAAACATCTCTAACTAAGGGCAATATGTATCAACAAACTCTTTTGCGATTCCTAAATAGCGAATTTTAAGGAATCGCTATTTAGGAACCGCAAAATGGTATGTATGAAAAAATTCGCTATTTTTTAATGAATCCTTAATCTTCCTTATTTGTGAATTCGCATTTTGCAAATTCGCAATTAAGGAATCATTTCCAATGCATTCCTATGGGCCAGGAGGCCCATAGGAATGATTGCAAAATAATTCTCAAATTGCGAATTCGCAATTTACTAATTGCAATTTGAGAATTATTTCAAGGGTGCAGGGGTGTCTCAAAGACACCCTGCTGCACCCCTGAAATGTACATGTGTGTGCATATGGCGCACATACATGCCCTATGGGCATGTGTGTGTATCACATGCCACCTTCAAAAATGCCAAAATGTGCATTTTTTGAAGAATTCGCAAGTTACTATCAACTACAAGTTGGTGGTAATTTGCGAATTCTTAACCAAAATTCGCTACCCAAAAATGCTACATACATAGCATTTAAGGAATCGCAAAATTGCGATTCCTTATTTTGTGAATATTTCATACATCCCAAAACAGGCAAAAAGGCCGTTTGCGATTCGCAAAAGGCTTGATACATGTGGCCCAAAGTCTCTACAGGTCCCCTTCCAAGCATTGCAATACCATCCAATTACTCAGTTCAGACTCTTTTACTGCATCTGGCACTCCTAATGCTGCTCACAGTACCTATGGTTTTATGTTTATTTTGTTCGTAGGACAAGTAGGTCCAACCCTCTGTTGCATAAACCCGTAGACTGATCAGTTAAAAGCACCACAGTATGGATCTCTGTCAGTACGGCAAGGTTTGAATCCGTATGTGTAAGATGTTCAAACTTAACATATGATTTATTAACGCAAAACTTTGCATTTCCATACCATACTCGCCCAAATAGTTGTGACCTCAGCTGGCATTACCGACAGTGGTCCCAGTGTAAACAGGTTTGCACAATTTAACAATATGAGGCTCTTTATAATGCTCCTTGATTATATGAAAGTAGTTACATAAGTAATATTGGTTGATTGCCATGCAACAGAATTTATACAAAATGATTTACAAATAAAAATATTTTGCAAACTATTGAACAACTTTAATTGCCAGAGACATCATTTAGTAAAAGGTGTGGCGAATCTTAGGATCACGGTTCAATCCCCGGCGCCGGCGGAAGATTAGCTCAGCACCATGTGACTCTGGGCAATTGCTTGCTTAATCTTCCCGACGGCCCCCAGCGCCTGGAGACCCTTACGGGTGATTGTTCGCGCTTTACAAATGTGGATTATTATTATTATTATTTAATGCATACCAGTATTTAGAAAAAAAGAACCATTGTAATACTAGAACGGGCAACATAAAAAATAAAATAGGGGCCCGGTTCTTAAAGAAAGTCACAAGAGTGCACACTTAAGGAAATGACATTGCATTGTTGTAGACGTGGCTTTCTGGAGTTTACTACAGAAGGCCTTGGGTCGTATTACACATATGGTGCTTTTTCCTTGATTGCGCCTGGCGCACCTTTTAAAATGTGCACCCATTGCAATCAAGGAAACTGTGCCGTATTCGGGTCAAACAGAGTGGCTGCTAGTGACAAGAAAGGTGAC
Source organism: Lissotriton helveticus (assembly GCF_964261635.1). Taxonomy (NCBI): domain Eukaryota; kingdom Metazoa; phylum Chordata; class Amphibia; order Caudata; family Salamandridae; genus Lissotriton; species Lissotriton helveticus. The sequence goes on along the minus strand of NC_136057.1, from coordinate 1,265,469,015 downwards.
GGCGAAATTGACACATGGTGAAGAACAGCGAAAGGCGCAAGGTGACAATGTGAACAAGGATTATACACAGAGTTTTGGTTCAGCTTTAAAAGTTTGAGGCATTCATTCGTTTTGTTCAAGATATTTCAGTTAACCATAGAGATATGTGTGCAGGGAATTGCGCTGAAAGTTGGTCGATGGCGTTTCGATCCTATCGAGTCAGGATTATCTTCAGGACCGGGTTGCCGATTGACGGGTGCTGTCTGTAAGTTAGAGTGAGTGAGCGGTGAGCAGGCGGAGTGGTCGGAGCCCCGAACCTTTGGAAGGCGAATCCGTGGGGGGATTTCAGCTATGCAAGGAAGAAACCATTTGGGTGGCGCAGAGTGAAGCCAGCCGTGATGTGCATGGCGGTCGGTGCTACGCGGAATTCTGAATCGATGTGTTGATTGAGGAAGAATTCCGGAGCCTGCAGGCTGTGCAGACATCAGTCCCGAGCCGCCACGTTCATATGCCCATTGAACAGGAGTCTCCCTTCGTTTAATGTTTTGTACATACATGTAGATTTGCCTTTTCTTCAATAATACCAGTTGAGACACTGTTGCTATTTTTCACACATGTACCCAGATCTCATCATGGTTTATGGGTTTTTGCTCCTGTCGCTATCTACTGCATCTGTAATACAGCACAGGCGGCGAGGCAAAGGGATTCCCTCGTTTGCATGGGTCCCTGCCCCCATGCAAATGACGGAACGTCCTCTTGAGGAAGCACTGTTGCTGTATGTGCGCAAGCACTTTCAGTATTACAGAAGGGGATGCACTAGCGTCTGCCACCCTTTCTTTAATACCAAAATGCCCAGGGGTGTGCAAAGCAGGTGCAAACACATCTTGCGCCCTTAGGACATTTCTGTAATATGGACCCTGGACTGTTTTCTCGTAACAAACATTTGTGACTTTCATGTCTACAAACGAAAAAACCTGCTGAGCGATTACAAATGGTCTTTAGCTTTACCACTTTTGTTCCCCCTTTGGAAAATCTTTTACTCTTGCCAGGAGTACATTTCCAATCCGACTAATAACATCAGTTCTTATAAAACCAAAAAATCTAAACTTAGTAATGAGTAACACAGGAAAGTGTGACTGTGGGCCGAGCACGGCGACCAAACTTAGAGGAATTCCATGCTTCTGCACAGGGAATGTAACTGAATGAAGAACAAGTTACTTACCTTCGGTAACGCATTATCTGGTAGACTATCTAGCTGCAGATTCCTTACCTTTGAATTTCCCAGGTGTCAGGCTGGAACTGGAAACTTTTGCTGAGCAATATCCCTTGCGCGCGGCATCGGTTGGCTTCATTTGGCTCTGTGTGACGTCGGTAGATTCGGTTATGTTGCGGTACCTATATAGGAGCCACGCAGGAGTGCGGATATCAGTACTTTTTGTTTTTTCCACGCCAGAAACCCAGAGCCACAAAGTAACTGACGTCGATGTGTACAAAATTAGGGCCCTGAAATAGGGAGTAATCCTAGCCCTACAATATTAGTCCGCACAGAGGGGAGGCGGGGGCTGTAAGGAATCTGCAGCTAGATAGTCTCTACCAGATGAACAAGTTACTTACCTTCGGTAATGATGTATCTGTAAGAGACATTAGTAGTTATAGATTCCTTACCTTAGAATTACCCCCAGGCATCTGACTGCATCCGTAGAAATGGTTTCTTAGCAGTACCCCTGCGCGTCGGTAGGTGGCGTCTGTCGACTCCACGTTCGCGGGGATGACATCACAGTGTCTACTTAGACGCCGTCCCTGCACGCTGACGTCAGTTCTAACACAACTTTCCACGCCAGAAGCGCAGAGCCATGCAAGACACTGACCACTGGTGCACATAACTAGGGCCCAGTTAGGGAGTCCCTATCCCTAGAAGTCAGTTCGCAGAACAGGGAGGATGGGTGGGGCGGTATGGAATGTATAACTACTAATGTCTCTTACAGATACATTCGTTACTGAAAGTAAGTAACTTATTCATCTGAAAGAGATTGTAGTTATAGATTCCTTACCTTAGAATAGATACCCCAGCAATGCCAACCCCGGAGGAGGGTCTGCAAACTAAATTCACACCAGGAAATCCTGGAAAAAAGAACGGCCAAAAAAGCTGTCTCCCCAGATGTTAGAAATGAGATTTTTGGTAGGCTAGGGCATGCGCCACAGCCACGCAGAATCCACCACTCTAGTCAGGATAAGGGAATTTACACTCCTAAAATAACCCCTGCTCCCCCCCTTGGTAGCTTGGGACGAGCAGTCAAGCTTACCTTAGAGGCAGTGTGTAAAGCATTTGCACATAACCAACAGTAATAGAGTGTAAGTACTACAAAATGACACCACACCCGTTTAGAAAAATATCCAATATTTTTATATACTTAAGACAAGACCAAAAACGATAAAAATCCACAATAGAGTACTTTAAAATCTTCGGTTATCAAAATATGCTTGAAAAACAGTTTCTTGATGTCGATAGCTCCGTCTGGGGCTAACACGGCGTTGTGAGCAAACAAATCCAAACAGTTCTGGCTGACCACGGTGTTGCGGGCCAGCTACGGTGTCGAAAAGTACCTTTTCAAAATGCAGGGCGTCGGCGACCTCTCGTTGAGCTTCCGAAAGCACAGCGTCCGCAGGCGTCGGTTCCAGAGTTCGGTGCAGGAGCCGTCGGGCCCTCGAAGTCACACACGTTGCAGATCGATCTCCTCTATGTAGGAGTCAGGAGCGCTGGTGTCGGCAGGCGTTGGGTGCTGCAGTGCGAAGTGCAGCGGTGCTGCATGTGGTGCCTTCAGGTCGTGGTGCGAGCAGCGGCTCGGTGGCGGCATCAGATGGCGTCATCGGTGAGATCAGGGTTGCGGTGCAAGGTGAAGGTGGTGCTTGTCGCAGTGCTGGCAGGTCACGGTGCAAGCAGCTGCGTTGGCGTGGCTGAAGTGATGTCGGCGGCTGACGAACTGGAATCGATAGCACCGGGGTCGGTAGGCCAAGGCTGCGGTCCGGGATGAGGGCGGTGCCTCATGTAACTTTACGAGCGGTGCCCTCGAACCACGGTGCAAGCAGCTGCGTAGATTTCGACATGGGGTGCCGGCTGTGGGGATACCAAGGTGCCATTGTGAAGCGAGGCAGTGCGGTGCCCACAGGTCGCGGTGTGAGCAGCGGCTCGGTTGGTGGTATCAGCAGGCGTCCTCGGTGAGACCAGGGTCGCGGTGCCCTCTGCGGTGCCTTCAGGACACGGAGTCGGCAGCAGCGTTGTAGACGTCGTCGGGTTGCTTTTCTTCTGTTGCAGCACAAAACACACAGTCCCCAGTGCTGAGGGCAGAAGAGCTTGAAGTCTTTGCTGTTCCTAAGACTTCTTGAACAAGGGGCAAGCTATACCTCAAGCCCTTGGAGAAACTCACAAAGCAGATTGCAGAAAGTTCAGTCCAGTCCTTTCACTGCCCAAGACAGAAGCAGCCACTGGAGGCCAACCCAGCAAAGCACACTGCAAAGTGGTTAGTTCCTCCTCGCAGCTTCTCTGGCTCTTCTTCTTGGTCCAAAAGAGTTCTAAAGTTCAGGGGTCTGGGCCACAATATTTATATCCCAAAATCCTTTGATCTCTTAGGCAGCGAGTGTCTTTGCCCAGCCAGAACCAGTACTGCCTTCTCTGGTGTGACTTTCTGGCAGGAGGTGGAGACGGCATGGTCAGAGGCAGGCCCTTTGAGGTGCAAGAAAATCTCCTCCCCCTTCCCCAATTGCAGTCCAGGTCTATTCAGCCCTTTCCTGACCCGCCTAGACTATCTGCAGCCACTCCTGCTCCCCAGCCTTCTGTCATCCAAACACAGACAGGCAATCCACATTCTAGAGAGGCATACGGGATGACTGCGGAAGAAAACACCTACTTTCTAAAAGTGGTATTTTCAAACACAGAATGTAACAAAAGCAATAGGTCTCGCATTGACGCGAGTTTGAGCTATTGGCGTTGAAAATAACAATGCCTTTTATTTTTGTTTTAGTTTTAAAAACCATTGTCATTTACAATGCCAATAGCTTAAACTCGTGTAACTGCGAGACCTATTGCATTGCAAATGCTTGTTATAAATTAGCCTTAGCTTTCCTGCAAATAAGAACAGTCTGGCATGAACCGCCATGCCACGCTCCCTCTGAACAGGAAAACAAGCACTGTGCACAAGTGCACATACCTGTGCCACAAGTAGGATTTTCAAGGGGACGGGCCTGGCCAGGTAACTAAAAAACGACTTTAAATATGGATTTTTTTGTGCTCAATATTCATGTCTTTGACGTTACTGAATAAATCACCGATCAATTTTACAACAACTGTAAAAACCTTACGATATGCCATATGCAATCCTTGTTTTCTGTCGTTTTTTTTATGCACCATATGACTCTTATATTGTTCATACTTTGGACTGAGTCAGCTCCAAGTGAATTCAAGTTTGGTGGGAGGTCGGGGGGAGTGTTTATGACGGGGAGCACTTGAGACCTCTGAAATTGACGTAGAGGCAGTGCGAGTTTCTCAGTGCCTGTCAATGAGTGCGAGAGGAAGGGACAAGGGTCGAGTTTTAGCTGGGAGCAGCCTGTAGGAGACAACAACCTAAGGCCAGGCAAGACGCGTCTCTAGGCTGTGATTTATTTAAAAAGTGTTTATGTGTGTGTGTGTCTCCTGTCTGAGACGCTCACGAGTGTGCGCGAAGTCACAGGCGGAGACCCACTAATGGCTGCGTGAAGGCTGCAGCCGGTGCACTGTCAGCGCTTTACATGTGAAAGCGAGAGGAAGGGACAAGGGTTGAGGTTTAGCTGGGAGCTGCCCGTGGGAGACAATAACCTATGGCCAGGCAAGACGCGTTGCGAGGCTGAAAATTATTTTAAAAGTGTTTGTGTCGCCTGTCCGAGCAGGCACGTCGCTTCGGGGTCGGAACAGCACTGGCACACAATGGAAGAAGGAGGGGCCCGATGGGGGGAGGGAGAAATGCGCACCATGCACGCGATGTGCTGAAATGCCGGGACCCGTACGTGTGCACATCTCCTGTCCGTATGCATGTACATCTCCTGTCCTCCTTCAGAAGAAAAATCGACGGCAGCTGAGTTGTCTGCCCTGGCGTTCAGAGAACTTGCCAGGTGTTGAACCACTAGGGACATGCCCTGATGTTCCAGTCACTTCCAGAGACAAAATGCCTGCTGACATAGGGTCCACGACCTCACCCGCCCTGTTTGTTGCAGTACCACATGGCGGTAGTGTTGTCTGTGAACACCTGCATTACTCTCCCTTTGACAGAAGGAAGGAATGCCTTCAGTGGAAGATGGATCGCCTGAAGCTCCAGAAGTTTGATGTGGAACCCGGACTCCGCCTCTCCCATGTGGCTGCCCCACCCTAGAAGTGATGCATCTGTTACCACTGTGAACTCTGGCTGTGGAAGGGAGAGGGACCTGCAGATGACCAAATCCCGGTTCGTTAGTGACCACTGCAATTGATGTGCAGTGCCCTCCGAGATCTGGACGCAATCAGAAAGATTACCCTGACGCTGTGCCCACTGGAACTTCAGGTTCCACTGCAATGCCCGCATTTGCCACTTGGCATAGTCCACCTGCAGGATGCAGGAGGCCATGAGGCCCAGTACCCTCTGGGTCATTCTGACCGAAACCTGGGATAGAGGCTGAAAGATCTGAATCATAGCCCGAATATCCCAGACTTGCTGCTCGGAAGCATAAGCCCGAAACTGCGCTGTGTCCAGAACTGCTCCGATAGAAAGGAGCTTCTGAGAGGGAATCAGGTGTGACTTCGGCAAGTTGATGGTTAACCCCAGCAAATGCAAGAGGTCGGCCGTAGTCTGGAGGTGGGAGATGACAGCCTGGGGCGAACCTGACTGCAACAGCCAGTCGTTGAGATAGGGGAAAACTGGAACCCCTGATATGCACAGATGAGCTGCGACCACCGCCATCACTTTTGTGAACACCCGAGGTGCACTGGTAAGGCCAAATGCGAGCACGGTAAACTGAAAGTGCTTGAGGCCTACCATGAACCGTAGGTAACGCCTGTGAGCCGGCGGGACGGGGCTGTGCAAATAAGCGTCCTGTAAATAATTGTAAACAGAATTTGTACAGCGCACTGTAACCCGACAGGCATCCTGGCGCTAGAAGAGGGAAGCCGTAATGAACCACTTGGATCTGAACAGCTAGAGGTTAGATTGTTGGAAAGAGCCAAGTTTTTATTTGTTTGCGAAAGGGTAAGAAATCATTCATCAGCTCTAGAGGCAGCTTATTCCAGAGTCTTGCAGCAGCAACACTGAAAGCTTGACCCCCCCAACTTAGCTCTTCTGGCCCGGGGAATTTTCACCAAGAAGGATGAAGAGGACCGAAGGCAGCGGGGAGGAACATACCAGCAGAATTTACTCTGCAGTGGTATAGGGCCCAATCCATGTAGCGCCTTGAACACAACACAGAGCGATTTAAAGTGAATTCTCTGCACAATGGGGAGCCAATGTAGCTCCACAAGGGCTTGGGAAGAGGAGGAATGTCGAGGACGCGACAGGGCCAACTTAGCTGCCATGTTCTGAATTTGCTGCAGTCTGCCAGTTATAAACTTAGGGGATTCCAACAAGAGGGAATTACAATAGTCTAATCTGATCAGAATCACACTCCTAACTACAAGGGTACAAAAAGAGGGGTGGTCCGAGTTCAATGAAAGTATTTGTACACTTCTTTTATATTAATGTATATTTTAAGGCACCACATTATATAGTTTATCTTCCAAAACGTTTAACGTAATCAAAAAGTGGGTATGCAGTAATAAGAAATAAATTGTATTTAATCACCATACAGATTAATTCATTGTGCATCTGAACTGCATACACAAACTTCAGAGTCAAATATATTTCATCGGTATGAATTGTGAAAACATTGCATTGTTGGTGCTCTCAGTGCAAATGGAAAAAGGGAGTGAGAGGTTTGTGAGGGACAAGGTAAAGGTGGTGTGACAGTCTTAACATCCCATTCAAGTCGTAACGCCTTTACAATTAAGGTAATATCAGTGTTCCCGTTGTACATCACACATAGGTAAGATTCATTCTTTCCTTTTATTCTATGGTGTGTAGCAATTGAGGCGTAGTCTACGTTTCGACCCCTGAAGCGTGAGAAGGGTTATTTATCCCTCATGTTGGGGTCTTCATCAGGACAGAAGAGAGAGCCTGGAAAACATAGCGTTAGCTAACATTAATGGTCTATGCGGTGAAAAATTTTATTAAATGTAGGCAATTTGGAACTTTACCTACATATAGAATGGCGGACGGCGAAACTTCCATCACGTCTGGGGCCTGGTAGTGCTCCTAATCATTTCTGAAATATATAGGGGAGGTTGTGAGTGGGATTGCTGGACCCCTCATATTCACCTGATAGTGAGATTGTTGTGTTTACACTTACTTGAAAACCTCATCTTATGGTGTGGCGAAGCTCACTGAAAATTGTTCATGAATGTGTCTTCATCTTGCGCCACCCTTCATTCTAAAACGGGGCATTAGACATATCTTAGTCACAAAAGTAGTGAAACCGATTTTTTCAATACATTTAGAAGATTTATGTTCTATGTCTGAATGATTAGACTGAAACTAGTGGACCACTACAAGGATCGGTTTGGACAACCAAGGCAGTTGTGTGTGTTTTTTTTAAAACCATAAAACAACAGTCCGTTTTTACGTGACTCTGTTGTTTGTAAATTAAATAAATAGATAAATCCGGGAGTGGTGTTTGTCCCTGCCTGTTCGGTTTTACTCGTAAGAACAAACTAATCGTGCTACTCTTCTCCCCGGTTACTGGAGATGCAGCCGTCATGGGCATTCATCATATTACCCTATTAATCCGATCGTGATCCATCCCAGCCTGCGGGAATAGTGTTAATCCCTGACTGGAAGGCCTGACTTAGAAACCCATACTCTTATTGCTGAAAATCTCTCATAGTACTCTATTAGGCTTTCCTACCTGCATATGAGCTGCAGCAGACCGCACGCGTCGCGTTCTCCCAAGTTGTGCGGGAGGGCTCGTCCCCAGCAGCCAATCAGAGGCTTCATGTGTGTATGCCGTGACGGGGCTCTGGGGATTATCTGAAAAGATGACTTCCCACATTTTCAGATGGGAAGGTCCGGGGGCAGGGAGCCCGTAGGGAGGAAAATCGTTGAGTTCCCTCATGTGGCTATAAATTCTCATGTGAGAGTTAGAGTGCAATTCCCTTATGTTCAAAGACCGCAGTTGCAATTCTTAACATAAAGTCGGGTATTGGGTTACAAAAGTTGTTCTCAATTCAAATTGCGTACATGACAGACAACACAGGTTGACAATATCGTACCTATGTACGTGCATATTCAGTAGGCTCACAACGCTCCTGTTCATAGAATTCTAACAATGATATCTCACATGTCCATTACAAAAAACATGTAGCTTCTTCTCATAAAGTCAAGCGATTATATCAACCTTGGCAAATCAGCATATGTCAAATTCGCATATTCTAACCATATTGTTGCCCTGCATCTGAGCTGAAGGATTAATCCAAACATTAATTATCTTCTTGCAATGAGATAAACCGTAGGTAAATCCCCATTATGTAAACACGTGAATGTGCACCATTCAAAGTAGACAAGTTCTTTACGCTCATTATTACAAATTAATACATTTCATAATTGTAATAGTCATATAGTCAGCCTGTGTGGTGTTCAGATTGTCAACCCATGAGACTGCGCCTGCCCGCGCAGATGTCACTTTCACTGCATTATCTTTGGAGATGGTGACTTCAAGGGTATACTAATGTAGCATCTAGTCTTTCTAGGTAACCCTTGGTATCTGGCTGCTGAGGCGTATTGTTAATATATTCTCTGTCTAGGTAGGATATATACAGTGATTACTCAGGATCGAGTCCTGCCATCTGTGCAAAGTTCGCATCAAGTTCATTTAGACCTCTGTTTATTGTGTCGAACTTTTGCATCCATTTGCATTCTCTGATGTTTAAAATGCAGTTGAGATTGCCCCCTCGAGGTCCTAGAGTGATCTTTTCCAAAACCACCCACTTCATGGATTCGGGTGTATGGGTCTTTTCCATGTAATGTTCCACCATGGGTGCCCCTGTGGTCTGGCATCGAATTCTACTACAGTGTTGGAAAATTCTGTTCTTAATTTTCTGTTTGGTCTGCCCTATGTACATGAGGTCACATGGGCAAATGATTGCATAGATGACAGCACTAGAGTTGCAGTTGGAAAAAGATTTAAGATCAACAGTTAAATTGTTATTGATAACTTGTTTGGTCTCCCAACATGTCGGGCAGGCTTTACGTCGTGCAACGAAAGTGGCCAACCACTTCCGGAAGATTCCAGAGTCTCTGTATAGTTGGTGGCTGTGGTGTGTCCAACAGGGAACGCACAAAGTGATCTCTTATGTTTTTCGCCTTTTTGAAGGCGTGCATTGGTGGTTGTGGACATTCAACAATATCAGCTACCAAATCCCAGTGTTTGTTTATTATTCTCCTGATTTCATTGTTTTTTTTGCAGTACGTTGTAACACATGTCATCCGTTCCTTTGGCAACTGACGTTCCTTTGGTGTCAGTAGAGTGGTTCTGTCTTGAAACCATGCTCTTTTCCTGGATCTGTTCACCAATCTTCTAGGGTAACCTCTTTCGATCAGGCGAAGAATGAGGTCATCAGGCTCTCTGAAGTAGTCCTCCCTGCGGGAACAATTTCTCCTTAGGCGGAGAAATTGCCCAAAGGGTAGATTGTCCCTTAACCCTCTAGTGTGATGACTTGTATATCTCAGCAAGGTGTTCCTTTCTGCTGGTTTCCGATACAAAGTAGTGTACAATTTCCCTTCATTTTCTTTGATGGTGATGTTGAGGTTCTGAAAATCTGGATTCGTATAATTATTTTGGACTCGAGAATTAAAACTTCGTCGAAACATGACGAATTTGGTATCAAAAGACCGAGAATGACGAGTACATCATGTGCATATATTTTCAGCATATTCGAGCGACGATTTCACCTCGAAATCGTCACTTACATTCTGAACCCTTGGCTCCCATTTATATGTTGCCCTTTACATAGGCCTTAATCCAGTTGAATTTGATTCCACAAGGACACGTACTCCTTAATCAACTTTTCCCTGACCTCAGTACAAGTTGGAACCATTGCCCCAGGCCGAACTCGTTAGGTCAGTTCCCTCCCAGTGGCCGAGCAAGATAGCATCTAGGCTCAACAAACCATAAAACCATTTCAGCGCGCACACCTGCCATATCTCGCTCACATCTATCTCCACTCTTTTGCTTCCCTTACTTTATGGTGGGGAGGTGCCCGTTTTTATTAGGGGTCCAGTGATATCTGATGAAATGTTGGGCCTTGCCAAATGATTTGTTGTAGGCAGCACGAAGTGAAATATGGACATGTCATCATGACTCTGCTTTCTCTTTGTCTTAAAAGTACGTTAACAATTTACTTTACAACCAAGAATGTTTTGCCCGAGGCCCAAAATTGTGTATAAGAAGAGAAGCCTGACTTTGTAAAAGTGTGCAGTCTCCTGAGAATATACCCGTATTGTACTTCTAGGACACTTGTTACCTTGGTTGCAGCCAATAAACTAATCTTTGACTTCACCTAGAAGACTCCGAGTTTCTGTAGGTCTGGATCAGGAAGAACCCGAGGTCTCTGGGTGTTGATTCCCTGGCACCGCTGGGTTACCAGTTCTGTGCCGGTTCTTAAAAACCCAGTACCTCAATGTCAAGGAAATCAATTGAGTCTCTGTTTTTGTGTATAGTGAATTTTATGTCTTCCGACTGGTTGTTGAGCCATACAAAGAAGACGTCCAGATCGGCCTCATCGCCAGTCCAGATCATGAAGACGTCGTCTATGTATCTATACCAGACCGATATCTTTGACTGGCATGGATTCTGTTCTGACAAGATACATCGTTGTTCGTACTCCGACATGAACAAAATGGCCAAATCTGGGGCGAAGGCTGCGCCCATGGCTACTCCTTTGCTCTGAATGTAGAACTTATTTTGGAAGAAGAAGTTCCTCGTCATAGTGATTTCCAACAAATCAATAATAAATTCGGTAGGGACCCCTGCAGGTTGTTCTCTGGTTTGTAAAGCTCTTCTCATAGCCGCCAGGGCAGGACTTTGCGGAATGCTGGTGTAAAGAGAGATGATGTCCATCGTCACCAGGATCTGACTCTCTTTATCAAAAGTTGTTTGGTCAACCAGGTTGATCATCTGCATGGTATCCCTCACATATGTTGGTGTAATTACTGCTAATGGTTTAAGGAACCCGTCAACATATTTACAAAGTGGTTCTAGGAGGGATCCACAGCCAGAGATAATCCGACGGCCTGGTGGCTTGGCAGGGTTTTTATGCACCTTTGGCAGTACGTACATCGTTGGAATTCTGGGTTGGTCAACATTTAGATATTCAAATTCCTTTTTCGTGAGGAAGCCAATTTCAAGGGCTTTTTTGGTGACATTTATGATCTCCTTTCTGATCTCCTTTGTGGGGTCCACCGGTGTATGTTTGTAACTAATTCCATCTGTTAATTGTGATAGAATCTCGGCCTTGTAATCTTCTACATCCAGCATCACAATGGAACTCCCTTTGTCGGCCGGTTTGATCACGACCGCTTTATTGTCTTTTAGAGAGTCCGCGCTTTCCTTTTTCCGGGTGTGATGTTATGCTTTACATATGATCTTTTAGCACATGTCTTGAGGATATCTCTCATCACCACGCTTTCGTAGGTTAGAATCCTGTGAGACACAGATGCCATGCTGGGCATGAATGTTGAAGGAGGTCGGAACTTGGTAAATGCTGTCATTGGTGGCATTACTCTGTTTCTAAAAAAGTTCTTTAGTCGTAGTTTGCGGAAGAATCGAGTCAGTTCAGCTTGGATATTAAACCGATTGACATATGACGTGGGTACAAAGGAAAATCCTTTTGAGAGTACACTGGCTTCGTCCTTTGTGAGTGTGTGGCTTGACAGATTGATTATGGGACTTGTTCTAATTGTGGTCAATCCAGTGTTGGAACGAAGCCCTCCCGTTACCATCTGTAAGTCTTACTCCGGGTGCTCCTCTCGCCGTGGTCCTCTGGTTGGAAGCGTAACTGTTTCGTACTCTGGCCCTGTTGTCTTCCTCCATCCCAAATTTGTTGATTCTGGCCCCTGTTGGGGCGATTGCTCCAGGAGCCTCCTCTGCCCCTCCCTCGTGGTGGCCTCCATTGGGTTTCCCCTAAAAAAGGCGATTGCTGTCCACTCATGTGTCCCTGCGGGGGCTGGTACCATTCGTCTTGCGCTTGGTAGCTTGTTCCTGGTTGTTCGTTTTAACTTTCCCCACTGTATGAGGAGTCTGAGAAATTTGTGAATCTGCGTTGTCCCCTGTAGCCTCCCCTTACTCTGTTAAAGCGTCCCTGTGTGTCCTGCCTATAGTAGTCCGCTTGGAGGTAAGGATATGTCTTCTTCTTGTCGTAGTATTGAATGTCTTTGGATAGTTTATCCAATTTCTTCGTCTGAGTCTCTACATCGAAATCTTTCAGAGTTTTCTTCAGTCTTTCTAGGGTCTCTTTTGCATCCGCAAATGCCGAATGGGCGGATATCTCCGATTTCAAGTCGTCAATCTCTTTGGTCAGTAGTTCAACTTGATCCTTAGCTGTCTCCACTCCCAGCACCATCCAGTGCCGAGAGCAGTTATTCGCCACAAAGCTGAAGCCTTCCTTAAACTTCGGACTATCCACAAAGATCGCTGGCTCGTTTCGAACTTGAAGGCCGGTCGGGATAATGTTGGCTCGCAGGTAACCAGTCAGTAGATGTCCATGGACCTTAGTTCTTACTAGTTTCTTCTCCAGACGTTCCAGTTTGTTAATTTTCTCATTGAGAGAGTAGTCTATATTTGCACTGTTGGATGAGAGGAAAGCATTCCCAGTTTCTCCCCCAATTAGGTCCTTTATATAGTCTTCCGTGTAGGAGAGGGTCTCTAATTCCATGTTTTATTTAGCCCCCCCTATGTGTAAAAACACTCGATCAGTGAGTCTGATTATTTATGTAACGCAAACCCTCGCAAGAATGCTCTTGCTCTAAGAGTAGGAATTCAATAAAGGGGTGAGCCCTCAGAACTCTTGGACCTGGGTCACTATGTAGGTACAAAAAGAGGGGTGGTCCGAGTTCAATGAAAGTATTTGTACACTTTTTATATTAATGTATATTTTAAGTCACCACATTATATAGTTTATCTTCCAAAACGTTTAACGTAATCAAAAAGTGGGTATGCAGTAATAAGAAATAAATTGTATTTAATCACCATACAGATTAATTCATTGTGCATCTGAACTGCATACACAAACTTCAGAGTCAAATATATTTCATCGGTATGAATTGTGAAAATATTGCATTGTTGGTGCTCTCAGTGCAAATGGAAAAAGGGAGTGAGAGGTTTGTGAGGGACAAGGTAAAGGTGGTGTGACAGTGTTAACATCACATTCAAGTCGTAACGCCTTTACAATTAAGGTAATATCAGTGTTCCCGTTGTACATCACACATAGGTAAGATTCATTCTTTCCTTTTATTCTATGGTGTGTAGCAATTGAGGCGTAGTCTACGTTTCGACCCCTGAAGCGTGAGAAGGGTTATTTATCCCTCATGTTGGGGTCTTCATCAGGACAGAAGAGAGAGCCTGGAAAACATAGCGTTAGCTTACATTAATGGTCTATGCGGTGAAAAATTGTATTAAATGTAGGCAATTTGGAACTTTACCTACATATAGAATGGCGGACGGCGGAACTTCCGTCACGTCTGGGGCCTGGTAGTGCTCCTAATCATTTCTGAAATATATAGGGGAGGTTGTGAGTGGGATTGCTGGACCCCTCATATTCACCTGATAGTGAGATTGTTGTGTTTACACTTACTTGAAAACCTCATCTTATGGTGTGGCGAAGCTCACTGAAAATTCTTCATGAATGTGTCTTCATCTTGCGCCACCCTTCATTCTAAAACGGGGCATTAGACATATCTTAGTCACAAAAGTAGTGAAACCGATTTTTTCAATACATTTAGAAGATTTATGTTCTATTTCTGAATGATTAGACTGAAACTGGTGGACCACTACAAGGATCGATTTGGACAACCAAGGCAGTTGTGTGTGTTTTTTTAAAAACCATAAAACAACAGTCCGTTTTTACGTGACTCTGTTGTTTGTAAATTAAATAAATAGATAGTCGGGGATTAACACTATTCCCGCAGGCTGGGATGGATCACGATCGGATTAATAGGGTAATATGATGAATGCCCATGATGGCTGCATCTCCAGTAACCGGGGAGAAGAGTAGCACGATTAATTTGTTCTTACGAGTAAAACCGATCAGGCAGGGACAAACACCACTCCCGGATTTATCTATTTATTTAATTTACAAACAACAGAGTCACGTAAAAACGGACTGTTGTTTTATGGTTTTTAAAAAAACACACACAACTGCCTTGGTTGTCCAAACCGATCCTTGTAGTGGTCCACTAGTTTCAGTCTAATCATTCCGACATAGAACATAAATCTTCTAAATGTATTGAAAAAATCGGTTTCACTACTTTTGTGACTAAGATATGTCTAATGACCCGTTTTAGAATGAAGGGTGGCGCAAGATGAAGACACATTCATGAAGAATTTTCAGTGAGCTTCGCCACACCATAAGATTAGGTTTTCAAGTAAGTGTAAACACAACAATCTCACTATCAGGTGAATATGAGGGGTCCAGCAATCCCACCCACAACCTCCCCTATATATTTCAGAAATGATTAGGAGCACTACCAGGCCCCAGACGTGACGGAAGTTTCGCCGTCCGCCATTCTATATGTAGGTAAAGTTCCAAATTGCCTACATTTAATACAATTTTTCACCGCATAGACCATTAATGTAAGCTAACGCTATGTTTTCCAGGCTCTCTCTTCTGTCCTGATGAAGACCCCAACATGAGGGATAAATAACCCTTCTCACGCTTCAGGGGTCGAAACGTAGACTACGCCTCAATTGCTACACACCATAGAATAAAAGGAAAGAATGAATCTTACCTATGTGTGATGTACAACGGGAACACTGATATTACCTTAATTGTAAAGGCGTTACGACTTGAATGTGATGTTAACACTGTCACACCACCTTTACCTTGTCCCTCACAAACCTCTCACTCCCTTTTTCCATTTGCACTGAGAGCACCAACAATGCAATGTTTTCACAATTCATACCGATGAAATATATTTGACTCTGAAGTTTGTGTATGCAGTTCAGATGCACAATGAATTAATCTGTATGGTGATTAAATACAATTTATTTCTTATTACTGCATACCCACTTTTTGATTACGTTAAACGTTTTGGAAGATAAACTATATAATGTGGTGCCTTAAAATATACATTAATATAAAAGAAGTGTACAAATACTTTCATTGAACTCGGACCACCCCTCTTTTTGTACCTACATAGAGACCCAGGTCCAAGAGTTCTGAGGGCTCACCCCTTTATTGAATTCCTCCTAACTACAAGGGGACGTGTTTGAGCAGGGAGCAGAGGAAGAATCTTCCTCATAACCCTAATAATGGAGAAACAGTTCCCCAAGGTTTTATTAACATGTTTCTCCAGGGTCAACTTTTCCTTAAATAAGACCCCTACATTTCGAACTGACTTAGATGGTAACAATGGGGGAATAGGCCACAAATTAGCCGGAAGCTGAGGTGGCACTCTCCCACTCTGAATACATAGAATTTCAGTTTTATCTGCATTGAATTGCAGAGAATTGTCTCTTAACCACTGAGCCACATTCTGCATGCAGTTGTGAAAATTCTCCAAGAAGGTTGACTGCTCTCCCTCCAGTGAAAGAATCGGCTGAGTATCGTCAGCATAGTTAACCACCCCTAAGCCAAAAGATCAAATGATGTCCATCAGGGGGCGCATGTATACATTAAAGAGAATAGGGCTTATCGCAGAGCCCTGTGGCACACCATGATGGACCTTAGTAAACTCTGACTGAAAAGGGTGGAGAGCTACGCCTGACATCTGTCAGATAAATAGGAGTGGAACCATTTCAGTGACTGACCAACTACCCCAACACCTTGCAGCCGTTTCAGGAGGACCGAATGGTTGACCGTGTCAAATGCGGCAGACAGATCTAATAGGATCAAGATGGCATGTTGACCCTTGTCTGCATGCAGATCATCCAACACGGTCAGCAGTGCAGTCCCTGTGCCATGTCCTGGACGAAAGCCAAACTGGACATCATCCAGTAGATCATTACCCTCCAGAAACTGGGAGAGTGCCCTACTCACAAGGCACTCTATGATGTTCACTGGGTATGGAAGAAGTGAAATGGGCCTGTAGTTTTTAAGACAGGCTGGGTCCAGTAAGGGCTTTTTCAATAAGGGAGAGACAATTGCTTGCTTCCAGCAAGAGAGAACTATCCCACTGTGCAAAGATTGATTGCACAGCTGTCTGAGAGGAGGGAACAGTTCAGCACCAAGCGCTTTCCAGACCCTGTGTGGAAAAGGGTCTAAAGGTGAGCCAGAGGAAACACCGAGCGCAATTTGTTCAAACACCTCAGTGGAAGAATGTTAAAATGGTCCAAACGATGCAGCTGGGCCGAGGTCTCCATCATCACTCTCAGGTCCTCCTGCCTAACCAGTGGAGGATCAATGATATTATCAGCCATACTATTCACTTCAAGTCCCTTGATAATACTGTCGATCTTATTATCAAAGAAGGCAGCCAGACTATCACACAGTTCCTGCGTGGGGGGGGGAGTCTTGTTTTTTGTACAGGCCAGATTGGCTATATTAATAAATACTTTAAAAACGCTTTTGGAACTGTTGGAGGCCTTCAAAATGACATCAGCAAAGTACTCAGCTTCGGTGGAGACAATACTTTTCTTATAGCTACTGATCTTCTCTTTCTATGATAGAGTATCCCCTCCTCCATTTCCGCTCTGCCTGTCTACATGCAAGTTTTAAAATTTTCAAGGCAGTGTTGTACCAGGGCGCAGAAGGTTTGCCATCTCTTTTCATAATTTTTGAGGGGCAATCTGGTCAAGGTGATCTTTAATGTATGAGCAAAAGGCGGCATAGTTGTCCTCCACATTTTTTCCTGGCTCGAACAAGTCCAACAACGTTACCATCCAGGGTCGAGGGCAGACAGGACTGGAGTCAATGTCAACATTTTGAACTTCTCCTTCCGTAGGTAGGGGTTAATGTTCCTGTGATCCAAAATAGGACGCAGGCCCTTGTCCTTTTTGGCCACCAGAAAGTAGTGGGAATAACACCCACAACCTACTTCTGGGGCAGGAACTTGCTTGATGGCTTCTTTGGCCAAGAGTCGTAACTTCCTGTTGGAGCAGGGCCAAGTGATCCTCCGGCATGTGATGGAATTGAGGTGGCATGGATGGAGAGGTAGTCTCGAAGGGGAGGGAGTAGCCCCTTCGGACTATCTGCAAAACCCACCTGTCGGACGTGATGTTGAGCCTGTGGGGGATGTGATGGCGAATCCTGCCGCCCACTGGCGAATGATGGCCCTGAAAGGTCGGACTAGGAGGGCTTGAAGGCTGCTGCAGAGTGGGCGCTGGTGGACCCATGATGGTGGGCCCCACATCCCTGGCCCCGCAGGGGCTGGTCAGCTTGCGCAGGCCTGTGGCTCTGGGCGGAAGGTGGCGGGGCACCCCTTCCGTAGCCACAAAAGTGGCAAAAAGCAGAGATCGCAGGGCGAGAGGTAGAAGCAAGGCCCAAGGATCTGGCTGTAGCCCTGGAGTCCTTAAAGCACTCGAGCCTGTTGTCTACTTTGTAGCCAAACAAGTGACGGCCATCAAAGGGCATGTCCAAAAGTGTAGCTTGGCCATCACCCAAAAAGCCAGTGGACCTCAGCCAGGCGTAGCATCTTAGGGCTACTGACATTGAAATCGCCCTGCCCAGCGAGTCGGCGGTGTCCAGCTCACACCGTATAGCAAACTTCGCTGCGTCTCTCCCTTCGGCCACTGCACGGGAGAGCACGGCCCGGGCACTGTGGCAGCACCTGCGCAACCATGTTCCACACGGAATGGGAGTAACGGCCCATGAGACATGCAGTGTTCACCAACCACAGTCCTAAGATGGAGGAAGAAAACATTTTCTTGCCAAGATGGTCAAGCTTCTTGGATTCCCTATTTAGGTCGTGCTGTATGGAATGCGCCCTTGAAAGTCTAGGCCTGGACCACCAAGGTCTCAGGGGTGGGATGTTGGGAGAGGAAAATGGGGTCACCTGGGGCTGAGTGGTGTCAGGCAATCATCCTATCTACAGGAGCCCCTGCTTTGGGTTTGGACCAAGTGCCCAAAAGGATGTCTGTGAGGGCCTCATTGAACGGCAGCAGGGGCTCCGAAGAGGCCACTGCCGGTTGAAGCACTTTGGTCAGGAGGTTAGTGTGAGAAGTTGGCCTGATGTGCAGTGCTCACTATTCTAGTGATCACTATATATCAGTCCAAACAACCCTTATTGATGATTGGTTGTAAGTCAACCTTATAGACCAGCTATCCTAGTAGCATGGATACGAGCAGTCTAAGGCTAAGACTCTAGAGGGCGTGTTAAGCCAGCTGTTTTACCATCACATTACCCCTTGAACACCCAGTGAAAGGACACCACACAAGTTGTTATGAAAATAAACAGTGTATTTATTTCTAACAAGACTACCCTGGCTCTTTATGAGACAGGGAGCTAAGCACACAACAAAACTCTTACGAAAATACTTAAGTTAGCACGTTATACACAAATGCCTGAGGGGCACGAAAAACCATATACTTTAAAAGTGGAATGCGAATTACTAGCAGGTAAGTAACAGTTCTAATAGGCTTTGGAATCGCTAGGACTGGACTAGGGAATCGTTAGATTACTACTAGGAGGCCCAGGGGACTCGGGTGCAGAGTGTGCACTCTCACGCGGGATGCGGGACAAAGTCTATGGAAGCTAGAATTCACAAAGTTAGTGTTCACGGGCGAACCCGACCTGGTAGGGAGAAAACGACAGTGGATCCTGACCCTTGGATAGTGAGGCTATGCTGGGACACCGAAGTGCCGAAGTTACCTAGCCCAGGGGCTGCAGCTGCATATGTCTGAAAAGACGTCGGGGATCTCGTTGCCGGACCAGGAGCCTGGAAGGAAGAAGTTGCTGGCAGGCGACCAGTGAAGAAAAGTTCGATGGATCCAAGCCTGGATCAAGGAAGAAGAAAACCTGAAAGCAGAGGGGACCAAGTTCTTGAATCACTAGCCAGTGATTAAGTGGGCACCAGGATGGCACCGGGCGAAGTCACCGCAGTCAGGTGAGTGGGCGCTGCTGGGCTCTGCAGTCTCTCGGACCAGGAGGCGTTGTCGGCGACCAGGATGGAGGTGCGAGCTGTCCCACGAAGGTTCTTGCTGTCGACGTCGCTGGACCCAGGATTGGGCAACAAGTCTTGGCAAATGCAAGGCCCACGCGGTGGACCTAAAATGGCGTCTTGGGCAGACCAGGAGGACCCAGGGTACTTCTCCGATGGAGGGAAGCAAGGGCCAGTCTGGAGCAACCAGACCAGCAGCAGAAATGTCGTCGGGCGTCGTCAGGAAGGCCACAAGCCAGCGGGCTAGTAGCCAAACAACGCGGTGAGCAGTAAAAAGCAGAAGGGCCCCACGCAGATCGTGGAGATGCTGGGGGGCTGCTCTTCGGTGCTGGAGCTGCTCAGGGTGGGGGCTTCTCGGACCCCAAAGCACTCACCAGGAATTCACTCGGCGGGCTTGTTGTTCAGAAGTCGTGCAGTCTTGAAGATGGCCGGTCCCTCGAGGTCTCGTCACACCCATGAATCTCAGCGTGACTGATGATGTAGGTAGAGGTCAGAGGTGCCAGGGAAGCCGGTTCTCGTCGAGCTGGGCAGTCGGATTCCGGAGGAAGGACTTGCAGCAGACCGCAGTGTTCTGTAGATGGTGCCTGCGGATGCAGGGTGACTACTCCTTAGTCACAAGGGAGAAATCTTAGGAAGAAGTCTTGAGTTCCTTTCGTAGAAAGTAGTTTCAGGATTCAAAGATGATCTCATTTGGAAGGGGGCCAGTCTCTACCGTTATCCTGTAAAAAGGGGCTGGCACGCGACTAAGTCCTGCCCTATGGGTGGGACTAGGAGGGGGGTGGTTACACCCACTTCCTTGGCGGGCTTTTCCCCAGCACAGGGTCTGGAGTGACCCTGGAACTGGTTCCAGCCAGCCTATGCACAGTGAGCACCGGGGTGCCACGTGCAGTCACCTTCCTCTAAAGCCCTGCCTACCTACAATACACAAAACCCTGTCTGGGACGGTGCTGGCACCGCCCCTGGCAGGAAACCCTTTGTCCTTATCTCCTGCTCTGGGAGGACTCCCAGCAGCAGGAGGGCAGACTTGTGTCTCGGTGGCAGCATCCATTTTGTGGATGCTAAGGCTCTGTCTGACTTTTAACCGGGTTATAGGTTACATGCATGTCGTGTCCCTCTAGAAGGGTGGAATGCTAACCCCGTCGCCAGAATTGGCGAGGGGTTAGTATTCCAATTCGTATGACACCTTACTCGACATGTTTTGATAAAGCGATACCAGAGTTGGCATATAACCGCGAGGATTATAATGCACTTAAGAGTATATGGTATGCGATATCATGGAAACGGCTAAGGGATGGATCCCGAAAGCCGCAGACAGGCTCAGCTCATGCCAGAGCACCATCTCACACGATTCCAAGCACTCTGCCTTCAGGATTGTTAAGGCCTGCCATAGGAGTGACTGATAGAAGATCTGTGTGTCCATTTTTAGGGTTAGATATAGGTATACTATATCTAAAGCAAAGGGTGATTACACCACCTTGCCCCAGCTGTCAAGCAGCCAGTTGTGTCAGATTTGGATGGCCAGCCAGGGGTGGCATAATACATGCTGCAGCCCCTGGTAGGCCCTGGGGACACCTATGCCCTGGGTACCTAAGGTACACTGTACAGGGACTGATAAGGTGACTCAGTATCCAATTTAGATATGTACCTAAGGTACATGGAATCCATTTTACAGAGAGAGCAGTAGGCCTGGGGCCCTGAATAGCAGGGTCCCAGGTCAACTAAGTCAGAAAACCAGCAAAACACCAGGCAAAAAGTTGGGGGCAACCATAGTCAGGGATCAACCTTCCTACATAACCCCCCCCCAAACGAAAGGAGATAAGGCTATCCTTGTCCAGGTAAGCCTATATTGCCTAAGTGGCCATTTAAGGAAGTACCAGCACTGGCATGGTTATCCCCTATGTCATGGTCCACTAAGCAATCCCTCACCCTAAGGGTGTCTGAGGGTCTCCACCATAGGGACTCTCTACCTGTGGTGTGTTTTGTCAAAGAAAAAGGCTGGTGCTGAAATGGAGTACTGAAGTGAGGCTCCACTAACTTTGGGCTCAGCTTCCTCCAATCATCATCCACCATAGAGGCCTTTCTTTCCAAGACTGAGTTGTTTTGGGCTCTCGGGGTCAACCTCTGGCTACCTACAGCTGGAGGTTGGGTCCCTCTGTTTGGCTTACTGGAGGGACAGGTCAGGTCTGGGGCCCTCAGGTCCCAAGTTTGGCTGTGCCCAACAGTGTCCATCTGTGGGAGGTCCCTAACTAATTTTAAGGGGGATCCCTCAGGAGTATGTTTTATTTTCACTTGGCTAGGACTACTAGCTTCAGTGCCCTTAATCTGCTGATTGGGAAATTCTTTTGGACAGGGGGCCCCTTGGGGTCCAACACTGGCCTCCCTGACCTCTACAGCCCTGGGCTGACTGAGGCAGGGTAGAGAGGGGCAGGTTACCTGCTCCAGACTGGGTCCCACCTTGGAAGGGTCCACTGACATCAGGGGTTCTGCTAGGCTAGGCCTGACTACCTCTGTGGCAGTTTCTTCACAAGGGGTCAGATCAGTTCCCTGAGGAGGCTGATCTTGTCCTAAAGTCTGGTGGGAGGGAGATTTCTCTTCCTCCTCAATGCTCTCTGTCTGAGTGGAGTGATCCATAGTTTCAGGCTTCACAACACTATCATCTGTCTGAGTTTGAGCTGTGGCCATCACAACTCTCCCAACCTTTTCAGGAGGGGGCTCAGTTTGGGTGTGGGCTGTTACCATGACAGCCTTGACAACCTGTCCTGGGAAGGAAGTTGTCTGAGATTGGGTTGTGACTGGCACAACCCTCCTGACCTGTTCAGGGAGGACATCTTGGACTGGGGCTGTGGCTATCACTGCCCCACTAACCTTACCATGGGTATTTACCATTTTAGAATGGGTTTCTTGCTCAACTTCAGCCCAGGCTGAGAGCTCTAAATCATTCCCCAGCAGGCAATCTACAGGCAAGTTTGGTGACACTGCCACTCTCTTGTGGCCAGTGACACCTCCCCAGCTGAGATTGACCACTGCCATGGGATGATCTCTCTGTACTCCATCAATATTGGTCACCTGGTATGTGGCACCAGGTAAAAGTTGCCTTGAGGGGACTAGACTCTCAGTCACCATAGTGATGCTAGCCCCTGTGTCTCTATAGGCCTCAACTTTTATACCATTGATGAGGGGCTCCTGTCTGTACTTGCCCAAAGTGTTGGGACAAGTTGTGAAGTTGGCAAACCCCATGCCAGTCTCACAGACAAGAGTATCTAAGTTTGGGGACCTGGTTAGGCCAGAGTCCCCAGGAACTCCCAAAGTAAATGCACCCAAATTCTTGGGGGCACTCCCACCACCTGGGGGATTACTACTAGTAGTAACAGGAGGTTTGGGAATGTTACTTGGGGGTATGTTTTCCTTATTGTTATTCTTTGGGCAACTGCTGTCAGTTTTTAAATGACCCACCTGTTTACAGGGATAACAATAAGGTTTCTTCTGGTTGTTGGAAGGATTCTGGGACCCACCCCCCTCAGAGGATTTTTGGGGCCCTGATGTGGTTTGATCTGTAGATTTATTCCCACCCTTCTCTTGAGGCTTGGTTGATTCCTTTTTCTGGTCACCACCTTGGTTCTTGGGCCTAATCCTGGTTCTGACCCATTTGTCTGCCCTCTTACCCAATTCTTGTGGAGAGGTCAGATCAGAGTCTACCAGGTGCTGGTGTAATAACTGGTTCTGACAATTATTTAAGACTTGCTCTCTCATAATTAGATTATACAATCCCTTGAAATCAGTAACCTTACTACCCAGTAGCCAGCCCTCCAAAGCCTTAGTGGCACAATCAACAAAGTCTGACCAGTCCTGAGACTGAGTTTTCTGGGTGTCTCTGAACAGCAACCTGTACTGCTCAGTGGTTAAGCCAAACCCATCAACCAGTGCATTTTTCAGGACCTGGTAATTGTTAGCATCCTCAACTCTAGTAGTGAGGAGCTTATCTCTACCTTTGCCATCAAAGGAGAGCCACAGTATAGCTGCCCACTGACTCTGGGGAATGCCCTGCACAGTGCAGGCCCTCTCCAAAGCAGCCATCCATTTCTGGATGTCATCCCCTTGCTTAAAGGGGGGCACTATTTTAGTCAGGTGTTTAGTATCTAAACCCTTCTCTCTATCTCTTGGGAGATTGCTGCCACCAGTGGGAGCTAACCCACTCATTTTCTGCTCTCTAGCAAATGCAAGCTTTTCTTTGGCCAGGGCAAGTTCTTCCCTTTCAATCCTCAGTCTAGCTTGTCTCATCCTTGCTTCATGCTCTCTTCTCTGAGGGGAAGTCAATCTCCTCTGGGGAGAGTTCCTTCTCCCCTGGGAAGAGGCATTAGAGTGCAGAGATCTAATGGAGTCCCTAGAAAGAGATCTATCTCTCCTAACTCCAAGGTTAGGCCCACTTCGGGTTAGTACTGGGGGTCCCCCAGATCCTAGCCCAAGTAAGTCTAAGTTGGCCCTGGTTAGCCTTCTGACTACCTCAAGACCTTTGTCTACCTCATCCCCAGAGAGTTCCTCTTGATCCTCCTCCTCAACTGCAGTAGCAATGTTGGGGAGATCTGGATCCCCAGAGGTTCCCTCTAAGGCTGGCATGTTCTCATGTAACCGAGAAAGCTTTCTGGCATCATATGTCTCTAAGAGACCTATCAGAAAGGGAATGGTGGGGTTAGACCCCTGCTTCAGTTTTCTGGAGACACAGATCTGTCTCATCTCCTGGAAACTGAGAGCTGCATATCTTGAAGTGACCTGTGGAGGGTCAACACTGACCAGGGGAGTCTCAGTAGAGTCCCCCTGAGTCGACATGCTTTTCTAGTGAGGTGTAAGTGGTGCACTTACCTACACTATATGTTTGCCTACTGATCCCTTGCTAGAGTTGTAGTTTAGGGTGTGCTAGGCCCTAGGAGCTACAACAGCTGGTTCAGTAGAACTCAGAGTATTCTAAGCTAAGTTATATGTACCTTTAGTACTTATGTGATCTTTCACAAGATATTCTTAGGGCATGTGTGGTAAAACAACAGCAAGCTCAAATCCCAACCGCTGCTCACCAATGTGAGAAGTTGGCCTGATGTGCAGTGCTCACTATTCTAGTGATCACTATATATCAGTCCAAACAACCCTTATTGATGATTGGTTGTAAGTCAACCTTATAGACCAGCTATCCTAGTAGCATGGATACGAGCAGTCTAAGGCTAAGACTCTAGAGGGCGTGTTAAGCCAGCTGTTTTACCATCACATTACCCCTTGAACACCCAGTGAAAGGACACCACACAAGTTGTTATGAAAATAAACAGTGTATTTATTTCTAACAAGACTACCCTGGCTCTTTATGAGACAGGGAGCTAAGCACACAACAAAACTCTTACGAAAATACTTAAGTTAGCACGTTATACACAAATGCCCGAGGGGCACGAAAAACCATATACTTTAAAAGTGGAATGCGAATTACTAGCAGGTAAGTAACAGTTCTAATAGGCTTTGGAATCGCTAGGACTGGACTAGGGAATCGTTAGATTACTACTAGGAGGCCCAGGGGACTCGGGTGCAGAGTGTGCACTCTCACGCGGGATGCGGGACAAAGTCTATGGAAGCTAGAATTCACAAAGTTAGTGTTCACGGGCGAACCCGACCTGGTAGGGAGAAAACGACAGTGGATCCTGACCCTTGGATAGTGAGGCTATGCTGGGACACCGAAGTGCCGAAGTTACCTAGCCCAGGGGCTGCAGCTGCATATGTCTGAAAAGACGTCGGGGATCTCGTTGCCGGACCAGGAGCCTGGAAGGAAGAAGTTGCTGGCAGGCGACCAGTGAAGAAAAGTTCGATGGATCCAAGCCTGGATCAAGGAAGAAGAAAACCTGAAAGCAGAGGGGACCAAGTTCTTGAATCACTAGCCAGTGATTAAGTGGGCACCAGGATGGCACCGGGCGAAGTCACCGCAGTCAGGTGAGTGGGCGCTGCTGGGCTCTGCAGTCTCTCGGACCAGGAGGCGTTGTCGGCGACCAGGATGGAGGTGCGAGCTGTCCCACGAAGGTTCTTGCTGTCGACGTCGCTGGACCCAGGATTGGGCAACAAGTCTTGGCAAATGCAAGGCCCACGCGGTGGACCTAAAATGGCGTCTTGGGCGGACCAGGAGGACCCAGGGTACTTCTCCGATGGAGGGAAGCAAGGGCCAGTCTGGAGCAACCAGACCAGCAGCAGAAATGTCGTCGGGCGTCGTCAGGAAGGCCACAAGCCAGCGGGCTAGTAGCCAAACAACGCGGTGAGCAGTAAAAAGCAGAAGGGCCCCACGCAGATCGTGGAGATGCTGGGGGGCTGCTCTTCGGTGCTGGAGCTGCTCAGGGTGGGGGCTTCTCGGACCCCAAAGCACTCACCAGGAATTCACTCGGCGGGCTTGTTGTTCAGAAGTCGTGCAGTCTTGAAGATGGCCGGTCCCTCGAGGTCTCGTTACACCCACGAATCTCAGCGTGACTGATGATGTAGGTAGAGGTCAGAGGTGCCAGGGAAGCCGGTTCTCGTCGAGCTGGGCAGTCGGATTCCGGAGGAAGGACTTGCAGCAGACCGCAGTGTTCTGTAGATGGTGCCTGCGGATGCAGGGTGACTACTCCTTAGTCACAAGGGAGAAATCTTAGGAAGAAGTCTTGAGTTCCTTTCGTAGAAAGTAGTTTCAGGATTCAAAGATGATCTCATTTGGAAGGGGGCCAGTCTCTACCTTTATCCTGTAAAAAGGGGCTGGCACGCGACTAAGTCCTGCCCTATGGGTGGGACTAGGAGGGGGGTGGTTACACCCACTTCCTTGGCGGGCTTTTCCCCAGCACAGGGTCTGGAGTGACCCTGGAACTGGTTCCAGCCAGCCTATGCACAGTGAGCACCGGGGTGCCACGTGCAGTCACCTTCCTCTAAAGCCCTGCCTACCTACAATACACAAAACCCTGTCTGGGACGGTGCTGGCACCGCCCCTGGCAGGAAACCCTTTGTCCTTATCTCCTGCTCTGGGAGGACTCCCAGCAGCAGGAGGGCAGACTTGTGTCTCGGTGGCAGCATCCATTTTGTGGATGCTAAGGCTCTGTCTGACTTTTAACCGGGTTATAGGTTACATGCATGTCGTGTCCCTCTAGAAGGGTGGAATGCTAACCCCGTCGCCAGAATTGGCGAGGGGTTAGTATTCCAATTCGTATGACACCTTACTCGACATGTTTTGATAAAGCGATACCAGAGTTGGCATATAACCGTGAGGATTATAATGCACTTAAGAGTATATGGTATGCGATATCATGGAAACGGCTAAGGGATGGATCCCGAAAGCCGCAGACAGGCTCAGCTCATGCCAGAGCACCATCTCACACGATTCCAAGCACTCTGCCTTCAGGATTGTTAAGACCTGCCATAGGAGTGACTGATAGGAGATCTGTGTGTCCATTTTTAGGGTTAGATATAGGTATACTATATCTAAAGCAAAGGGTGATTACACCACCTTGCCCCAGCTGTCAAGCAGCCAGTTGTGTCAGATTTGGATGGCCAGCCAGGGGTGGCATAATACATGCTGCAGCCCCTGGTAGGCCCTGGGGACACCTATGCCCTGGGTACCTAAGGTACACTGTACAGGGACTGATAAGGTGACTCAGTATCCAATTTAGATATGTACCTAAGGTACATGGAATCCATTTTACAGAGAGAGCAGTAGGCCTGGGGCCCTGAATAGCAGGGTCCCAGGTCAACTAAGTCAGAAAACCAGCAAAACACCAGGCAAAAAGTTGGGGGCAACCATAGTCAGGGATCAACCTTCCTACAGTTAGTCCTAACCACCACCATAAAAAGCTCCAGGTTTAAGGCCTCCGACCCCCTACGCAACACCACTGCGTATGATGCACCCTCCTCTGTAGCCTTGGTCGGTGGAAAAAGCATTCCAACGTCTAGAGAAGTGTCTAGACCACTGGCCTTACCTACCTGCTCTCTCCAGTACGGTTCTTCCAACTGGTCTGCCAGAGGGTCCACAACCCCTCTCAGTCCTCCTCTGGTAGCCACTCACTGCGGTAAGAAACACCATGGGAGAACTGGGGTACAAAAGTATGTCAGCCCAGGTCCTGACGTCTGTCCAGCTCCGTGTCCACATCCAGGGAGAGGCCGGGGTTGATGTCGGTTGGGGACACAACTGGCATTGGAGGGGGCAGAGGTGTCGCCAATGGATTGGGCACCAGAGGTGTCACAAGGTCAACTGGTGCAGATCCGTGGGGGCCATGTGGTGCCGGGCCGAAGCCGCTGGCATCGAAGGCCTAGAGCCCCCAGTACAGTCCGCAGGACCCGGAGGCGTGCCGGCGGAGTCGGGCTTCCCAAAAATAGAATGGAGGGATTCTTAAAAACTACGAACTTGGGCAGGGGTCTCTCTGGCTTACGGAAAAGGAGGGAGGCTCAGAGTCGACCAAACAGGCTCTACGTGCGGAGCCGGACAACTACCATCCGCATCCCACGTCGGGTAGGCCGCGGACGGGGAGAACGCGAAGAGCGACTGTGCTTCTTCACCTTCTTTTTGTGCTTGGACTTTCCCAAAGACTTTGACAAGGAGTGATGGGTATGGCTCCGTGACCGGTCCCGCAACCTCCCTCTCGACCGGGACCTTGAGCGGCACGGAGCTGACTGCCGGGCCTCCAGAAGCTTTCGGGACTATTCCCACAAAGACTTCAGGGCCATGGCCTGGCAGTCGGAGCACGACTTCGGGTCGCGGTCGCGCTCCAAGCACCAGAGGCATACAAGATGGGGGTGCGTCGTCGACATTAGCTTGTGACAAGAGCAACAAGGCTTGAAGCCGTTCCACCGAGATGACATCCTTGTGCACCAGGAGTCTTGACAACTCGAAAAGATGTCGACAAAAAGTGACTCGAGGTACCACTCTCTCCGGATCTGCGCTGACTGGCGCGGGAAAAGAAAGAAAGAACTGAAGTCAGCGCGGAAGGGCGACGTCCAAGTAGATACCGCAACATCATTCCGGTGACCACTACGCCAACGACGAATGCAGAGACTACCGACGCCACCTACCCACGGGCAGGGGTACTGCTGAAGAAAAATTCTCCGGATCCAGTCTGACACCTGGGGGTAATTCTAAGGTGAGGAATCCATAACTAAGAGTCTCTTTTCAGATAAGAGTGTTTTACTGAAATTCCAGTGTGCTGCAAAACACTTCCCTCTGAGGGATTCTTTAACAGAGTAGAAGACATGATTAGGGTGCAAGTTTGGGCTGATAGATATATGGAGACGGAAAAGCAATCCAAACATACACACCGCTAATGGGTAGGCATTTGCCTCCATGGATTAATTGACCCTGAGGCTAGATAGACACCTATTGGCCACAAATGGTAATCAAACATGCTTTATGAAGGTCAACTGAAGCATAAAATGCCACCAGCTACCGCTCTTAACTTGGCACAAACTTTTAAAAATGAGTTGGAAGAAAAAGATTGACTCCTAACTTTGAAGGTTGGGCGTAAGACCCAATGGTAAACACAACAGAGAATTCCCATGCATGAAATGTAATTGGGATTTCCAGTTTGGGTGACATCTGGGATTCATGCTAACAACCCCTTTCGTAGACTAACAAAATTAAGTACAACAAAACATTTAAATACCTTCAACTCAAACATGCTTTGTCAGCAAATATAGGACTTATTACTGAAACGACGGAGGACTCACCTTTAGTAAGAAGGTTGTTTGAGATGCACATGGGAAAGACAACAATATCTTAAGTCTTTACTACTCTTTTAGTATATGTACAAAGTGAACTGACAGGTCTGAGATACAGGAGAGGAAATGGCCTAGGGACAATTCAGTATGATACCTGGAAAAATGGTCTGAGGTTCCCGAGGGAAATAAAAACAACATTTAATCTAAACAAGCTCAAAAGTCTTCATAGAGTATTTTACCGTCCTTGCTGGCCAGGAGTTAAGTTAATGTAACACCATCCTCTGCTCCCCCTCCCCGGCCTCCTAATTAGTCAGGAAGCCCACTGAAAAGAGAGGATGGGATTTTTCCAGATGAGTCGTCAAGGCATTGTAAGGGAGGTAACCTTGCTGGGGGCCTGAGACACTGGTCAAAGCGTGGTGGAGAGAGAGCGAGCATGGGACAGACCAATATGGAGCCAGAAACTTGGACAGTAAAATTGGGAGAGACGAACTGCACAGCAGACGCCTGGAGGGGGATGGACACAACAATGGGTGAAATAAAGCCAATAGAACTGGATTTAATGTACTAACAAAAACAAACCACTTGTGTGCATTCCTATGTTGGCTTGTTTCAGCGTATAAAAGTCAAAGCCAAAGCTATTGGCTTTGCCAGCTTTGTCTTTAAGTTATGTACATGGACTCATGATATGGCCTTGGAGTGTGGTTTGAAAGAATATTTAAGTATGGTGTGTGGAGGGGTTTCCAAATTTCTGAAGTGGGCTACCGTGAGTTGGAATGAAAATGATTTTAAAATCTTGCAGCATATAGATGGTTAAATGTACTGTGGCCCCACTGTTACATTATGTTTTAAAAGTCTTTGAAAATGTCTCATTTGATCAGTGCACCAATTTTACTAGGAATTTAAGTATATATAAGTTGGATACTACCACTGGAATGGACAGACAGCAACATATGTAGTATTCCCTTTGTAGGGTTATTCAGAAACTCAGTATGGATCTCAAAGTAGTATTCCCTTTATATGGTTATTCAGAACTATAGTATGGATCTCAAAGTCCTGGGGGCAATTGCCAAATCACAGCAGCGGGATTTTGCATGCTGTTGCAGATATAAAAACATCATAGTTGCAGGTAGGGTTCTCCTCTTCCAATCCACTAGATAATTGTATGATATGGTTTGTTGCAAGGTGCACAATCGAGAATTATTTACCACTCCATCTTTGCTACATACATTTCAACAGTATAATCACAAGACTATTGCAAATAGTTCCATCATTTGGGAAAGAGTCCATCCCAAATTTGCTGCTAGCCCAATTACCGATCTTCCTTTCTAGATGATGAGGATTCTGGTCAGGACTGTACACTTATGAGCTAGAAATATAAATGGCAACTGTCCGAAAAGTGAAGGAGCTTCATTATTTATTTGACGCCGAGGCATCAACATAATGTTCTGCATTAGCAAAGCACCTTTTTGTTTCTTCAGTGGACAGTCAGTAAAAGGTGTCTGGGAAAGGACAAGAAAAGCACAAAAAGACAACTAACAAAACAGATGGGATTTAAGAGACATGGCTGTGTGTTCCCATACTCAGGAGACCTAAGATACTGAAAGTATGAGTAAACTACACATTTTGATAAATGGAATATAATAAACAGTGTAATGTTTCGGCATACAGAATCAGCTTTCAGTGTGCTTGATTATTAAAACTGATATTTACACGTTGGGGTATCATGCGGAAACATTTTTTGAAGCGAATAGTAGTGTGCGTTTCTCTTATCCTCAAAACGATTTAAATATGGATGGATGATCAAACTTATCAAGTGCTGTGGGAGAAATCCCACATCAACAGGTTAGCCAGACCAATATTTCGTCTATACGAACATGGATGGATTATGTACTGTGGCTTGACCAAAAGCATGTCTGGCCTTTATTTAGAACATTGGTTCTTAACCTTTTGAGGTCTGTGTATCCTAACTTCATCATTATTGGAGAACCCAGGGACCCCCACTAATGCATTATTTGAATCTGGGGACTCCAGACTAAGCATTTTCGACGATTTGAACAGCAAAACAATACACTAAAATACAGAAACAAGCATTTGTCAAAAACAAAATTATGAAATATTTAATTTAATTTATAAACCAAATGTTTTTTTCTCTCCTCATGGAGGTGTGTGGCGAGGAACTGGGGAACAAATACAGCACGCAATATCGTTGCATATATTGGGATCTTATTAACCACAGCATTAGGTCTTTGGGGAATAGAGAGGGTGCCGAGGAGACTGCAGGAAAATTATATATCCACCAGATATATCTTTACAGAGGATAAGTAACTTTTTCTTCTGATGGATATATCTTCTCGCAGATTCCTCATATTATGAATGAGCCCAAAAGCCGTACCTTACCTGGGAGGTGGGACTGAGTAGTGCCGGTTAACCAATTATCTCATGCAACACAGCTAAGGCAAAGTACCTATTGTTGCATGGCTGAGATGCCATGCAGTAGAGCCTTACAAAAGTATGCAAGGGTGACTAGCTGCGAGGCTAATGACAGCAATAGGATTCCTCTGGAAAGAGCTGTTGAAGCAGCAATGGACCAGGTGGAATACACCAGAATGCCCTCTAGAGGGGTTTTCTTGGCCAGGGCATAGAAGATCTTGATACAGTGCTGTTAGAAGCTTAACTGGGCAACAGTGCATCAGCTCAAATGGATTTGCCAGCAAGTAAGTCAAAACTATTTTTAGATCCCATGCAGGCACAAGTAGTGGGAGGGAACAAGTAAAGGAAACGTTTAAGAAAATGCAACACTAGACACAATCTAAGCAGGGAAGGTTGATCAGGAAAGAACATAAATGCAGACAGCTGTAGGTAGAATTTAACCAGAGCAACCACCAGATCCTGCTGTGTGAGGGACAATACAAACTTCAAGACGTTAAACAGGACAAGGATCTATGCCTTTCGACTCACATCACTACTTCTAGCAACTTGTGAAGATGGATTGGATGGCAGGCTTTTGAGCTACTAAAATGATGTCTGCAACATCATAAGGAAGGCAAAAAGACTCTAGATGGCACCGCTCCATCGCCATGCACAATCACCTGAGCTCTGCACAACCAGCTGTGCTCAATCTTCCTGCACTGTTTTCAGTTTTCTGGATATGAGCAGGATCAGTGGAAAAGCAAACAGCTGCCTGAGACCAGCTAAGCCTGAAGGCATCCTCTAGGGAAGCTATTGGCAAAAAGTGTAAAGCAACAAAATTGAGGCCAGCTCTTCTTATTGGCCATGATGAATAGCTAATCTAACCGAAACAACAATCTGGAGAAGATCTCCTAGGTCACCTCGGGGTGCAGCTCTCATTCATAGTTCTCCAGTGAGAGCCAACAGTGCATCTCCAATCACATTGAGGGTTCTTGCCAGCATAGCCGCCACTATTGTACCCATTCCATAGGTGAATCAACTCTCATACAAGGGTCCACAAAGCCACTCTGCCTATCTGTTTGTGGATAAGGACAGTGGTGGTGTCAGACAGACTTCAGATGTTGTCCCCTAACACTGAAGAGAGGAAGGGCTTTGGGGCAGGATGGACCAATTGCAGCTAAAGCACGTTTATATACTCGCACCACTTTCACATGGACCAGAGGACCTGTGCTGTCGTGCCCAGATGAGCAATTAACCTTATACAGCAGGCATCCATGACCACAGTAGTGTGTGCATGTGGAGTCTTAAACTGAGACCTCTCTCAATGCTGGAGGGATCCCTCCACCAGTACATATCTTGATGCACAGACTGGAAGATCTGTACCTCTGCTGATCGGTTCCCTTGATGTTGCAACTACAACTCCTCAAACACGTCAAAAAGCCACTAATCTGTCATACACATCGGAATCATAGCTTGAATATTCACAATCCGAGGAGGAGGGAGGGCTTTCATAAGGCCTGTGTCAAGCAGCACCCAAATAAAAGTCAAGCCTTGTGTGAGAATGAGGAGCGACGAAGATCGTGAAGTCCAGGTCATGTAGAAGAGTCATAGTCTGCTGGAAATGTTCTGGACCCAACATTCAGGACTGTGCCTTCACCAGCCAGTCGTCCAACTATGGAAATACAAACAAAGGATGGTTGGAAAGAAAGTTTTGTGCTGAGTAGCGTACAGCAGCGATAACTGAATCAGAATGCTCCAGGATATAAGTAATGGCTATCCACCATTACCATGTATGCAGACAACAGCCCACACATATAGTAAACAATAGAAAAGGTAATATCCTGAGCAATGAATGTCCATATTAATAAGAAATGTCCACATCAGTAGTTGTCACAAATTGCTTTTTCTCTTCTTTATTTTCTTAAGACAAGTTTCAACACAACTTCTAGCCAACACGTGTTTTGTCTTATTGTTGAGTAAACCACAGACTTCTTCAGGGCTAGAACGTTTAAACAGGAAATAGCCCAAATTACAATGATATCTTACTTAACCAGTTGTTCACCAAAGTACAAACCAGAAACTAAAACTAATGTGAAGCAAACAGTGAGCAGAGACTCATAACAGGGGTATCAACAATAAATATCGTCATAGGAGCCAAAGAATCAGTGTGAACACCCAAGAGTGTACATGACATCAGCTAAAGCTATCACCGTTTCGTGTATACGGTGAGGATAGAAATGCAAAAAAACTAGCATGTGAGAGTAATGAAACATAAGTGAAAAGTGAGTAACCCAAGAAGAATAAGAAATGAAATAGACTAAATCAAACAGGAAAGATATGAGATCCTGTCACAAGAATCCCTATAGAGTAAAGAAAATAATAATAAGCAACTCACCACAAACAAATAGCTCAATCTCCCAATGGCTGTAGTTTGGTAAAGTGAATAAAACTACTAGGACAACCTCAGTAACTGCAACAGTTCACAATCTAATCATAAAATCGAATATGTGAAAAAACAAGCATATTTATTGTTGGGACACCATTATTAGTCAATCTAAAATTATAAGGGGCTTTGTACAATATACTCACTTAAAGTGAAAACTGACAGCACATAAAGGGTGTGCTGAGATTTTCAAATCGGTCCAAAGTCAATATTCATTGATCCAGAAGTAGCCTAATCAATATCATAAAACATAAAAGGATTATAGGCCAATTGTATCTTACCCAATCAGTATATAAAAAGACAGACAAGATAGATAGATACTCCAAACTTGCGGCACAATGCAGCATAACTATACCATCTTTATCAAGTAATTGGTTTACAATTTTAAACTGTTCAGCTTTTTATTGATAGGAAAATTCTTCATTTCCAACCTGTTAGTTATATCTCTTTTTATTTAATTGCAATACATTTCGCATTTGTCAAAAATGGGTACCAACAACTTCGAATCCCTTATTTCCCATGCCCACAAAGAAACCTACACAAAAGGATTAACATTTGGAAATAAAGTTAATTAGGAATCTCATGATGAGTGTGTAAGATTGCATGTGCAGAAAGGATTAATTAATGGTAAATATACATCAACATCTGTGATGCTTTCAAATAAACGTTTTGCCACATGTATATTAAAATGATATTCTCATGCAGGCACGGTCACTGAAGGGCTGACGTGGCTTTCTGGAGCAGCTGAACCATTATGGGATACACTGGTGCAAATTCCTTTGCTTCTCGAGTTCTGACAGATTGGACGTAAGCTTCCAGGGCTCCCCTAAATACATAAATATATTTAAAAAGAGCAAAATTAAACATTATCCTGCAGTAATCAAACATTTCAGAAGAACCAACATTTTTCCACTAGGTCAAATATAACTATGACATCCATCTAACCAAATGATTTATGTAACTCAGTCATTGGAGTAAATACAAATACTGTCCTTTATTCACAACATTTCTTACTAATCAGCAGTTTTGAAGTGCACATGCAAACTGCGAAAATAGGGCATTTTACGCATGAGTGTAACTTGCAATAAGCACGCACAGGCTAGCCATAAACTGCAAGAGTGTGCATGGTTACAGGCATGGCTTGTGAACCATTCCATGGGGATTTTACACAGAATGCCATAGTTATTAGAAATGATCACTTTTTTTGACCAGTCTTTTAACTATGAGCCCATCTCCTTCCAGGTATCTGCACAAACTTAAAAATACCAAGAATGTGCTAAATGTGCTAAGCCTTTACCAAATTACCAGCAAATTCGTTAGATGGGGCTAAAGCTATGGCAATTTTTTTTTTAAACTGCCAAGATATCTAAATAATTAAATCACTTGAAGCACGCTGACATCTTTTTCAAATACTAAGATATCAAAAACGACTGAACGGATTCACACCAAACCAAGTAAAGGCACAAGTTCGGTGACCTTCCATTCAGTCTTTGCAAAGTTTCCAATGGTATTTAAAATGGGAACCACTCATTTAAAAAAAAAAAAATCTTTCCCTTGTGACCAGATCTGCAGGAAACGTGATGTGCACGAAACTAAGCCAGATTTTAATTTTTTGTGTTGGAAAGTTTTGAGCAGATTCGTCAAACAGCACTAATGTTATAAACAAAGAAAAATAAAACCTTTATGATGCAAACTCCTATCTAACCATAATTACAGAGAGTCGTAATGACTTACTCTGTAATACATGCATATTCACATTCAATTAAAAACAAGGTATGGTTGTAGCTCAAAAGCGAGAAACTACTTAAATTCGCCAGTCATTGTTTATAATGCACACCATCATTGAGGTCACCCACCAAGTTTAACTCTTGCGCAACGACATTTTTTCTAGTGCACTGGCAAATAGGTGTTCTGAGCATGGCAGGCGGCATGAGTTTGGTGCGCGCTGTGCACACTGATTACCATCATTGCTACATTTCAGTGGTTTTGAGCACTTAACTCAGTTTTTAACAGTTTTTTCCATTGAATTTCTATGTATTTTTTTATGGTACACTTTATTCACAATCCTTGCATTAACAGCCTTCAGATATGTGCAGCAGGTATTGGTTGGAAGGACTGGCCATGGTCTCTGTGCTTGTTCCTCTGCCGCATGGTCTTCGGCCATGTGCAGCAGGGCCCTGTGGCTAACCCTGCACCCAACCCGCCTCAGGTGGTGGCAAAGGCTGTGTCCAGAAGGAGTTGGCTGCTGTGGTGAGTTGGGCGCAGGCAAGATCCCTCGCCCAACTGCTGTGCACATAGCCTTTGGCAGGGCATTAAATGGGATGAAAAAACTGAAGGGTCCCTTAAAGGGGCGTGGCCAATGTAATTAAGGAAGCGGCTTAAAACACCTACGTTAAAAAACTGTGCTTAGCATAGTGTGCCGCCCGTCTGGCATTTTGTTGTTTCTATTGTTGCAACCCAATATATATAGTGCAGCAAGTAACATTACACCTACAACAAGCCAGGGCTATTGGCTTTGCCAATGGTTGTTAGCCGCATAAGATAAATAAGCAACAACTATGACTTAGTTGTATATATAATATTGCAAATACTTCCATTCTGAAATAATGAGACTGAGAAAGAACTAAAACGAGTCTCTTTGAAGTTACACCAAAGGCAGAGAAGGGTGGCACTGCTGTAGAATTAAGATGTATCTGTTCACCGAGGGTTAGGGCAAAAATGGAGAGCCCCATAGGGACCTGTCTCAGCCTCTGCTTTTTAGAACTGTTGGTGCTGAGCACCGGCAGGACCCGGCCCACTTAAAGCCCTAAGCTCTGATTCTACCTAGCTTCTTCCTTTCCATATTTCTGTCTCACCCCTTTGTCTTTTTCGTTAATCCTTTAGAAAGATTTGTTTTAGTTTTTTTAGAAGTGTCGCTTGAATCGACTTTTTAGATAGGCAGCTATTTCAATCACATTTTTACTTTTCTACCTTTTCTTCCTGGCATGTTAATCGAGTTTTGCACTTCTCTGGGTCCCCCCGCCCCACCACCACCCCTGCCCTATGATCTGACACTTGTTATATTGACTCCTCTTTCCTGTCGAAATTTTACTCCTCAACACAAAAGTCACGATCCAGAATCAATTTGCGAATTTCAGGATTGCAAAAAAAAACCCAGAGACTTTCATTGACCAATCACATTTGTCAAAAAATTCAAATGTGATTGACTGGAGTCACGAATAACTGAATCACGATTTAAAATAGATATTTACTTATTTTTGTAGAACAGGGCCACATGCACTAAAATGGGAGTACTGGCAACGAGAATGTCCTGCTCAAAAGGATATATAGAATTTGCGTGCACAAAAACTTTTTCTTAACTTTTGATACATATGACTCGTACCATAGATTCAAGACGGATGTTGTTTATTCACATCCTCTTACTCATACATCTTATGTACATCACATAGTCAATATTCACATATGTGCCCATAGAATCAAGGAAGAAGGAAAAGGGGGGGGGGTTTGTGTTGGGAAGGGAGGTTTTGTGCAGATAAGGGTGGTGGACAGACCATTTAGAAAAATAACATGTGATATAACAATATTCTATATGTTTAAATCACAAGGGTGCTAAGTTCAGTCACCACACACTCAGGACGTGATGTGAGAGGGGGGCACCGATAATTTGGTAAAATGGATTCGTTAAAGGGCCAGCAGGCTCCTCAGGCGGGTGAGCGTGGGGTAGTACCTAATCACAGCCCGTCGGTGGCAATGTCGACAGCCTGATCTCAAAAACGAACCCAGGGTGCGGTATTCCGTGCATTAATCGCGAAGAAGATCATTTGGGACCAGCAACTCAGTCAAGGGGACAGCCGCTCCCTGCCGTGGTTGAGTGTACAAACACTCAACCACGGCAGGGAGCGGCTGTCCCCTTGACTGAGTTGCTGATGAAGACCCCATTGTAAGGTGCAATCAACCTACACACGACAGGGGTCGAAACGTCGACTGTTTTTACATGTGACCTACCCAATTTTACAACAATGGATTAATGATTGTGTAAACATTGTATATGGGATAGGAACAAATTGCTGTTCATCAATGTGTGTGGTGACTGAACTTAGCACCCTTGTGATTTAAACATATAGAATATTGTTATATCACATGTTATTTTTCTAAATGGTCTGTCCACCACCCTCATCTGCACAAAACCTCCCTTCACAACACAAACCCCCCTCCCCCTTTTCCTTCTTCCTTGATTCTATGGGCACATATGTGAATATTGACTATGTGATGTACATAAGATGTATGAGTAAGAGGATGTGAATAAACAACATCCGTCTTGAAACTATGGTACGAGTCATATGTATCAAAAGTTAAGAAAAAGTTTTTGTGCACGCAAATTCTATATAGTCTGGGACCCCTATTTATGTACCAATCGTTACCCAGGTCCCAGTACCTTTGGGTCAACCCTTTAATTGTAACCCCTGCTCAAAAGGATGGCTGATTATGGTTGAATCAGCCAAGTTTGAGTGGTTTGCTAAAAGTGTTCAACTTGGCCATGAGCCGAAAGGAAATGAGCAGAAGATTACCATGGCAAGTAAGAAAATAAGTTACTTACCTGTAAATGTGGTTCTCCAGTATTGGTATCTGTCATAGAGTCACATGCTTGAATCATTCCCCGTTGTCTAAGTGGGAGCCTCACAGTACTTATAAAGCAGTAAGTAATAACGTTAATATTGAAGTCAATGGAACAAAAACATTTTACTTTAATAGCTCGTCCTAGTCATTAGGAATGGCCCACAGTACAGCCAATCAGAGCACAGCACCATCTAGATCCCTCACCACAGAGGCTGCAGGCTCTCAGATTTTCTAGCACTAGTGATAAGTAAAGATAATGGAATAGCTAGGTGAGCCTCTATGGGGAGGAGGTTGAGTCGCATGTTAATCTATGAAAGATACCAATACTGGGGAACCACAATTAGAGGTAAGTAGCTTATTTTCTTCTCCAGCATTGGATCTTTCATAGATTCAGATGCTTGAATCAGAATAGTTACATTGGAAAATATTCATATATTTGAATACATATATATATATATATATATATATACATATATATATATATATATATATATATATATATATATATATATATATATGTATATTCCAGATTGGCTCCAAATTTAGCAAGACCCCTGGCGCTTCTCTCTTCGGTGCGGCACTCCTTAGCCGAGCCCAGCCTTTATTTATCCTGCACACCTCTTCACAAACGGAAGAATCAAGTACGCACTCACAAAGTTCTTGCGCTTTCCCAGATTTTATTTTTTCATGATTTCCAGCGTATCCGCGTATCAGCACAAAAAACCGACGCGTTTCGCTGTACACACACAGCTTGCTCACGGTTAATTATATGTATATATATATATAGCCCCTGCTTTCATGAGGACAGACGCGGTTGAGGTACTTACCTCTCCCTGTGGCAATCTGCACTGCGCATATAGCCCCCGCATTTTGGACTTTTTGGTGGCAGAGGCTGTGATGGTACGAGGAGACTCGAGGAGGGGCTGCATGATCTCAGAACAGACTGGTGTTTCATCGCGTCTTGCTCCCTGTGGGTCCCGTGACAGAGGGTAACATCTATCTACTCCCTCCCCCAATTTCCACCAACCCAGATTGCTGACATACCTGGGCTTTCTGGGAGTTGTAGTTCGGAGTACTTACACGAGCTGCAACAGGTGAGCTCCATTTGCAAGGGGGAGGAGCGGGCCAGTGCTCACAGCATCATAGGAGGCAGGACACACACTCTCACCGTGGCTGTTATTCTGGTGATGGGCGCTGAGGAAGGCGGAAGCCGAAATGCATTCGCCGCCACTGGATTTGCACTGAGAAAATAAAGCCTCTTCAACAAGTTTCTCCTCTGGGCTTCTGCTTCTGCTTCTTTCCTTGTTGGAGGGAGGTTCCTGTTCATATTTTCGCGCTTGCCAGCAGCGTGTTACAGAAGCCCCTGTCACGTCGAGGGTCTGGACTGTCAACTGGCACGCCTCACGGCTCACTTTGTTTCTTCCAGGAATGGAATGGGTCCGGACCCGCCCCTGCTTTCATGAGGACAGACGCGGTTGAGGTACTTACCTCTCCCTGTGGCAATCTGCACTGCGCATATAGCCCCCGCATTTTGGACTTTTTGGTGGCAGAGGCTGTGATGGTACGAGGAGACTCGAGGAGGGGCTGCATGATCTCAGAACAGACTGGTGTTTCATCGCGTCTTGCTCCCTGTGGGTCCCGTGACAGAGGGTAACATCTATCTACTCCCTCCCCCAATTTCCACCAACCCAGATTGCTGACATACCTGGGCTTTCTGGGAGTTGTAGTTCGGAGTACTTACACGAGCTGCAACAGGTGAGCTCCATTTGCAAGGGGGAGGAGCGGGCCAGTGCTCACAGCATCATAGGAGGCAGGACACACACTCTCACCGTGGCTGTTATTCTGGTGATGGGCGCTGAGGAAGGCGGAAGCCGAAATGCATTCGCCGCCACTGGATTTGCACTGAGAAAATAAAGCCTCTTCAACAAGTTTCTCCTCTGGGCTTCTGCTTCTGCTTCTTTCCTTGTTGGAGGGAGGTTCCTGTTCATATTTTCGCGCTTGCCAGCAGCGTGTTACAGAAGCCCCTGTCACGTCGAGGGTCTGGACTGTCAACTGGCACGCCTCACGGCTCACTTTGTTTCTTCCAGGAATGGAATGGGTCCGGACCCGCCCCTGCTTTCATGAGGACAGACGCGGTTGAGGTACTTACCTCTCCCTGTGGCAATCTGCACTGCGCATATAGCCCCCGCATTTTGGACTTTTTGGTGGCAGAGGCTGTGATGGTACGAGGAGACTCGAGGAGGGGCTGCATGATCTCAGAACAGACTGGTGTTTCATCGCGTCTTGCTCCCTGTGGGTCCCGTGACAGAGGGTAACATCTATCTACTCCCTCCCCCAATTTCCACCAACCCAGATTGCTGACATACCTGGGCTTTCTGGGAGTTGTAGTTCGGAGTACTTACACGAGCTGCAACAGGTGAGCTCCATTTGCAAGGGGGAGGAGCGGGCCAGTGCTCACAGCATCATAGGAGGCAGGACACACACTCTCACCGTGGCTGTTATTCTGGTGATGGGCGCTGAGGAAGGCGGAAGCCGAAATGCATTCGCCGCCACTGGATTTGCACTGAGAAAATAAAGCCTCTTCAACAAGTTTCTCCTCTGGGCTTCTGCTTCTGCTTCTTTCCTTGTTGGAGGGAGGTTCCTGTTCATATTTTCGCGCTTGCCAGCAGCGTGTTACAGAAGCCCCTGTCACGTCGAGGGTCTGGACTGTCAACTGGCACGCCTCACGGCTCACTTTGTTTCTTCCAGGAATGGAATGGGTCCGGACCCGCCCCTGCTTTCATGAGGACAGACGCGGTTGAGGTACTTACCTCTCCCTGTGGCAATCTGCACTGCGCATATAGCCCCCGCATTTTGGACTTTTTGGTGGCAGAGGCTGTGATGGTACGAGGAGACTCGAGGAGGGGCTGCATGATCTCAGAACAGACTGGTGTTTCATCGCGTCTTGCTCCCTGTGGGTCCCGTGACAGAGGGTAACATCTATCTACTCCCTCCCCCAATTTCCACCAACCCAGATTGCTGACATACCTGGGCTTTCTGGGAGTTGTAGTTCGGAGTACTTACACGAGCTGCAACAGGTGAGCTCCATTTGCAAGGGGGAGGAGCGGGCCAGTGCTCACAGCATCATAGGAGGCAGGACACACACTCTCACCGTGGCT
The DNA here is from genome assembly GCF_964261635.1 of Lissotriton helveticus. Taxonomy (NCBI): domain Eukaryota; kingdom Metazoa; phylum Chordata; class Amphibia; order Caudata; family Salamandridae; genus Lissotriton; species Lissotriton helveticus. The sequence goes on along the minus strand of NC_136057.1, from coordinate 1,265,427,321 downwards.
GTTATTCTGGTGATGGGCGCTGAGGAAGGCGGAAGCCGAAATGCATTCGCCGCCACTGGATTTGCACTGAGAAAATAAAGCCTCTTCAACAAGTTTCTCCTCTGGGCTTCTGCTTCTGCTTCTTTCCTTGTTGGAGGGAGGTTCCTGTTCATATTTTCGCGCTTGCCAGCAGCGTGTTACAGAAGCCCCTGTCACGTCGAGGGTCTGGACTGTCAACTGGCACGCCTCACGGCTCACTTTGTTTCTTCCAGGAATGGAATGGGTCCGGACCCGCCCCTGCTTTCATGAGGACAGACGCGGTTGAGGTACTTACCTCTCCCTGTGGCAATCTGCACTGCGCATATAGCCCCCGCATTTTGGACTTTTTGGTGGCAGAGGCTGTGATGGTATGAGGAGACTCGAGGAGGGGCTGCATGATCTCAGAACAGACTGGTGTTTCATCGCGTCTTGCTCCCTGTGGGTCCCGTGACAGAGGGTAACATCTATCTACTCCCTCCCCCAATTTCCACCAACCCAGATTGCTGACATACCTGGGCTTTCTGGGAGTTGTAGTTCGGAGTACTTACACGAGCTGCAACAGGTGAGCTCCATTTGCAAGGGGGAGGAGCGGGCCAGTGCTCACAGCATCATAGGAGGCAGGACACACACTCTCACCGTGGCTGTTATTCTGGTGATGGGCGCTGAGGAAGGCGGAAGCCGAAATGCATTCGCCGCCACTGGATTTGCACTGAGAAAATAAAGCCTCTTCAACAAGTTTCTCCTCTGGGCTTCTGCTTCTGCTTCTTTCCTTGTTGGAGGGAGGTTCCTGTTCATATTTTCGCGCTTGCCAGCAGCGTGTTACAGAAGCCCCTGTCACGTCGAGGGTCTGGACTGTCAACTGGCACGCCTCACGGCTCACTTTGTTTCTTCCAGGAATGGAATGGGTCCGGACCCGCCCCTGCTTTCATGAGGACAGACGCGGTTGAGGTACTTACCTCTCCCTGTGGCAATCTGCACTGCGCATATAGCCCCCGCATTTTGGACTTTTTGGTGGCAGAGGCTGTGATGGTACGAGGAGACTCGAGGAGGGGCTGCATGATCTCAGAACAGACTGGTGTTTCATCGCGTCTTGCTCCCTGTGGGTCCCGTGACAGAGGGTAACATCTATCTACTCCCTCCCCCAATTTCCACCAACCCAGATTGCTGACATACCTGGGCTTTCTGGGAGTTGTAGTTCGGAGTACTTACACGAGCTGCAACAGGTGAGCTCCATTTGCAAGGGGGAGGAGCGGGCCAGTGCTCACAGCATCATAGGAGGCAGGACACACACTCTCACCGTGGCTGTTATTCTGGTGATGGGCGCTGAGGAAGGCGGAAGCCGAAATGCATTCGCCGCCACTGGATTTGCACTGAGAAAATAAAGCCTCTTCAACAAGTTTCTCCTCTGGGCTTCTGCTTCTGCTTCTTTCCTTGTTGGAGGGAGGTTCCTGTTCATATTTTCGCGCTTGCCAGCAGCGTGTTACAGAAGCCCCTGTCACGTCGAGGGTCTGGACTGTCAACTGGCACGCCTCACGGCTCACTTTGTTTCTTCCAGGAATGGAATGGGTCCGGACCCGCCCCTGCTTTCATGAGGACAGACGCGGTTGAGGTACTTACCTCTCCCTGTGGCAATCTGCACTGCGCATATAGCCCCCGCATTTTGGACTTTTTGGTGGCAGAGGCTGTGATGGTACGAGGAGACTCGAGGAGGGGCTGCATGATCTCAGAACAGACTGGTGTTTCATCGCGTCTTGCTCCCTGTGGGTCCCGTGACAGAGGGTAACATCTATCTACTCCCTCCCCCAATTTCCACCAACCCAGATTGCTGACATACCTGGGCTTTCTGGGAGTTGTAGTTCGGAGTACTTACACGAGCTGCAACAGGTGAGCTCCATTTGCAAGGGGGAGGAGCGGGCCAGTGCTCACAGCATCATAGGAGGCAGGACACACACTCTCACCGTGGCTGTTATTCTGGTGATGGGCGCTGAGGAAGGCGGAAGCCGAAATGCATTCGCCGCCACTGGATTTGCACTGAGAAAATAAAGCCTCTTCAACAAGTTTCTCCTCTGGGCTTCTGCTTCTGCTTCTTTCCTTGTTGGAGGGAGGTTCCTGTTCATATATATATATATATATATATATATATATATATTAACAAACAATTTGTCCTGTCGCAGCGGGAGCTCGTTCCGGTGGGTGCCCGCGAAGAGACCAGGGCAGTGTCTCTGGTTAATCCAATACAAAAAAGAAAAGAATATCGCGGCACACTTCTTAGTTTTCTCGCAGTTGTTTATTCAAACGTGACACAACACCTCCTAGGCGTTTCGAACCGTAGTTCCTGTTCACGGTAGTATTAGTGATTAGTCCCTTTTCACTTTCCATATTTATATCATTACACACCCCTTTCATTTTCTGGGGCATGATGGAACTTGTAGTTTCAACAATATTGTCAATATGCATTACATCATGCATTACAGAATGTGGGTTGTGCATATCAGCGAGGACTGTTTTTTAGTTACAGCATAGTAAGCGTGCCTATCTTTAAAGGATCCTTCGCTTCCTTAACGCTCGTGATGCACACGTGCGTGTTAAATCAACTGTCACGGTACCTGATAATTGATTTTGTGCGTAACTTAGGACTTAATGTCGGTTGCAATTAAGGGCTGAGTGCCCTACATCCCCGCTGTTGTGCTGTATCCCACATTGTGTATTTTCATATAGTCACTTGCTGTGAGTTCCCATATCCAACATATTCGGTCTGTCACTAGAGGCAATTGATTACTAGTTTAACGATAATCTGGAGAGTATAATTACACTATTGTAGCAGACATACCTTTTCCAAACTTCATCAATATTACTACATTATAAATGGACATACAGTTCTTCATCGCCGTTCAGGCCAGCCGGCTGCTTGGTTCTGAACCTTATGATTAACTTTGATTCCAATCGTCTCAATCTTTGTGTACGGTTGCCACCTCTTTCATGTTGTGGGATGCTTGCCAGTCCAAAGAATTTCACATCAAGCCAGGTTTTAGTTTCATGACTGGCCATATGTTTTGCAATGGCATATGAGTGGTCACCGTTTTGGATTGCACGAATGTGTTGCAATATTCTGATTTTGAGGGAACATGTCGTGCTCCCTATGTAGGCTTTGCCACAAAAACATTGTAACATATACACACCGTACGATGAGTCACAAGTAATACTGGTTCTAATTATGAAGTTTTTCCCATCTGGGTCATTCAAGTTCTTAATGTTTTTTCTTATTTTACAAGCCTTGCAAGTTGGACATTTGCTGAATCCTCTTTTTCTCATGTCCAGCCAGGAGTCTGGTTTTTTCATTTCAAAGTGACTTTGAGTTAGTTGATCTGCAAGGTTAGGAGCCCTTTTGTATGCAATCAGTGGGTGGTCACCAATAGTCATTCCTATATCTGGGTCTTTACGCAATACATGCCAATATTTCATCAAGGCTTTTTGTATTTTATGACTCTCCTTGCTGAATGTTATTATCAACCGTGGCTGGTCCTCCTTTTGATTAGTTTTTCGTGAAGTTCCCTCTGTGGATTGATTCCTTTGATGGTCCTTATTTAGAAGAGTATCTGCTCTTGTTTTGGTACGTGCTCTTGTTTCACATGCGTTGAGATCTGTTGTTTTATATCCTCTTTGTTTGAAGCGTTCCTTGGTCTCTTTGAATTTCTTCTCCATTTCAATGTCCTCCGAGCAATTTCTTTTCATCCGTAATAGCTCTTCATACGGAATGCTCTTTTTAGGTTTCGCTGGAGGGCGGAGCTCTTAGCTCCGCCTCCAGAGAAATCTCTTGATTTTAGTAAGGACTCTGGAATACGCCCCCCTGTCCCATTGGCTAGCTCCATAAATGGAGGCTAGCCATTGGAACAGAGATCTGTCTGTCAAGGCCGGACCAGATTCGGGGGCGTTCCCGAGATTTTTTCCCTGGGCGTTCCCAGGTGAGTGCTCTGCCTTTTGATTACCCTTTCCCGCCCCCTCCCGTTGTCTGTGCGCCGTTCCCGCCCCTGTAAACACGCCCCCAATCTGAAAAATTCAGGAGTTGCTGGCCGCCATTTTTTTTGGGTCCCACGACGGAAGATTAGTCACCCGGCTCACGGCAGACAATGGAGTTGCTCGGCCTGCCCTGCTCCCTCCACCCCGCCTCCCTCTCCTCACACTGGCTCTCCTAACCCGGGCTGCTGCAGGCACCCCCATGAGTCCCGCAGCGTGTGAGCACAGCCGCGGTGCGAGCCACGTTTCCAGCGAGGTTCGCACCGCTCTTTGTCCCCTGGGCGCCCCTGGTACTCTCCGTAGCCTGCGCTCCCTCCTGACGTCCACACCGGACCCAGAGACCAGACCGCTGTCCGTTCCCGCCCCCCCCCCCGTGCTTCATGTTTTTCGAGCGCACATGGCCGTGGGCGGGGTTGCCGATCTAGGAAATGCATGTCCCTATTTGACGTACTAGTGACCTGTCTCGATGCCTCTTACTGGGGGAGAGCGTTACTGAATGCATGAAGCAGGGGTAAAAACCTACATGCAATTAAGACAAATATGCACACTTTTAACATGGGGATATAATTTGCAAGTGTGATTTTTTGCCAATGATAAACTCATTAGTTTAAAATGAAAATGATCTTTTATGTGCTGTGACGCCTAATATATTGGAGCTTGGCCCAATGCGTGCCAGGCAAAGGGGCAGAGCTCCCCTGCATGGGCAGAGGGCCGCCGCTGCCACTTTGCGTGCCAGCTGACGCGGCAGAGCTGAAGTTACTTGAGGACAGGCTGGCTCCCAGGTCTGGGCCTGCTGCTTCAGCAGTGCGTCTGTGCGGGGGGCGGGGGGCTGGGGGAGGCCCCGGCCGGCCCATTGGGCTCTGCCGGGCATCTGGTTTCGGGTTTTACGTGCTTGTGTTTACAAAGCTGGCGGCCGAGCGAGCAGATGCAGTTTCACAACAATAGCTCTCGTTGCGCAGGAGCCCGACCACCAGCAGCGGGGGCACCAGCGAACCGAGAGGGGGGCACCTCAGCAGCGACGGTCCCAGCAGAGCGGGAGAGAGGCGAGGAGGGGCCCGGGCACTGCGGCCACCGTCCTCTCTGCTGACACAAGCACCGGAAGGAGGGCAGAGGCCGAGCGATGGGCTCAATGATCGGCAGCGTGGCCCGGGGGAAGGAGGAGGCCGAGCCCCCGGTCCTCTCCTACCCGCCGCTGGGGGACTCCGGGGAGCCCGAGCCCTCCGCCTTCTATTGCTCCGTGTGCCTGGAGGTGCTGTGCCGCCCCGTGAGGACCCGCTGCGGACACGTGTGAGTAACCCCTGCCCTGGCGCCCCACGGGTCCTCGTGGTCTCTGTGCCACCTCACGCGTGCGTGCCCACACCTGTCTCTGCACCCACAGTGCGACAGCTGTCCCCATAAAAAAGCTGGTATGCCTCCTGTATCACTGAAAGTTTTCCACAGCGGTCAATATTTACTAATTACAACATCTGTCTTTCTCTCTAATCTTATTTCCTACAGTGCTTTTCTGCACTCAACCCCTTTGTCTTGTTTTGCGCGCCTCTCTAATTGTAGCGATTGTTTTTTGTCTTTGTTTTGCTCTCGTGATGTTTCGAGTTGTGCATTCTCCCTTTTCTCCACAGCTGGCAGCAGCCCCCCTGGGATCGGCTGTTGCCTTTGTGCTGAGGCCACGTGCTCACTCAGTACAGTAGCAGACTGGATCCCACACACGAGAGTGTTTTTTTACACATCGTCCCATAGGCTTTTACACCAAAAACGAAGAGACAAAACTTACTTTCTGTCACGATCTCTTTTAAAATAGTCACTTCCCCACCAAGTTAAGGCACTTTTTAATCCCTATGTCAATACTGTGTCTTCTATGTGAAGGGGGAAAAGTAAAACAAAGAAGGGTGGGGGGGTTGAGTATTCCAGCGGCAGGCACACTGTTGCCAGCGCAGTCCTAAAGCGCAACGGAGTGAAGCAAGCTAGATTGGTGCACAAAGGACAACACAGGGGGTTTAACTGACGGTACAGCGTCACAACGTTACTTTATATTTATACAGTTTAAACATGGCTTCAGGGTGTTTGATGGCATGATAAGATATAATAACACCCATGATCTTTTGGGGGGGGGAAATCATATTTCCACTATTTTCTACAAACAAAAAGTATTTTTAGAGCTGGACAGAAAGTTGCAGCAGCTCATGCCAGCAGCCACTTTTTCCTACAGCACGTTTTGTAGTTATTAAAGTGAAAGAGGAGGTTCTGGCGGTTCACGCTCGGTGCCATTTTGAAAATCCACCTGTTGTTTGAGGCCTTTGTGCGATGAGCAGGTGGAGGCTGTCCACCTATGCATCCCACAGCTACCTCTTGCCGCACATAGCAGAGGCAATATTTAATGCGCCCAAAAGCATATTGAAAACGTTGGACCTGCCAGATATGAAATGACTTAATCTGCGCGGAACAAGAGGTCAAAATAGAGGTGGCATTTTGATTTTTTTTTAAAACAGGGACTGCCCCCGAAAAACAGGACTCGTCGCAGCTCTCGTGAGAGCCCTGAAACCCACGGGTGGACACTTCTGGCTGTGACTTGAAATTAGAAAATATGTTGGGGCATAGTCATATACTGCTTTTGTAGTACATTTTATACTACTAACATACTACAAAACGTTATTAAGTAACCTACGCGCAGAGGCCTCTTCTCTGATCTTTCATGCGGTGGCCCGGCTTTAAAAGTTAGACATTGGACCAAGCGCTACTTTGGTGGAGCAAAAGATAAAACATGTTTTCATTAGAAACGTTCGAATTGTAAACAATGCGTGACGTTGAAGGGTGTCATGGTTTCTAATGCAAATAAGGTACCACCCCCGTTAACCAGTTTGGTGCTAAAATACATCCACAGTTATGGTGCAGTGGGCCCCTCTCACCACTGGGCCCCAGTGCCGCTGCACTGATGACCACTGCTCCCCTACACACTAAACCTGTAAAAATGCAGTAATGGTTTAATTATATCTGATATCCTGGTGAACAATAGCATATACCTATGCAACAAAGCCTCAAATGCTGTCATCGTCCCATAAGTAGTTGCATTTCAGCTAAATTGCACGTGCATGCGGACTTATTTGTAAATGTGCAACTCTTAAAAAATGCCATGTTTAAAACTTGACACGATGCATCATGTGTTTCTTTCTGACAGACATGCATTTCCTGTGCAGTGACAATGCACTGGGAGACACGCAGAGTGACGCATTAACTTGTCGTGAAGTGCCTGCATGTTTCATTTTAGTGGTGTTTTTGTTATATATTACAATAGAGAGAGGACTACCCCCCCCCCCCCACCCCCCGTTCCCACACACTAGAATCAAATTGCAGTTCGGGGTCGCAGATCCATGTAATTAGAATAAAGCCATCTTTCATCCCAAGTTTCTGTCCGTTGTGGAGCTGTGACCAGCATACATTGTAACTTCTTAAACTGACCAGCATACATTGTAACTTCTTAAACTCCCACTCCTGGCTGGCTGTGAGGCACTGCCAAGCACACGCTGATCACGTGAAGCCATTTTCTTTGTTGCAGTCCATTTTATGAATTATGGGAAAAAGCCATTTTGTAGCAGAAAGAACATTTGTGTTTTTTTCAATCAAAAAGCAATGCACGATGAATGGTCCTTTGTGATGTCATTTTAACATTGCACCTTAACAAAAAGAGATTTCAGAAGGCATTGCAACAAAGAGGCTTTCTCATGAGCGAAAAAAACGTGGTTAATTGTTAGGGGGCAGGCGACGATCTGTAGAACCGGCCACATAGCCCCATTGGTCTAACACATCTACTGCCAAAATGGCTGCATCCTGCACGCTACATGCTTAAATGCCGTCCTGCTAACTCGGCCTGTTATCCCCCCAAAGTCATTAAAACGAGTACAACTCAGCAAACGCTACAATACACCCAATAAATATTTGCATTGTTTTACAGCGCTTTAAACTGGGGATTAACCTGTTTTTAAGCACTCCTGGGTTTCTTTGGATGCGGACTTTCAGCCAGGAAGAGCTCTAGTGTCTCTGCCTTAGCATCACACAATTTGGTCACCTGTGGGTCCAAGGGTGTCTGTCAGTTGTGGTTCCACAGCTGGGCTGTTAGAACACGAATTTGCCATAACAGATTCACTATATTGGAGTGAACCGCCCCAGCAAGTTTCCCTTCGACCCTTTCCCTGGAAATACCAGGCGTATGAACTTGAATGCTGTTTAGATGAGCTGATGCTGGTTGGCATGCAGCCCGCTTTAAGGCATGGCATTGCATTTTCTTTTAATGGGTAACTCTAGACCTACAACAAACAAGCCTCTCTCTGGACTTTGCTCTTCTCTTTTTTAGGTCTGCCATTAACAAAGACGGTTTGATTTTATTACAACAATGCATATAATTTTGGGGTTTTACAAAGAAAGTGACAAACCAAAACACTAACTCAAAGCCAAAAGACTGTCTGCCACAGCCCAGGCCTGTTGGCTTTGACAATGCTTCTGAGCCTCTGAGCAGGCATATTGCCCGTGGATTAGGGGCTTAGACAAGGATGAAGAAGATCACATTGGGGGTACTATACCACCCAACATACTTGATCTGACTCTAGGAGGACATTGGCATGGGACAACACCGTACAAAACGTGTTGATAAGTGATTCTTTTCATTGTTCAGCCCTGATGAAGTCCTAAGGGACGAAATGCGTTGGGCTGATTGCAATTTGTTTTGATACAAACAACTCAATAAAAAGTTGGTAGAACAACAAAACCGAGGAATTGAATTTATTTGAACCGTCTTTTTGGATGTATATGGACATTGCAACATATGAAACTTATTCATTATGGGGTGTGATGCAGGAATTGGAATGTTTGGCTTTTCGATTAACTGAACTGCCAGCACCATGTTTATGGAATCAACAGTATTTACTATGCATGCCCTTTATAAAAAAAAGCCCATCTCTAATTTCCTTATTACAGGTCCCGCCTCTAGTCACCTGTAATAAAGAAATTACCTTGCTGCTCAACCGTAATAGGTAATTACAGTTGAGTTCGGACTCCATAATGCCTGCTGTCAGAGCCAGCGGCCAGGATGAAAGGCAGACCACGGAGCATAATTACAGTTGCAGTTTTATCACTGCTTGCTAAAGCATTCTTTTAGTCCTCTTTTGCTGGAGGACTCCAAGTAGCATTGGCTTTTAAATATTTTTTTCCTGCACCTATTAATGAAAGTCTAGCAAACCTTTCAGTATTGTTTGACAACACTGGGGCGTGAATTTGCAGAAAATGCTTTTAAAGTTGTTCTCGAAAGGGCCCCGCAAAATACGTTTTTGCCTTGGAGACACAGAAATCTGTAAGTTGGCACTGATTTTAAGGTCCTGCCTTTGGGACGTTCAGCCTATATTCCTTACTCCAAAGCTCTCAGAATCCCATCCATTGCTTGTGACGATTTGAGCTCGGCCCCTTCTGAGTATTTGGGAAGGCACACCTTTGCATGTCACAAGCTGTTTCATTTCCTGTAGCCCTCCAATTGAAACTGAAACGTTTTAAAAGCTGGAGAGTCGATCATACTCGTAGAATTTACCTGCGCTTTGTTTGTCATGCTGCTGGCCAAAATCGCTTTAGAGCCTTTCATCTTTTAGGGAGAAGTCTGCATTTGTGGTCGAGAATGCATCTGCTTGTCTGCGCTGCTGTCGGTTGTGAAGGTGTGGGAAACTCCAAAACCAATTTTTATCCTCACAGGTTTGCCATAAGGTTTCGTTTTCAGTTTGCAAAAAGGTATTTTTTCTATTTCTTTTTATTTGTTTAATTCAACGTGACTGTCTCATTGTTCTTCTTGGTATTGTTTCAGGCGTGTCTCTTTTAGTAATGTATGCATTTCCCTTGCCTCTGATTTCTCGAAGTGGTGGTTGGAATATTGAAAACACTGGTGAACTTCAAATGGTATCAAACTAGGACCATTCATTATATGCCACTATTCATGTATAATACTGTATTGTTCGTTTTGGTATACAAGTAGTCGTACATGCGTGCAACATTGGTCTCCCAAAGCGATACCTACTTTTTTCATGGGAGGGAAGTGTACACTCCTGTAGCCCATGTTGTGTCTTTGCGTTATGTTTTCGTTAAGCTTGTTCAAAGCCTTTGCACAAGCCACAGCTATTAATTGTCAGTGCTTCCAAATGATGGGTAATTTATGGTTCTAGCCTCCAGATATTGGGTATGACATCTGAGTGTGATTTGTGACACATTATTGCACAGTATAGGTGTAGATGGCTTTTTATGTAGTGTACCAGAAAGAGGTACACTATGTTGAACCCTTATTGGTTTACAGGTCTTAAATTAATAATCCTAAATGCTCTTTTGTGGTAGTGTGGACGAGCAGTTTAGGCTCATCTGAGGATAGTGTTAAGCTTTTGTTGTATTCAATGAGGTAATAAATGAGACACTCAAGAAGAAACTTGACACCAATTTAGAATATCCGTAATAAAGAGAGAGGAGGCCCCACAAACCCAAGGGACCAGGGCACTACTACTAGTGGTAAAAAAGTATCAATCCCTTAGGGAAATTCAGTTCACATTAACCCATACGCACCACACTTTAATTTTATCACTCCGCTTCAAAAGAGAAGACACCTCAACTGTAATACCACGACCACATTCTTTATTAAAAAAAATATATATATATAGTACAGATAAAAACACAGTGCCTGGTCAAAGTACCGCTTAGTTATTTATTTTTTTTTTTTACACCATATCAAGTTTCTAATACATATTAAAAAACATTACATTGTGTCACAAGTACATTTGATAATAAACAAGCATTTACAATGCAACGGTTTCGCCTTTGGAAAAGTTAGAGCTATTGGCAATGTAAATGACAATGCCATTTATTTATCTGTTTTCAAAACCAACACATAAATACAAATTTTGTCATTTACAATGCCAATAGCTCAAACTTTTCCAAAGGCGAAACCGTTGCATTGTAAATGCTTGTTTAGTTTCTGTGGGTGAAAGCTCAGGCCATGAAGGAGACTGTTTGTCGCTGTTTTCTTTCTATGGACAGTGGTTTGTATTTTCCCATTGGCTATGTATACCTTTGTGTCCAAGAAGTCTATCTCTTTGGAGCTGATAGTGTATGTGAATTTCAGTCTCACATTATTGTCATTCAGGCCACCGAAGAAAGTGAGGAAATCTGCTTCAGTACCTTTCCATAGGAGAAAAAGATCATCGATAAATCGTAGCCAGAGGGCCACTTTAGCCATATGATGGTCGTTTTCCTCTCTCCAAGCCACGCCTTTCTCCCACCATCCCATCATGAGATTAGCGTTGCTTGGAGAGAAGGAAACTACCATCGCCGTTCCACAGCATTGTTCATATAGGATTTTATTGAAAAGAAATACGTTGTTATGCAAGCACATGGAGATCAACTAACTCAAAGCACATGGACAATAATGTGGGACTGAAATTCACATACACTATCAGCTCCAAAGAGATAGACTTCTTGGACACAAAGGTATACATAGCCAATGGGAAAATACAAACCACTGTCCATAGAAAGAAAACAGCGACAAACAGTCTCCTTCATGGCCTGAGCTTTCACCCACAGAAACTAAAAAAGAGCATTCCGTATGGAGAGCTATCACGGATGAAAAGAAATTGCTCGGAGGACATTGAAATGGAGAAGAAATTCAAAGAGACCAAGGAACGCTTCAAACAAAGAGGATATAAAACAACAGATCTCAACGCATGTGAAACAAGAGCACGTACCAAAACAAGAGCAGATACTCTACTAAATAAGGACCATCAAAGGAATCAATCCACAGAGGGAACTTCACGAAAAACTAATCAAAAGGAGGAACAGCCACGGTTGATAATAACATTCAGCAAGGAGAGTCATAAAATACAAAAAGCCTTGATGAAATATTGGCATGTATTGCGTAAAGACCCAGATATAGGAATCACTATTGGTGACCACCCACTGATTGCATACAAAAGGGCTCCTAACCTTGCAGATCAACTAACTCAAAGTCACTTTGAAATGAAAAAAACAGAATCCTGGCTGGACATGAGAAAAAGAGGATTCAGCAAATGTCCAACTTGCAAGGCTTGTAAAATAGGAAAAAACATTAAGAACTTGAATGACCCAGGTGGGAAAAACTTCATAATTAGAACCAGTATTACTTGTGACTCATCGTACGTTGTGTATATGTTACAATGTTTTTGTGGCAAAGCCTACATAGGGAGCACGACATGTTCCCTCAAAATCAGAATATTGCAACACATTCGTGCAATCCAAAACGGTGACCACTCATATGCCATTGCAAAACATATGGCCAGTCATGAAACTAAAACCTGGCTTGATGTGAAATTCTTTGGACTGGCAAGCATCCCACAACATGAAAGAGGTGGCAACCGTACACAAAGATTGAGACGATTGGAATCGAAGTTAATCATAAGGTTCAGAACCAAGCAGCCGGCTGGCCTGAACGGCGATGAAGAACTGTATGTCCATTTATAATGTAGTAATATTGATGAAGTTTGGAAAAGGCATGTCTGCTACAATAGTGTAATTATACTCTCCAGATTATCGTTAAACTAGTAATCAATTGCCTCTAGTGACAGACCGAATATGTTGGATATGGGAACTCACAGCAAGTGACTATATGAAAATACACAATGTGGGATACAGCACAACAGCGGGGACGTAGGGCACTCAGCCCTTAATTGCAACCGACATTAAGTCCTAAGTTACGCACAAAATCAATTATCAGGTACCGTGACAGTTGATTTAACACGCACGTGTGCATCACGAGCGTTAAGGAAGCGAAGGATCCTTTAAAGATAGGCACGCTTACTATGCTGTAACTAAAAAACAGTCCTCGCTGATATGCACAACCCACATTCTGTAATGCATGATGTAATGCATATTGACAATATTGTTGAAACTACAAGTTCCATCATGCCCCAGAAAATGAAAGGGGTGTGTAATGATATAAATATGGAAAGTGAAAAGGGACTAATCACTAATACTACCGTGAACAGGAACTACGGTTCGAAACGCGTAGGAGGTGTTGTGTCACGTTTGAATAAACAACTGCGAGAAAACTAAGAAGTGTGCCGCGATATTCTTTTTTGTATTGGATATATATATATATATTTATTTTTTTACATTGCAGGTCTGTCTCACTTGTTCAGCATTTTTCAGTCTGACTTTACAAAATTACAGTCACCAATTAATACGTGCAACGTGTTGGTGTTATGCAAAGACAGGAAAGAAATACTTCCTCGCTCAGCTGTCGACTTCACACATTTTAAATGCAAGAGTGTGCAAATAACGGTTTCAATAAATATATTCAATAAATAAACGGTACAATAAGCCATTTATGACAATTTGATTCCTCAAACTTCATGAGAGAATTTGTCCTAAAAACCAAGAGTTCTTTTTTCATTCTTTTGACACTCTTTTTGTGTTGTTTTTTGGAAACTTTATTCCTCCAGCCATCTCTTTCATGACAATATCTCTTCCTCTAACGTGCAAGAGGTCAAGTCCTGTATCATTTCATTAAGAGTTTTTTGTTAAAAATATATGATTTCTTGTATATATACACAATTAAAGTGCATAGTGCTTCAAATTCTCTAAAATGTTGCCCAAGTGGGCTAAAATATATTCACTTGAAGTACTCAAGAAAAACAATTTAAATTGTATTCGTTATTCCTGAATTTTTGCACGAAGTTGTACTTATAATCAACTATTATTAACATAGATTAAAACTCCTGTAATTATGTTAGTGCCTCTTAGATGTTGGAAAACAGCTATACAACCCACTCATTTATCTAAATACTACGGCTACACATCTAGTGAGTTATGGCTAAAATATTATATCCTGTAACTCATTAAACACTGTTGCTTCCTTCTACCTTAAACTGGACCTTGGAGAACAAGGGAGAGGCTGCCTTTCATATACTTCACATTTTAGAAATGCACATAAAGTTCTTGTCAGTGTTTAGTCCAGTGTGCATCTTGCGGTTCATATTTAATATGTACCTCGATTCTAGTCATCTTAATTGCTGTTCCCTATTTCCACCTCTGATGTTCGGGGGCAACGAATAAATCACAAAACATGTTATCTCCGGCATGAACTTCATTAAAGTGCTGGGCTACTGGATAGCTTTGGTTGTTGTTCATTATTGCCCTTATTTGTTGTAATATTCTCAAATGTACTTTTAAAATAGTGCAACCAATGTACATTTTTGGGCACGTACAATTAAGAACATAGACCACAAATTCGCCCTTGCAATGTAGGGGTGTTTTGATCTTAAAACGTTTTTTGGACAATGGGGAGCTGACTTTTGTGTTTACCCAAAACTTACAGGCTTTGCATCTAAGACAACGTTTAAAGCCTGTGCTCCCCGTCAGCCAGTTATCTGGGGTCTGCGTTTCAGGGCTGCTAACTACCAGCTCTTGTCATCAGTGATTTAGCTGGTACTGACTAAATTGCCTATCGTAGATCACTTTTGATGAGATGCCAATGAGTGGAGAATATCTTTCTTATATTCTGATGTTCTCTACTGTACCCTGTGATCATTCTCAACTCATTCTGATCTTTATTCAAATTCTCTTTCCCTTAGAAATGGCACCTCTCTGAAAAATAATTTCATCACGATCTTTTAGATTGACTTTGCTGATGGCACTATCCAATATTCTATTGCTTTTACCACGACTTAAGAAGCTTTTCTTTAAATCTTTCTGCAGTCCTCCTAGTATCTTCCTGTTAATACTATATATATATATATATATATATATATTCACTGAAAAAACCATAGGTTATAGACCATATATAGTTAGGAATTAGCATTTACAAAACCTTATTTTACTCACACAAAACCATTGAAATTCCATATATAGTTAGTTGCACTAACTATATATCGCGCACCCGCAATCCACTGCTGATGATGTCACATATTACATCATTCATGACATGGTCAGTGACATCACTGATGACATCACTGATGACATCTCAAATGACATCACTGATGACATGACTGATAACAACATCCAGTGATTTTTTGTTTCTGTAAAGTTTAAATATGTCTTACATATTGAAGATTGAGTGGATGTGTAAGTGTCTGGACGAAGGATTTAGTAGGTGCATGACTAACTGTATGAGTGAGTGATTAAATGTGTCTCACTGAGTGCATGGGTTAGTGACTAAACTGTCTTAATTTGTGCATCATTATGTCTGTTGTTCTGTAAACTGCTGCATGTGTTGATCAGTAGCTGTATGAGTAACTATATGGGTTATTGATTGATTGCCCAAGTATTTGTATGGGAGACTGAGTGTGTGTGTGTGGCTGGCTGGGAGGTGTGTGACTCTGTGCAGATCAATGTGTACTTGTATCAATGATTGTATAAGAAGGTAAGTATGTGTTAGTATATGTTTGAAAATGTAAGGTGCTCTATGTTTAACTGTATAGACAAGAAAATGGAAGTGTCATTGATTCTTTACATGACTGACTAGGTGAGTGAGTAACTCCATGGATGAGTGGCAGACTGTGACTGTCTGTATAGGTGTATGAGTGCATATGATAGTGTTGTAAAGATGAGTTATTGTATGTATGAATGATTGTATGGGTGAATGAGTGAAGGTGTGTGTAGACGTAGGAATCAGTGAGTGCGTATGTAGTAACTAGTATTGGTGTGTCAATGGTTTCAAAAATTATACTCTGTATTTAACACTGGGTGAAACAGAGGTTATATTAAAATGTGAGGAGATGCATTGTATTGTCACATGAATGATATCATCAGTGATGTGGTCATTGATGTCAAATGAGATGTCATCAGTGATGTCATTTGAGATGTCATCAGTGATGTCATCAGTGATGTCACTGACCATGTCATGAATGATGTAATATGTGACATCATCAGCAGTGGATTGCGGGTGCGCGATATATAGTTAGTGCAACTAACTATATATGGAATTTCAATGGTTTTGTGTGAGTAAAATAAGGTTTTGTAAATGCTAATTCCTAACTATATATGGTCTATAACCTATGGTTTTTTCAGTGAATTTTCAAGGTTTTGTAAATGCTAATTCCTAACTATATATGGTCTATAACCTATGGTTTTTTCAGTGAATTTCATTGGTTTTTTAACAGCTAATATCTGTAGCTGTAAAATGTATTCTTCTTTAAATCCAAAAATATATTTTATATGTTTATGAATAATTTTTTTTTTAAATATTTTTTTTTCTTCGTTCCCGCTTCGCGAATCGGGAAGCTTCCCGTTAGCTGACCTTGATGCCGCGAAATAGACCGCGAGCCGGTAAACGTTTCTTTACCGCAACTGCCGCGTTAGAAAACAACATCGTGACGCCTCCCGTCCGCATGACGTTTCGCGTTGTCGCGTGATACGTCATATGACGTGCTACGTTAGCGAACTGGTACGCGAAGCGAGTCGCAAAGCGCAGGTTTCTGGAAGCAAACCGGGAGGCCCTGCAAAGCGCTTAACGTAAACACAGCAGGTCATGTGACTTGGTAATAACACTTTTCATTGGTTCATTTCACTTTTGGTTTCCTAATGATGTAAGACTAGGTCATATAATCTAAAATGAACACTTTTCATTGGTTGAGAACTCTTGTTTTTCCCAAATGATGAAAATCCCTCCTTCTTTCCTCACTCTGACTTTCATCATTGTGAGAGAAAGACCCTTTGTGATCACTGAGCAATGGCTTCTTTAGTAGCTTCAGCTGGTGCTTCCCCACCACCTCCACCACATCCAAGGAAGAGTGGACCACCTGCTCAAGTTATAATTCAACAAGAAGAGGAAGAAGAGGAACAGGACGACGAGCACGAAGAGAGGCAGTTTTTGCCTGAGCAGCCCAGGACGTCTCACCGGAAAGAAAACTTCATTTGGCAATTTTTTAAAATTCCCAAAGGTCAGAAAAAAGTAAATGCAAGATACGTAACTTGCCTTATATGTCAAGATAGACTGTCCAGAGGAACCGAGAAAAAATACAGTTTCGGAAACTACACAATGCATCGCCATATGACTAGGTGGCATCCTAACAACTACAGTGCTGCACAGTTTCGGAACGACCTAGATAATCTCCCTATTATGGCCAGAAGATCTGTTGTACCGGAAGTAACGGGACCAGAGGGTAGGGAGATGGTGCCAAACATACAAATGAAATTTGGTGAAGTAAAACACATCTGCGTATTTTGCGATGGATTCATTTCCTACGGAGAAAGAAGCATCACTCTGATCAACAGAGCTATTGACTATCATATGCAAGTTTGTACGAAACGCCCAAAATAATAAATACTTCTTTTTTTGTTTTGTTGCTCCTGTTGAGCCCTTTACAATGAATCGTTTTCATTGCCCCCTCCAAGAAAAACCCAAAAAA
The DNA here is from genome assembly GCF_964261635.1 of Lissotriton helveticus. Taxonomy (NCBI): domain Eukaryota; kingdom Metazoa; phylum Chordata; class Amphibia; order Caudata; family Salamandridae; genus Lissotriton; species Lissotriton helveticus. The sequence goes on along the minus strand of NC_136057.1, from coordinate 1,265,409,898 downwards.
ATATAAAACTGTTCAGAAAAATTCAAAAAAAGTAAAAAAATGTTCCGAAAAATAATAAAAAAAATATAAAACAACAAAAACAATAAAAAAAAAAGTTCTTTTCAGAACTACCTCCCCGTTATTAAAAAATTGGTACAATATTTGGAACTGTGCCAACCTCTATTTCTCTTAGTTCGCTTCCCAGTTCGCTCGCCGGTACGCGAACCGGAAGCGAACCAAAAACAGTAAGTATAAGGGAAGGAAACAGACACTTATGTTAAAAGAAAGACAGCTATAGGGGAGTAAACTAGAGATACTATTACCCGTAATCCACTGCTGATGATGTCACATATTACATCATTCATGACATGCTCAGTGACATCATCAGCAGAGGATTGCGGGTTTTTTGGCAACGTGCCTTATCCACGGTTTAATAACGCTGCCTTTTGCTTTATATAAGTTTTCAAATTGTATGAAATATATACCAATAGGTCGTTATGAACCTTTAGGTAGTGCTTTTCTTCATGAGGTCTGGTCGCTTCCATACACATACAGATGTTTCAAAGATGATCAAGAAGTTTATCTGAATGGAGAGGAATGCACTGAGACGCCAGATCATTCACTAATGTGTAGGCACATACAGTTACACGGTTCATGCAACAAACACCGACCAAATATGGCTTGCGTGTTGCAAGGCATGCCAGTTCCTGCTATCATCCCCACGTTCAAGTTGTTGGAAAATGGTAGTTATTTGCTGCTCAATAATGAAGATTGTTCTGGGTTAATTAAAAGTATTCCTTTTATCGTAACAGTAAGTGAACGGGTTATTTGCTGCAGAAATGTTCTATTTCCTCCCACACATGAACATAGGGAGTTTTCAATCTCGCCACAAATACCAACCTTGGGAGCAGATTTCAACGGCATGGCAAGAATAAGAGCTCTTTTGTCTCAGAGAGAGGTGGCCTTGAGTTCGGCCCGTGAAACTTTCGTGCTTCACATAGCGAACACCCGTACAGAGGTGCAGACCCTTTTCAATTCAGATTTGCCTTTCCATTTCAGCAAGATGGTTCGGACTATCTCTAACGCATCCTCCACAAAGGCCCTGGCGCACTTTTTTAAAGTTGTTACCAGTGGTCTTGTGACTTCATTTGAGAAAATCTTTGGAGTCATCCCTGCTTTCTTTCATTGTATTTTTTCCACTCTGCTTCGTGGATTGCCATTTTTACTTGCATTACCAGCGGACGCTCTTGTGCTTTTTTACATTTTTAAATATGGATGTCCCTCCTATGCAACCTCCCGCCCTGCAGCTGCTGACACTGTTCCGCAATCGCATGCTAGAATATTATGGCACAATGCCGTTGGCGATATTAAGCACGGCATATGGATTATCTTTTCGATTCTCCTACTTCACCTGTGTCCAGCCTGTATTTCACTGCCTGACCTGTGATTTCGATTGGGCCATTGATTTGTGTCTCTGCGGACCGGTTTCTCCTGACGTCGACTTTAATCAGCTGATGACTCCTATCATTACTCACGAGTTGGTTTGTCCTGGCGAAAGGATTATGGCTGTGGCATTGATGCATGGACTAATTGGTCCCTGGAATTTACTGGCGGCAACACAGTCTTTCTTGGAACAGAGCTTTCTTGAAAACCCACCGAGCTGTCCTCTGATGGTGATAGAGGATCCGGTGCTGGGAGAGCACGTATGTTCTTTTCCGCTTTTAAATTGGATGGCTGAACTGTTTTCGGATGAAGACGGTGACTTCCTATTGGAGGCTGTTGCAGCTTATTTTGCATACACAGTTATGTCATAGACCTTTTTCATGTTTGATATGCTGAGTACTAGCATTTCATTGACAATTCATTGACTTATTTGTCAAGTTTTTATTATTTACCTTGCCTATTGGCTTAAGACTCGATAAAGTACTTGGCTGTTTTATTTTTCTTTAGCATTAAATTTTCCTAGTTTTTAATGCTTTACCTTGCGGACCGTCCACATATAAACTTGCAATCTGCTCTCATGAGATGGCACTTCTATTATCTTATTCAGTTCGTTTCCGGATCATGGGGAGGTGTCATCTACGTCCTGGATATCTTTACACCGTGTTAAGTTAGCATGGGCTCATTACCGGTTTAAACGCCATTTTTCCTTTTTTGCAACTTCTGCACACGACACTTAGTTGTTGCTTTAGCTTTCAGCCTAGTAGTTCATCGTGGTTTACATGAGAATAATATGTTATTGCTCTACTATCTGCTTTGCTTGTTAAACTATATCTGTACAGCGAGTGCTAAAGTTTCAAGAACAACACGATACAGAATTGTTATGAGGTCTGATCTCCACGACTTCATACTCATAACATAAGTGCAACTTCTGCCAATTCTGGGCATGAGGCGGGTTTTATATTGCTTTGCCGAACACACATACACAACACTTGATGCGGTTCACATGAAGAGAGAGCTGGTGTATGCTGATGTGATTCCTTCAAATCTAAGACACTAAAGTATGGGCACGCCCTAAACCAACACAAAGAGACCTTCTTAGCAAATAATATAATATGTGTATTAGGGAGGGTGAGATATAAGCAGCCGCGGGCCGTGGAGGGAGTTACGGTGAGGCAGGGAGGCGGGGAGGGGGAGAAGCAAGGTGGAGCCCTCTCCACCCTGCCCCTCCCCGCCTCCCTGCCCCACCGTAACTCCCTCCACGGCCCGCGGCCCACAGCCCTCACAGCACCTTTGCACCTTTGTTTCACTGCTTTCTTGTGCCTTGGTTCTACCGAGGCACAAGATGGCTGCCAACACTTCCTGGTTTGGAGTGTTGACAGACAGTGGCAGCCAATCAGCACGCATTTCACAGGAAAGCAGCAGGCTCATTGGCTGTCAACACTTCTAACCAGGAAGTGTTGGCATTCATCTTGTGCTAGGTAGACCGAGACACAAAAGAAGCAGAGCTCACAGCCCACACAGCTCTCACAGCCCACACAGCTCTCACAGCCCACACAGCTCTCACAGCCCTCACAGCCCACACAGCCCACACAGCTCTCACAGCCCACACAGCTCTCACAGCCCACACAGCCCTCCCAGCTCACACAGCCCTCACAGCCCACACAGCTCGCACAGCCCACACAGCTCGCACAGCCCACACAGCTCGCACAGCCCTCACAGCCCACACAGCCCTCACAGCCCACACAGCTCACATCCCACACAGCTCACATCCCACACAGCTCTCACAGCCCACGCAGCTCTCACAGCCTACACAGCTCACAGCCCACACAGCCCACACTCCCACAGCCCACACAGCTCTCACAGCCCACACAGCTCTCACAGCCCACACAGCTCTCACAGCCCACACTCTCACAGCCCACACAGCTCTCACAGCTCTCACAGCCCACACAGCCCACACTCCCACAGCCCACAGCTCACACAGCTCTCACAGCTCTCACAGCCCACACAGCTCCATCCCACACAGCTCTCACAGCCCACACAGCTGTCACAGCCCACACAGCTCTCACAGCCCACACAGCTCTCACAGCCCACACAGCTCTCACAGCCCACACAGCTCTCACAGCCCACACAGCTCTCACAGCCCACACAGCTCTCACAACCCACACTCTCACAGCCCACAGCTCTCAGCCCACACAGCTCTCACATCCCACACAGCTCTCACAGCTCTCACAGCTCTCACAGCCCACACAGCTCTCACAGCTCTCACAGCCCACACAGCTCTCACAGCCCTCACAGCTCTCACAGCCCACACAGCTCACATCCCACACAGCTCACATCCCACACAGCTCTCACAGCCCACACAGCTGTCACAGCCCACACAGCTGTCACAGCCCACACAGCTCTCACAGCCCACACAGCTCTCACAGCCCACACAGCTCTCACAACCCACACTCTCACAGCCCACAGCTCTCAGTCCACACAGCTCTCACAGCCCACACAGCTCTCACAGCTCTCACAGCCCACACAGCTCTCACAGCCCACACAGCTCTCACAGCTCACACAGCCCACAAAGCTCACATCCCACACAGCTCTCACAGCCCACACAGCTCTCACAGCTCTCACAGCCCACACAGCTCTCACAGCCCACACAGCTCTCACAGCCCACACAGCTCTCACAGCTCACACAGCTCTCACAGCCCACACAGCTCTCACAGCCCACACAGCTCTCACAGCCCACACAGCTCTCACAGCCCACACAGCTCTCACAGCCCACACAGCTCTCACAGCCCACACAGCCCACACAGCCCACACAGCTCACATCCCACAGAGCTCTCACAGCCCATACAGCTCTCACAGCACACACAGCTCTCACAGGCCTCACAGCCCTCACAGCCCCACACAGCCCACACAGCCCACAGCCGCACAGCTCTCACAGCCCACACAGCTCTCACAGCCCACACAGCCCACACAGCTCTCACAGCCCACACAGCTCTCACAGCCCACACAGCTCTCACAGCCCACACAGCTCTCACAGCCCTCACAGCTCACACAGCTCACATCCCACAGAGCTCTCACAGCCCATACAGCTCTCACAGCACACACAGCTCTCACATCCCACACAGCTCTCACAGGCCTCACAGCCCTCACAGCCCACACAGCTCTCACAGCCCACACATCCCACACAGCTCTCACAGCCCACACAGCCCTCACAGCCCACACAGCCCACAGCCGCACAGCCCTCACAGCCCACACAGCTCTCACAGCCCACACAGCTCTCACAGCCCACACATCTCTCACAGCCCACACAGCTCTCACAGCCCACACAGCTCTCACAGCCCACACAGCTCTCACAGCCCACACAGCTCTCACAGCCCACACAGCTCTCACAGCCCACACAGCTCTCACAGCCCACACAGCTCTCACAGCTCTCGCAGCCCACACAGCTCTCGCAGCCCTCACAGCCCACACAGCCCACACAGCCCTCACAGCCCTCACAGCTCTCACAGCCCACACAGCTCACACAGCCCACACAGCCCACACAGCTCTCACGGCTCACACAGCTCACACAGCCCTCACAGCTCACACAGCTCACACAGCCCTCACAGTCCACACAGCTCACATCCCACACAGCTCTCACAGCCCACACATCTCTTACAGCCCACACAGCTCTCACAGCCCACACAGCCCTCACAGCTCACACAGCTCACATCCCACAGAGCCCTCACAGCCCATACAGCTCTCACAGCACACACAGCTCTCACATCCCACACAGCTCTCACAGGCCTCACAGCCCTCACAGCTCACACTCTCACAGCCCACACAGCTCTCACAGCCCACACAGCTCTCACAGCCCACACAGCTCTCACAGCCCACACAGCTCTCACAACTCTCACAACTCTCACAGCCCACACAGCTCTGGCAAAGATAATACCATCAGCGAACAAGCACTGGCAAAGACAATAACGGCAGCAAACAAACACTGGCAAAGACAGTAACGGCAGCAAGAAAACACTGGCAAAGACAACGGCAGCAAAGAAACACAGGCAAAGGCAATAACAGCAGCGAACAAACACTGGCAAAGAAAATACAATCAGGGGGGCAGGGGCACGAAAAATGGCACAATCAGGGGACAGAAGGCCCGACAAACGGCACAATCAGGGGGCAGAAGGCAAGAAAAACGGCACAATTAGTGGGCAGAAGGCAACAAATACGGCACAATCAGGGAGCAGAAGGCAAGAAATACGGCACAATCAGGGTGCAGAAGGCAAGAAATATGGCACAATCAGGGTGCAGAAGGCAAGAAATACGGCACAATCAGGGGGGCAGAAGCCAAGAAATACGGCACAATCAGGGGGGCAGAAGCAAGAAATATGGCACAATCAGGGGGGCAGAAGGCAAGAAAACGGCACAATCGAGCATCTTGCTCCGGTCCAAAAATCGGATCCCTAGGGCTGCTCAGGTGGTCCCACAAGGATATTAACATATTTAAACGTTATCCACTAATAGAATTAGCATTTTAAAAACCTTGCAAATTCACTGACAAAAACATAGGTTTCAGGCCTTATGTAGTTAGGAATTAGCATTTAAAAAACCTTGCAAATTCACTGAAAAAACCATAGGTTTCAGGCCTTATATAGTTAGGAATTAGCATTTAAAAAAACCTTTGACCTTTGAAATTCAGTGAAAAAACAATAGGTTTCAGGCCTTATATAGTTAGGTATTAGCATTTAAAAAACCTTGCAAATTCACTGAAAAAAACATAAGTTTCAGGCCTTATATAGTTAGGAATTAGCATTTAAAAAACCTTGCAAATTCACTGAAAAAACCATAGGTTTCAGGTCATATATAGTTAGGAATTAGCATTTAAAAAACCATTGAAATTGCTCCTATATAGTTACTAACTATATTTCGCGCACCCGCAATCCACTGCTGATGATGTCACATATTACATCATTCATGACATGGTCAGTGACATCACTGATGACATCTCAAATGACATCACTGATGACATCATCCAGTGACTGTGTGTTTCTGTAAAGTTTAAATATGTTTTACATATTGAAGAATGAGTGGATGTATAAGTGTCTGGATGAAAGATTTAGTAGGTACATGACTGAATGTATGAGTGAGTGATTAAATGTGTCTTACTGAATGCATGGGTTAGTGACTAAACTGAATGTGTGCATCAGTATGTGTGTTGTTGTGTAAGCAACTGCATGTGTTGATCAGTAGCTATATGAGTGGCTATATGTGTTATTGATTGTTTGCCCAAGTATTTGTATGGGAGACTGAGTGTGTGTGTGTGGGTAGCTGGCATATATAAATGACTATACATAAGAGCCACTGATTGTGCGAGTGGCTGTATGGATCATTGTATACTTGTATCAGTAATTGTATAACACATGTGTTAGCATATGTTTGTATAAGTAAGGTGTTGTGTGTATAACTGTATAGTTAAGGAAATGAAAGTGTGATTGATTCTTTGCATGACTGACTAGATGTGTGAGTGACTCCATGGATGAGTGGCAGAGTGTGAGTGTCTGTAGAGGTGTTTGAGTGCAGATGATAGTGTTGTATTGATGAGTGACTGTATGTATGAGTGATTCTATGGGTAAATGATTGGATGTGTGTATAGACCTAGCAATCAGTGTGTGCGTATGTAGTAACTGGTATTGGTGTGTCAATGGTTTCAAGGATGGTAGTCTGTGTTTAACACTGGGTGTATCAAAGGTTATATTAGAGTGTGAAGAAGTGCATCGTATTATCACATGAATGATATCATCAGTGATGTGATCAGTGATGTCAATTGAGATGTCATCAGTGATGTCATTTGAGATGTCATCAGTGATGTCACTGACCATGTCATGAATGATGTAATATGTGACATCATCAGCAGTGGATTGCGGGTGCGCGAAATATAGTTAGTACAACTAACTATATAGGAGCAATTTCAATGTTTTTTTTAATGCTAATTCCTAACTATATATGACCTGAAACCTATGGTTTTTTCAGTGAATATATATATATATACATACACATATATACCTACCTATATATAACCACAGCAACATAGATATACCAAAGTCAAATATCTATTAAGTATTAACTCTATGTTTAACATAAACATAAATGAGTTATAATGAAAACAAGGTGGTAAGTGAAAGATCACCTTATGGAAAGAGATTACAGAGGACCGCTTGTCCCACTGCGTTATCTGCGGCATCCAGGCAGTAATGTCAAGTAAAAGTGTGCCTGCTGAACCAGGTTGCTGCTCTGCAGATCTGCTGTATGGGCACACTGGCAAAGAGAGCTGTACAGGATGCGACAGCTACGGTAGTGTGGGCCTTTGCTGTAGAAGATAACGGTTTGCCTGCCTGCTGGTGGCAAAACTGAATGGCCTAAGATATCCATCTTGCTATAGTCTGCTTAGTAACAGGGTATCCTTTTCTGATGTTGCCATATGCTACAAACAGTTGGTCTGACTTGTGTATGCTTACATTCTTATGTAAATAGAACTTGATACATCGTTTCAGATCCAGGGAATGTAAGGATCTCTCCGCTGATGTTTGCGGATTTGGGAAAAACATTTTTAAAATGACTGGCTTATTAAGATGAACGTCCGACGGAACTTTAGGGATAAAGGATGGATTAGTACAAAGAATTACACACTAGTCTGTGAATTGAAGGAAAGGTTAATAGTGAAAGCTTGTATCTTGCTTACTCGTCTGGCTGATGAAAGCGCTAGGAGAAGAAATGTCTTCCACAAGATGTATTTTAGTTCAGCCCTATGAATGGGCTCGAGTGGTCCTTTCATCAATTGATCTAACACAATGTTACGATGCCAAGGCGGTGGCGGTAGCTTTATTGGCAGAAATATCCTAAACAGACCTTTAAGGAACTATTTTATGATTCTAGAAGAATACAGTGACAGCGCCAGATTATTTCATCAAAATTTGAATATTGAGGTGAGTTGGACCTTCATAAAAGAATGAGAGAACAGACCTTGCTAAATGAAGGCGAAATGGAAGTATTTGTTCTGGTGGTGACTGAATAGGATGCACCTCAGAGTCTGAACACCAATGGCAAAATCTTTTCCATTTGAGTTTGTATGTTTTAGTTGTTGACTGTGCTCTTGCATTAGCGAGGACTTCCCAACAATCAGATGGAATGGCCAAACCAGCAAACTCATAGTATTCAGGAGCCAAGCCGATAATCGAAGAGATGTCGGATCTGGATGATGGACGAGACCATGATTTATCGTCAAAAGGTTCGATATTGGTTGTAACTGATTGGGTTCGCACTCCGAGAGAAGGAGGAGTTCCGCAAACCAGAACTGGCAAGGCCACCTGGGTGCTATGAGCAGGATCCGACAAGGTTCCTTCTTCATTTTCCTTATTACCCTTGGGATTAAAGGAATCAGAGGAAAGGAGTAGGCATATATCTTTGACCATTCGATCAATAACGCATTCCCTCATGATCCTTGTTGGGGTTGCCAATTAGTGAAGTACTGGCATTTGCGGCTCTTGCTGGTCGCAAACAGATCCGAATTCGGTTCCCCCACCGATAAAAGAGGTGGTCTAGAGTTGGTTGGTGCAGTTACAACTCGTGGTTGACAGAGCATGTCCTGCTAGGGATTCCGCAAGACCACTGGATACACCAGGAACGTGTTCGCTGTCAGCTTTATATTGTGTCGAATAGCCCGTTTCAATATTTTCAGTGCTTTCAGAGACAGTGCACTCGATCTTGTTCCGCCCTGTTGGTTTAAGTAGTGCATGCTTATGGTATTGTCGTTTGAATTAGCACCGATGCTTCTGCAATCTTTGAAAGGTAAGATTTTAGAGTCAAGTAAATGGTCTTGAGTTCCAACAGGTTTATATGTAGGGACTGTTGCAGGGCGTTCTATTTACCCATGACTGTCAAACCTTGCTGATGCACTCTCCAATCCTCGAGGGATGCGTCTGTTGTAATTTCATATTGCGGTAAGTCTATCAGGAAACAGCGGCATATGGATATATTTGGGACTTGTGTCCACCATCGAAGAGCATTCTTCAATTGAGGTGTGATCCGAATGACATCCTTGAGAGAGCCAGAAACCTGCAAACACTAGCTGCAGAGTTCTTCTTGCAGCTGCCTCATGCGTAACCAACAGTTGGGAATGAGGGGAATGCAGGATGAAAGCATTCCCAGTAGCGACTTGTATTTCCGAACTGAAATTGACTTTTTTTGTAAGGAAGCAAGCAGACAGTCTGCCAATCCTTTCTTGTCTCTCTTGTGAGGCAAAGTTTTTTGTCTGCAGTGTGTTGACAGTCGCTCCCACAAACGTTATAGCAGTTCAGGGTATTAGTTGAGACTTTTGATAGTTGATTGACAGCCCTAGAGCACGGAATAGAGACACGCACGTTTATGTATGCTCCTTTGCATTTGACAATGAGGTTGCTTTTAGCAGACAGTGTATAGATAATGGAATATTTAAATTCCTGGTTGTTGTAGATGAGCAGCAACTGGGGCTAATACCTAGGTAAACACTTGAGGTGCTGAGAGAAGGCCGAAAGGCAATACTCAGAACTGATAATCCACGCCAGCTACCCTAAAGCGCACACGTTTCCTGTGTTTGAGATGAACGGGGATGTGGAAATAGGCATCCTGAAGATCCAAGGTCACCATGTGATCTCTCTGATTCAACAGTTAAAACACCTGAGGAGATAACATACAAAATGTTTGTTTCTTTAGGAACTTGTTAAGGTGGCGAACGTCCAGGATAGGGCACCATTCTCCTGATTTTTTTCTTATGAGGAAAAAACTTGAGTAAAATCATCCTCCCCTTTGAGCTCTTGGAACCACTTTGATCACTCCCTTGCGCAACATGATGTTTATCTGCGACAGTAGTTCTGTTAGATGAGAAGACTGTGGGCCACGGGGTGGGGAATTTGACGGAAGCTTTTGAAATTCCAATGTGTGTCCATTGGAAACTATGTTGAGGACCCATCTGGCTGCCTTCCCTGTTATGGTTCATCGGGCAGTGGTCCTAGATTAGCCTGTCCGATGGGGCCCTTGTGGCTTGCCTGGCATCAATTTCAGCCTGCGTGTTTTCCATTGGCGTTTCAGCTCCTGCACGTTTGTCCTTGTCTTCAGAAGTTCTTTGTGTTTGCGGTAGTGTCATGCTTTGCCAGTTCTTGGTCCGGCCGTACAGCCTGTGTCCCAGTCTCTAGGTTGATACCTGCGTGTTGGCTTCTTTGCTGGCAAATCTTTTGTGGTGGGTTCCTTCTGCCGTTTTGGCCGGCTGTTGGTCCACGGGACCTTCTTCTCTCCTGCCCTATTCATTGAGCTGACTGTGCTGGGGTTTCAACCATGTCCTGGTGTGGTGTGCTCCGTCGCTTGGGGTTCTGCTTTTTGTTTCTCTGCCGCCAGTGCCGGTTTCTTCCAGGCGGGGCTCTTCTGGCTTCCGGTACCCATGCGGGTGTCTGGTGGTTTTCCCAGGGCTGGTTCCAGGTCCTTTTTCGAATCTCCGTCTTGTCCCTCTGGTGCTGTGCTTGTTGGGCTTTGCCTCTCGGTTTGCAGCTTCTCCGGTTCCTCAAGTTGTGCCTTTGGCCTCTGTGGGTCCTGTCTTGGCACCCTGCCGGTGCTGTTTTGGTTGGCGTCTGCTCACCGGTTGGCTGTTTTTGGCTCCTTGTTTTTCTGTCTGCCGGCTGGTGATGGCCAGGTTTGCTCTTTGGGGGGTTCCGGGCTTTGTGCTCATGGGGCCTCCTTCTCTTTCGTTTTCTTCTGCTTCTTGCTGGCACTCTATTGGTTTGCCTTTTGGGGTCACTTGTTTCTCCCTGTGGCTCTCCCTCTTGGAGGGTTTCGCGTCCAGCAGGTGCAGTTTGTGGCGTTCTAGCTTCCGTCTTGTCCTTGGTTTTGCCTGTGGCTTGACCTTGTGTTGCATTTTCAGTGCAGTTGTCCTGGCCGCTTTTTAGGTCTCGCCTACGCAGCGTGTATGCGCTGCGAAGGCAAGAGACCTTTAGCCAACGGCACAGCTTTGGGGGCAAAAACGTGCACGCGTTACATTGTTTCCAATGGCAATGCGTGCACGTCTGGTGATTCCGTTGCGGGAGCGAGCGGCACCATTTGGTAGCTCCATATGGTCGCAATCATCGCACCTTGCTGCTCGCTCCCGCAAGGGAATCGCGCAGGCCCCCTCCTGCCACATGAGGTGTGCGCTTGTGCTGGTTATGTTTTCTTGCTAGTTTTTCCTCGTTTTTAGCGTGGGTTACCGCTTTTTGAAGTATTGTGTATGTCATCACTACTCACCACCCCCGCCATTAATCATATTTTAAAATGGCATCCTCAGTACGCTTTACAGAACCAACATTGCATTTGTACTGTAGATGGCTCCTGGCAAAAGACCAGTTTCACTTGTGGTTTTGTTGTGGGTCGACATCAGAGCAGAGAGAGGAAATCGCGCCCTTGTTAAGGTTAGTGAGTTCCTGGGTATCAATGTAAAATAGTATCCTCAGTACGCTTTACAGCACCAACATTGTATTTGTACTATGGATGGCTCCTGGCAAAAGAGCAGTTTCTCACGTGATTTTGTTGTGGGTTGACATCAGAGCAAAGAGAGGAAATCGCGCCCTTGTTAAGATCAGTGAGTTCCTGGGTATCAATGTAAAATAGCATCCTCAGTACGCTATACAGCACCAACATTGTATTTCTACTATGGATGGCTCCTGGCAAAAGACCTGTTCCTCTCGTGGTTTTGTTGTGAGTCGACATCAGAACAGAGAGAGGAAATCGCACCCTTGTTAAGGTCAGTGAGTTTCTGGGAATCAATGTTGTCTCAGTGATTTTGTTGATGCTCGACAGAAAATCAAAATGAAGCACAAGACATTCATTGTCTGCAGCTTTTAAGCCAAACGCCAAAACAAAAACCTCAGATTTCCCTCAAAGCTGGAAACTACAACCTAAAATAACTAGTGACTTGCCAAACCAAAAGAGACTGTCCAACCACACTAACCAAAGCACTCGGAGAAACGGGCTATGAACCAAACGTATATGGGGCAAATGAAAGGCACGGAGGCACCGTTGGTCCCAGATCCAGCAAAGGCTGGTTTCAGGTTTTCCAAAAGCGGGCAGACATGCATTGGGGTTTTATCACTTTCCTCTCAGTGTGACTGCAGAAAGAGAATATAAAAATAAATAGATTATAAACAGATCATGTAAGGACTCTGAAGTAGCACTTACACCTAAAATCAAAGAACAGTGCTTTCTTAGAATCTAGATTATCTAGCTCTGAAAGTCCCATGGGGTATATAAGAAGATTGTCACCTCAGATCCTACATAGGCCCTCATTAGAAGTTAGACTGAATAGGCGAGTAATTTACCACAAGTAGTGAATACCATTACCCCGAACTAACGTGGGGGTAAATATCTTCTATTCTGACTTTATAAGTTGCAAATGAGGCATAACGTGCAGAATCGGTATTTAACAAACCGAATGTTGCATGTTTTGCCTTTTTAGCCGGCTTTTTCCCGTTAAAATTCGACACAGTATTACTTGCTGGAATTTATCAGGGGGACACTGCAATAATGAAAACAACTTAGAGAACACTCCTACTCACTCTCTGTTCCTAAGATCATCACGAAGGCTTCTTGTTGTTGTTTACATGAGGGTTTGTGCTTCCAACCAACTGCACACATTATATAGATAGGACAAACCACCTTTTTAGGTCTGACTTCAAATGGTGCCTGCACCATTCATAGCGAATAAACTATATTCCATACATACTCCCAGGGGATTCTTCTTCTCAGGTGCCTTTAGCCACTGGCTTATGACATTGTCAATCGCATGTTGGATCAGCACCTAAGAATATTTTAGTGTCACCTTCATTCTAACGGCTGCCTAGGAGTAACCTTCGGCTTCCTTTGGAATGTATGAGGAACTGTTAAATCTGAAAAGAACACGGTCATCATATAATTACATTTTTATTCCATCCATGCAGTGTAACAGAAAGAAAAATGAGAGTGTCAAACCTACTGGTTTGCCAATGTTTGTTATTCATACGTTTTAAGAAATACAGATGCATTTGTCCACTGTAACTCAAAGAAAATAAATTCCACATCAAATAAAGCAAATTTTCGATCTGTGGGCAATTTTGTAGACGAGAATAAATACAGATGAACAATCGTGAGAAGTTAACACACTTTATGTAAGAGCCACGTTAAATATTTTCTTATAAAATTGTTTTTTTTTACATCCTTCAGAAAAACAGTTAACATGGTTGTTCATGAGATGTGACTGTCACTGTGAAAAGCTGTGCACATGACTGTATCAAAGTGAAAATGACAATTATCATCTCATTTTAAAGAAAGCAATTTCGAATTTAGTTCGAGTATTAGGACCGTCATTTTGAGGGTCCCTTTTAGGAAAGGTCAAAGAGGGAGTGAGATAGGGGAAAAAGAGGTGGTTGGTTAAATCGAATGTCTCTTCAGACGCTCGTAGAACACTGGTTTATTTAGTTTTGTATAAAAAAAACCTCCTCGTTAAACTTTGCTGTTTTTCGCGTGCCCTCAGGACAGGGACCAATGACATAAGCACATGGTCCATCTGCGTATTCCTGCCAGAAGCACCAGAGATGACAGTTCCACGTCAGACGTGAGTAGCCTCTTCAGTAGGGTTTGTTACTTTATGCTGCAGTTTGTAGACTTTCATTTAAAAAATGAAGACCAATTACATGCATCAGAAAGGCAAAAGCTTAAACCAGGAGTGGAAAAACTATGCATTCTGGCCACGCAAAACTAGGGCTCAAGGGCACAACATTTTTCCTCCACCTAGCCTACTGACATGACGTGAATATGAGGGAGAGTGTATGGTCAGGGGACAAGCAGAGGCCTGCCTGGCACCACTTTTTTACACCAAGCTCGGTGGTCATCCATAGGCCAGTCGGAAGCAACACATCAATGAATGACCTTACGTCCCACAGTGATGGGGTGGAATTCTTCCCAAGACACAGTTACTAAACGTGTGCAGGCACACACAACTGGTACTTCCAGTGCTGATAAGCATACCGTTCCTAGGCCCAACTTACAATACAAGCTCAATAAATATGGAAATAAATTGAGGTAACACGCCATTAAATACAAAAAACAAGCATTGGCATAGCCAATAGGTCTCGCTTTTGGTATCTTATAAGTTTTTAGTTATGCAGCACAATACCCTTGGTGCAACAACATCAACTGTTGCATGGCTAAACACTTATAAGGTCCCAAAGGCGAGACCTATTGGCTATGCCAATGCTTGTTGGTTTTGGTACATCTCAATGAGTGAGTCCTCACGGCGCGAGGGACGAAGCAGTAATGCTGCGATTACTTACCGGTAATAGCATTACTCTGAGACCTTCTTTCACCGTGATGACTTCGACCCTCCCTCCCGCCCTTTTCGGCCAGTCCCACTGTGTGGTGCTTTGGTACAGAACAGGAGGTAAGGCGGGGGGAGGGATTTTTATCTGTGGGAAAGGATTGTGATTGGAGACACGGGAGGCTCAATGAGTGAGTCATCACGGTGAGAGAAGGACTCAGAGTAAGGCTATTACCGATAAGTAATCGCAGCAATGCCCACGACTTGCAGAAGGAGCAACATGAACGTAATATGGAAATGCACATTAACATTTTTACTCACATTGAACTTTAGTGGGTGCACTGCGATACTGGACTTACGAATTGAAATAATACTGTTCAACTATTAGAAAAATTGCAAAAAACAGGGCAGTCAGATTAAATGCAGTAATACCTGCACTACCGTTGCCTCATTATCACATA
Organism: Lissotriton helveticus; assembly: GCF_964261635.1. Taxonomy (NCBI): domain Eukaryota; kingdom Metazoa; phylum Chordata; class Amphibia; order Caudata; family Salamandridae; genus Lissotriton; species Lissotriton helveticus. The sequence continues at coordinate 1,265,394,685 of NC_136057.1, read as the reverse complement.
CCCAGTTGTTACCAGCAACTCAGTATTTTGCGCTTCACGCGTGTGCTACCAGCTTTGCTTGAAAAAGGTTTGTAGAATAATTTACTGGAATAAAAAATAAATGAAGCAAAAAGTCGATGAAATAAAAATTTCATAAAAAGAAAGGAAAACTAAATTGCACGCGGAGCCAAGTTGCATTATTTAGTTTGTGTGTAGGCCTCGTTAGGAAAGGGTTCAGAGGTTCTGAAGCACAGGGCACCGCGATAGGAGACAAAAAAAAGACATGCTGTCGCTTTTTGATGGCCACCAAGGAAGCGAGCTGAATAAAACGAGTGCCCCACAGCTGAAAAAAAAATAATTGGTTGAATTCATCATTAAACGTTTCTGTACACAGTAATCTTTATAGATAGCGTCTAAATGTCTCAACGTAATAATTCGGTTGTGTGTTTTTCATCATTTGAAAAAATCGAATACCTCCGTTCCACATAATGTTTTTTTTTGTTATGCTTCTGAATGCTTTCCAGCATGCTTTTGGTACTGAATATTTACTGAGCACCGCTTGTGCTAAAAGCCTCTTCGGTGCGCAGTAAGTGGAATATGGGAAAGTTGCGAATGTCAGAAAAGGAAAAAAAGAGAAAAAAGAAAAGTGCTTATTGGAAAGAGAACGCAGGTGAGGTAATGTCAAGAGGGGAGTGTACTCTGAGGTACTCTCAGGCTTCCTTACAATAGAAGGGTTTCAGCGTCTTCCTGACGTTTTGGGGGCCTGGTCCTAGAGTACAGCCAAGGGCAAGGCCCTCCACAACAGCCTTGTATATTTGTTTGCAAAAGACAAGCCCCTCCTACCTCCCCCTAAAACCCCTACTTTTTAGGGCTCGCCTGCTGATGCGCTTCAGCGCATAGCTGGCGAAGCTCTATAGGGGCTTATCCAGTGTTTATCCACTGGCGATTCCACTGGCGATTCCTTCAAGTGCATGTGCTTTTTAGGTCATTGCGCTTGCGCTAGCCCTAAAAAGCGCGTGCACAATGCCACCAGCCGCCTGCCTGCCTGCCTCGCATTACCACATCAAAGGCAGCCCTCCGAGCGCATTTCTCACCCCCTAATTATTCACGGCCGGCCGGCAGGCACATCAAAGGCTGCTGCTGCCGTGACTCGCATTTCTCCTCCCTCCTCCCCTATCACTGCCCAGGCCGGCCGTACTTTCTCTTTACAAGGGCGCCCATTCCTGAATCACTTGAAATCTCTCCACATTATTTGCATTTTGTTAATTAAAAAAATTAACTTCAACACAGCGTTGCACATTTTTCTCGACTTCGGAAGGATGAGTCCCAATCTCATTTGTACAAAGTGTTGTAATGGGATTATTGGAGAGTTAGAGAAACGTGCTCACAAGTTACATTTTTATGCAAATCATCTGAGTAAATAAACAATAGCATGGTGCCGTTTGCGTCCTTGACTTGATCTGGTTTTTATTTTTATTTTGCTATTATTCTCACAAAGGCTAAGAAGGTCTGCCTACTTTAGTATTAAGTGCTATACGTCGCATAAGCAACAGCTAACCATTCACTCACCCACGCAACGCCACTCACCCACGCAACGCCACTCACCCACGCAACGCCACTCACCCACGCAACGCCACTCACCCACGCAACGCCACTCACACACGCAACGCCACTCACACACGCAACGCCACTCACACACGCAACGCCACTCACACACGCAACGCCACACACGCAACGCCACACACACACGCAACGCCACACACACATGCAACGCCACACACACATGCAACGCCACTCACACATGCAACGCCACTCACACATGCAACGCCACTCACACATGCAACGCCACTCAACCACGCAACGCCACTCACACACGCAACGCCACTCAACCACGCAACGCCACTCACCCACGCAACGCCACTCAGCCACGCAACGCCACTCAGCCACGCAACGCCACTCAGCCACGCAACGCCACTCACACACGCAACGCCACTCACACACGCAACGCCACTCACACACGTAACGCCACTCACACACGCAACGCCACACACACACGCAACGCCACACACACACGCAACGCCACACACACACGCAACGCCACACACACAACGCCACTCACACATGCAACGCCACTCACACATGCAACGCCACTCTCACATGCAACGCCACTCACACATGCAACGCCACTCACACACGCAACGCCACTCAACCACGCAACGCCACTCACCCACGCAACGCCACTCACCCACGCAACGCCACTCACCCACGCAACGCCACTCACCCACGCAACGCCACTCACCCACGCAACGCCACTCACCCACGCAACGCCACTCACCCACGCAACGCCACTCACCCACGCAACGCCACTCACCCACGCAACGCCACACACACACGCAACGCCACACACACACGCAACGCCACACACACACGCAACGCCACACACACATGCAACGCCACTCACACATGCAACGCCACTCACACACGCAACGCCACTCACACACGCAACGCCACTCACACACGCAACGCCACTCACACACGCAACGCCACTCACACACGCAACGCCACTCACCCACGCAACGCCACTCACCCACGCAACGCCACTCACCCACGCAACGCCACTCACCCACGCAACGCCACTCACCCACGCAACGCCACACACCCACGCAACGCCACACACACACGCAACGCCACACACACACGCAACGCCACACACACACGCAACGCCACACACACACGCAACGCCACACACACACGCAACGCCACTCACCCACGCAACGCCACTCACCCACGCAACGCCACTCACCCACGCAACGCCACTCACCCACGCAACGCCACTCACCCATGCAACGCCACTCACCCACGCAACGCCACTCAGCCACGCAACGCCGCTCAGCCACGCAACGCCGCTCATCCACGCAACGCCGCTCACCCACGCAACGCCGCTCACCCACGCAACGCCACTCACCCACGCAACGCCACTCACCCACGCAACGCCACTCATCCACGCAACGCCACTCATCCACGCAACGCCACTCATCTATATGCAAAACGAAAAATGTCAAACTCTTCTATTGCGAGACCTATTGCATTTTCAATGCTTGTTAAATTCAGCCTCTGTGATAACTGGCCCAGAGTTGTACACCACACCACAATGCCGCAGTCTACCAGCAAAGGACAACATTTGTGGTACCGTTTCGATAGGCAGCAGTTGTAAAACTTTCTGAATACAACCCCGGCTCTTCACTGTGCGTGTGCATTTGTCACGCTGTAACTAAACCAACAAACGTGGGTTTGATAACAGCCCCCTCTGGGGAGGAAGCAGTTTGTAATAAGCATCTTTGATGACGAGAGGCTGCTGACGAGGATATGATATCATGCTGTCAAAGACTACCGACACATTCAAGAGGGATTTAATAAGCTTTTGGCTTGTGTCCCAGTAAAGAATTTACCAACGTCTAACCAGATTTCCCAGCATGCAATCCAGGATCGGACGTGTTATATTTCCATATGAATTAGGAACGTCAGTAAATGAAAATACTATGAGTATGCATTTGATGACGCACTGCCATAGTTTTAGGTGAGATCTCGTAAAGGTCTTGTGCGTATAGAAAGCAGGCAAGGAGAATAAGAAAGGTCTAGGAAAGCCCTGCGTTTCAATCCTTACAGTTCCTATTTGGAGTGTTTACGTACTATCAAAAGACAAAAGGCTTCTTCTAGGCCAGGGACTGACAATGAGGTACAAGATCTATGGAATAAACTCAGTCAGTCAAAATACTTTATTTCGATCTCACAGATCAACAAAGTAGAAAATAGACACAGTTTACAGAGTATTAAATAGACAAGCATTTGCAATGCAATAGGTCTCACATTTATGAGAGTTTGAGCTATTGGCATTGTAAATAGCAATGCATTTTATTTATAAAAGGCATTGTCATTTACAATGCCAATAGCTTAAACTCTCGTAAATGCGAGACCTATTGCTTTGCAAATGTGTGCTATAAAAATGAAAAAAAAAAGCGTTAAGAGAATGCTATTTGAGAAAATCGTGCTCAGAGGCTGTAATTAAAGCCTATGGAGCAACACCTCACAAAACAGAGGGTGTCGCCATGGGAGGTTACAAATTGAGACAAGGCGGTACTAAGGAGGGACTACTGAGCCTTTTGACCAATGAACAGCCACAGTTTACAGTGGGCAATGACACAAGTCAATGTGAAATGTGAGCGGAGCTTCAAGTCCCTACCTAAATACGGCATGCCTCGCAGAGCAGCGCATGCGCTGCCCAGGCTCGACCTAATAAAAGGGACCGAAGAATACTAGGCTTCCAGTGGACTTTGGACTCAACTGCCAATACTCAAGTTATACATCTGCTTTGTTGTTGAAAAGCTAAAGATCGCGGAACGGTGTTACAGCAAACAAATGATGGACGGAATGCTGACAATGCAAACATTCTCCCCCAGTCAAAAGATCTGGGATGAGTCCATTGTTCTTTTGCCCACTACGCCACCCCAGTTTGGACCCAGCCATATGCAAATCAGTCTTGACCCTGTGCCACATGGGATCAGTCCAGACCAAACTACCAGGCCAGGTCCTCCCTGGACCAGAAACAAGCATCCTGGGGCCGGTTTCAGGGTATGTCACCCTTCTTCAGCTAGGCTAGCTTGAATCCAGTGGCACAGTGAGCAAGGGACCCACGTCTGGGCATACCCATCCCACTTAGGGCGAAAAGTGTTACAGCAAACAAAATGATGGATGGAATGCCGACAATGCTAACATTCTCCCCCAGTCAAAAGATCTGGGTTGAATCCATTGTTCTTTTGCCCACTACACCACCCCAGTTTATACCCAGCCATATGCAAATCAGTCTTGACCCTGTGCCTCATGGGAACAGTCCAGACCGAACTACCAGGCCAGGTCCTACCTGGACCAGAAACAAGCATCCTGGGACCGGTTTCAGGGTATTTCACCCTTCTTCAGCTAGGCTAGCTTGAATCCAGTGGCACAGTGAGCAAGGGACCCACATCTGGGCATACCCATCCCACTTAGGGCGAAAAGTGTTACAGCAAACAATGTATGACATTGTTCTGCATTCTGTCCATCAACTGTTGTTTAGGTCGAGCGTCAGCGAAAGACCTATTGTCAGCCGTATTTGGGAATGTAGACACGAGAGGGGCACGAGCGCAGATTTCACCTCGTGGGCGCGCACGGCGCCGTGCCCCTCTCGTGCCTCATTCCCATGCGCAAACACACTCACCCAGCCACACTCACGCACATACACAGCCACACGCATACACAGGCACACACACACTGCATACACACACGCACCCCCCCTTAAACAGACGCACGCGCACACAGACAGACACACGCACAGACACACTCGAACACACACAGACACATGCACGTACACCCCCCCCTCCACTTACCGGGCTCTTTCTGCGTGTCCCACAGTCCGGGTGTTCTCTGCACAGCCGGGGTACAGAGCTCCCAAAACCCCCTTCTAACAAAGCGCTATGCACAGCCGCGACCTGTGGACTTCCCCAGGTGATCCAAGGAATGCATGCCCGGGCCAGCGGACTTCCCCAGCTGGTGCAGGACAGACATGCCATCAGGTGCCAGCGCGCCCGGCTTACCTTTGGCCCGCACTGCTCCGCTGCGCCCTTGCGGGGGCTCGCAGCCGCCGCCTGGGACACCCTGCTGCGCAAACACCATAAACTGAGGAGGACCAGGGTGCCAAGCTTCAGCAAAGGTGCCATGGTGCGCAGCCTTTCAGCAACCGCTGCGATCTGAGCACCTCAGGCGCATGCGCGCAGACTGCATGCAACACTTCCAAGCTACTCCTGCTTCTCCGCTGTCCGACACGCCCCCAACTTTCGGGCACACCTCCTTTTCTTTAGGCTGCGCCTCCCAAACTTTTCGACACGACCACTGTGCGTGGCTTCATTGTCTCCCCACCTTCTCAAAGTGCCATTAAAGCTCAATTCACGCCCTCCTCGTACATCAGGTGCCCCGCCTCACCTTTCTTTTTTGTTTCATATTTTATATAGTGCAAACTCGACCCGAAGGTATTGGAGCGCTTTACCTTTACGTGAGCACCGTATTATTTACATTATACATTCAGGCACGGGGAGATTAAATCCCCTCTGTACGTTGAAAAAGGACCAGGCACGTCACACTTAAAATGTACGCGCCCTCACAATACACAGATTCAAAACTTGAGCCTCCGAAGTTATTTTCATCCGTTTCATATTTAAGGCCGGAATCGGAACGTCGGCTTTTTTCACGTGGAGGAAGGTGATTTCATTTCCAGGTCCCAGCGTAAATCACTACAATTCACCAGTGCGGCAGTCGTGTGCTTCACGACGCAGCACTAAATATCCGCAAGAAACTGTCTAGAAAGTGCAGCGTTCATAATTATGCGCTTGTGATCGGATGTAGTAATTTGTAAAAAAACATGAGAAGAAAAAAATAATTCATGGAAAAATCCATACTGCAACTGGCGAAATCAGCGTCTGTGTATTATCCAATGCTAAAGAGGCATTGATTGTGTGTAATATAGATGCTTTATGTACAGATGTCCCTATTGCAAACATTATTTCGTTACTGATTGGCCACGCTTTCGAAAATTAATAACTTTTTTTTTCTATGAAGCCTGATTCCGCCGTTTTTGCGTGAGCTGTAAAAGAGGATGTTGGTCAGTTAATTGACCTCGGAAGGACGAACGGCTGAGTTGGCCCAGTTTCGATGTCAAAAAGGTTAGGCTCTGATGGCAGCAGCGGGAGTTTAACTTTTAGCCATTGCTCTGTTTGCATTTACCTTTAATATGCACTTTTGATTGTGAAAATTCACATGCAATGCACATTGTACGGAACTCAGAAGGAAAGTACTCAATCAAAGCGGTTATCTCTAACGAAGCTGACCCTCAAAATATGTATTTCTATATCTTTCCTTTTGTGTTGATACGCCACTCAGACCTTGCTATTTTGCATCAGGTCGCATGCTGTTTATTTCTTCTACATTATCACTCAGCACCACCACAGCAACACTCAGCACCACCACAGCATAACTCAGCGCTACCCCAGCATCACTCAGCACCACCACAGCATCACTCAGCACCACCACAGCATCACTCAGCACCACCACAGCATCACTCAGCACCACTCAGCACCACCACAGCATCACTCAGCACCACCACAGCACCACCACAGCACCACTCAGCACCACCACAGCATCACTCAGCACCGCGACAGCATCACTCGGCACCACCACAGCATCACTCAGCACCACCACAGCATCACTCAGCACCACCACAGCATCACTCAGCACCACCACAGCATCACTCAGCATCACCCAGCACCACCACTCAGCACCACCACAGCATCACTCAGCGCCACCCCAGCACCACTCAGCACCACCACTCAGCACCACCACAGCATCACTCAGCGCCACCCTAGCATTACTCAGCACCACCACAGCATCACTCAGCACCACCACAGCACCACTCAGCACCACCACAGCACCACTCAGCACCACCACAGCACCACTCAGCACCACCACAGCACCACTCAGCATCACCACAGCAACACTCAGCACCACCACAGCATCACTCAGCACCACCACAGCGCCACTCAGCACCACCACAGCATCACTCAGCACCACCACAGCATCACTGAGCACCACCACAGCATCACTGAGCACCACCACAGCATCACTCAGCATCACCCAGCACCACCACTCAGCACCACCACAGCATCACTCAGCGCCACCCCAGCACCACTCAGCACCACCACAGCACCACCACAGCATCACTTAGCGCCACCCTAGCATCACTCAGCACCACCACAACATCACTCAGCACCACCCCAGCACCACTCAGCACCACCACAACACCACTCAGCACTACCACAGCATAACTCAGCACCACCACAGTACCACCACAGCATAACTCAGCACCACCACATTATCACTCAGCACCACCACATTATCACTCAGCACCACCACATCACTCAGCACCACCACATTATCACTCAGCACCACCACAGCATCACTCAGCACCACCACAGCATCACTCAGCACCACCACAGCATCACTCAGCACCACAACAGCACCACTCAGCACCACAACAGCACCACTCAGCACCACCACAGCACCACTCAGCACCACCACAGCACCACTCAGCACCACCACAGCATCACTCAGTACCACCACAGCACCACTCAGCACCACCACAGCATTACTCAGAACCACCACAGCATCACTCAGCACCACAACAGCACCACCACAGCATCACTACCCATCACCACAGCACCATCACAGCATCACTCTGCACCACCCAGCACCACCACAGCACCACTCAGCACCACCACAGCATCACTCAGCGCCACCACAGCATCACTCAGCGCCACCCCAGCATCACTCAGCACCACCACAGCACCATCACAGCACCACTCAGCACCACCACAGCATCACTCAGCACCGCCACAGCATCACTCAGCACCGCCACAGCATCACTCAGCACCGCCACAGCACCACCACAGCACCACCACAGCACCACAACAGCACCACCACAGCACCACTCAGCACCACCACAGCACCACTCAGCACCACCACAGCACCACTCAGCACCACCACAGCACCACTCAGCACCACCACAGCATCACTCAGCACCACCACAGCATCACTCAGCACCACCACAGCATCACTCAGTGCCACCCCAGCATCACTCAGCGCTACCCCAGCATCACTCAGCACCACCACAGCACCACTCAGCGCCACCACAGCACCACTCAGCAGCACCACTCAGCGCCACCACATCATCACTCAGCACCACCACATCATCACTCAGCGCCACCACAGCATCACTCAGCAGCACCACTCAGCGCCACCACAGCACCACTCAGCGCCACCCCAGCATCACTCAGCGCCACCCCAGCATCACTCAGCACCACCGCAGCATCACTCAGCGCCACCCCAGCATCACCACAGCACCAACACAGCACCACTCAGCACCACCACAGCATCACTCAGCGCCACCACAGCATAACTCAGCGCCACCCCAGCATCACTAAGCATCACCACATTATCACTCAGCACCACCACAGCACCACCACATTATCACTCAGCACCACCCCAGCACCACTACCACAGCATCACACAGCACCTTTCAGCACCACCACAGCATCACTTAGCACCACCACAGCATCACTCAGCACCACCACAGCATCACACAGCGCCACTCAGCACCACTCAGCACCACCACTCAGCACCACCACAGCATCACTCAGCGCCACCCTAGCATCACTCAGCACCACCACAGCATCACTCAGCACCACCACAGCACCACTCAGCACCACCACAGCACTACTCAGCATCACCACAGCACCACTCAGCATCACCACAGCACCACTCAGCACCACCACAGCATCACTCAGCACCACCACAGCGCCACTCAGCACCACCACAGCATCACTCAGCGCCACCACAGCATCACTCAGTGCCACCCCAGCATCACTCAGCGCTACCCCAGCATCACTCAGCACCACCACAGCACCACTCAGCACCACCACAGCACCACTAAGCGCCACCACATCATCACTCAGCACCACCACAGCATCACTCAGCACCACTCAGCACCCCACAACATCACTCAGCGCCACCCCAGCATCACTCAGCACCACCCCAGCATCACTCAGCGCCACCACAGCATCACTCAGCGCCACCACAGCATCACTCAGGGCCATCACAGCATCATTATGCGCCACCACTGCATCACTCAGGGCCATCACAGCATCACTCAGCGCTACCCCAGCACCACTCAGCACCACCACAGCACCACTCAGCACCACCACAGCACCACTAAGCGCCACCACATCATCACTCAGCACCACCACAGCATCACTCAGCACCACTCAGCACCCCCACAACATCACTCAGCGCCACCCCAGCATCACTCAGCACCACCCCAGCATCACTCAGCGCCACCACAGCATCACTCAGCGCCACCACAGCATCACTCAGGGCCATCACAGCATCATTATGCGCCACCACTGCATCACTCAGGGCCATCACAGCATCACTCTGTGCAACCATTCAACAACAACTGGTTCTAATATGTTCTCTGAATGTTTCAAGCTTTATTACAAATGTCACAAAAAGATGTTAATATTTCACTTCTGTTCTTGGATTTTCGTCACAATAAAATACACTGAACATAATCTTCACACAAGTTATTTACAAAAGTTTAAGCTATTGCCATTATAAATTACAATCACTTTTATTTAAGTATTAATTATGTAAAAAAATTAAAAGCCAATGTTATTTGTAATATCAATACATCTAAGTCACGTAAATACAAAACATGTTGCATTACAAATGCTATAGGTGTCACATTTGCGAAAGTTATAACGATTGGCATTGTAAATGACAAAGCTATTAATTTAGCTATTTTCAAAACCAACACATAAATAAAAAAAATTGTCATTTACAAGACCAATAGCTCAAACTTTCCTAATGCGAGACCTATTGCATTGCAAATGCTTGTTTTGCATTTGTCACCCCGAGTGGGACGGGTATGCTCAGGCGTGAGTCCCATGCTCTTCATGCCACTGGAATCAAGCTATCCTGGCTGAAGAGGGGTGAAACCCCGAAACCGGTCCTAGGATGCTTGTTTCCAGTCCAGGGAGGACCTGGCTTGGCAGTTCGGGCTGGACTGTACCCATGAGGCACAGGGTCAAGACTGATTTGCATATGGCTGGGTTCAAACTGGCACGGCATGGGGAGCAAAAAAAACGATGGATTTAGGCCCAGATCTCTGTACTGGGGTGAATGTATGACATTGTTCTGCATTCTGTCCATCAACTGTTGTTTTTGCAAAGATCGCTGAACAGCATATCAATCAGTCCAGATTGCCTGTTCCACAGAAACAGTAAGTGCATCAATGCGTGGGTCCATAGACTGGGCAATAGCAACATCCATGTCAAGACTTGTGAACGGATAATGCTTGAAAGTCTCCATGCCATCCGCAAGCATCCACCTAAAGTGGCCCCTGCATATGCTTTGGCAAATGTGGGGTTGCCAGCCTTGTTGTGGTTTCCGACATGAAACTGTGGAGGGTGTGCCCTGACTTACCTCCACCTCTCCCATTGTGTTACGTGGATTGCCAGCCAGGGCTTTTCCCACAGGACAATCGTACATCTTGATAGTGAAAACTTGGCATCAGAAGTTCAGGCCTTCCAAAGCAATGCTTTTAACCCCTTGGACGCTCATGACGAGCTCAGCTCGTCATGGAGTTTCCATTGATTTCAATGGAAATTCAATGAAGAATCTGAAAGTGCCTTAGCATCCAATGGTTAATTCATTTGCCTTTCAAGCCTTACCCTTTTTGAGAATCACTGTTTGGATGAACAGAAGCATTTGGTTGAGATGAGACATAGAGGAATCATTTGAGTACCAACTCTGTGGGGTTAGAGGGAATGTGTCAATAGGTGCAGAATGATGCTTCAATGCCAAGAGCTCAAGTCTTTCTGAAGCCAAGGGTGTTTTTATATACATGAAAGCAAGGTTTCAGACTGTTGTGCGGACTGATCAATTCAGTCCGCTTGTTGGTTTCTAACTCTGGAATAACAAGGAAATGTCTAGGGACTCTACCACCCTGATGATAATTGCAGCAAAAGCACAGTAGATGAACTGGGTAAGAAATCTAGTAAACAAAAACGCGATGGGTTGGATGCTTGAATAAATCTCAGCCACTGATAATTACTCAGACTGCATCCCAGTACATGACTCTTTTGCCCACCATGTGAACTCAGATTAGACCCAGCCATATGCAAATCAGCCTTGTTCCTGCTCCAATTGGAACAGTCTAGCCTGAACTGCTAATCGAGGTCCTCTCTGAGCAGGACTACAAGAGACCAAAGACAGTTTTCGCCATCTACGGTGTGCATTAGTGTTGTAAAGTGCCCCTTTCAGATGATCATCCCCACACTTTTTTGCTGCTAGATGCTGTGGTAATTGATCTGAAAGTGTGCTTGGTCCTGCTAACCAGGCCCAGCATTAGTGCTCTTTCCCTCAAACTGTAAATGTGAATTGGTACACCCAATTGGCAAGTACTTTACACCCCTGTAATGCCCTAGTGCGATGTAAAGAACAAGTTACTTATCTTTGGTAACGATATATCTTTAAGAGACATATATTAGCTATGGATTCCTCACCTTAGAATTACCCCCAGGCGTCAGACTGGATCCGGAGAATTTTTCTTTAGCAGTACCCCTACGCGTCGGTAGATGGCGTCGGTCCACTCTGCATTCGTCATTGGCGTCATGATTGCTGGAATAATGTCGCGGTATCTACTTAGACGCCGCCCTTGCATGCGGACGCCAGTTTTTTACACGACATTCCACACCAGTAGTGCAGAGCAATGAAAGACACTGACCACTGGTGCACAAAACTAGGGCCCTGAAAGGGAGTCCCTTACCCTAGAAGTCAGTTTGCAGAACGGGAAAAATGGGTGGGGCGGTGAGGAATCCGTAACTAATATATGTCTCTTACAGATACATCGTCACCGAAGGTAAGTAACTTGTTCCTCTGAAAGAGACTATTAGTTATGGATTCCTCACCTTAGAATAGATACCTTAGCAATACCAATCCCAGAGGTGGGTCTGCGAACTACGTTCACACCAGAAAGTCCTGGAGAACTGAACCGCCAAAGAAGCTGTCTCTCTGGACTTGGATGTCCAGGCAGTAATGTTTAGTGAAAGTGTGCAATGAAGCCCACGTGGCTGCCTGGAAGATGTCATGAAGGGGAACTCCACGGCCCAAAGCAGTAGTGGCTGCCGTCGCTCTGAGCACGCAGCCCCACTGGAGGTTCCTTATTTGCGAACGAATAACAAATTTTGATGCAAAGAATGACCCATCGAGAGATGGTCCGCTTTTGCATGGCCCAACCTTTCTTAGCGCCCTTACCTGCACTTTAATCGGTACCCCCACCGCCGCTTGGCGGGTCAGGACTCTCGGGTGGGTTGGGATCTGGGCGCCATTTTGGAGTGGTGTGGACCCGGCTGGGACACATCGGTGAGCGCTCTAGCGCTCAGGCTGAGGCGAGGGACGCCTACTTAAGGCGATCTAAGTGGCTGTTCCCGCGAGAAGGTATTTGCGTGCAGCATCGCGCTAAGCGCTACCTGTGCAGCGCTACGATTTTTAATTCACTGTTGGAGCTTATTTTTGTCATTTTAACAAGCGCGCTCATTTGGGACTTCTTAGCGCCCCCTTACCTGCACTTTAATCGGTACCCCCACCGCCGCTTGGCGGGTCAGGACTCTCGGGTGGGTTGGGATCTGGGCGCCATTTTGGAGTGGTGTGGACCCGGCTGGGACACATCGGTGAGCGCTCTAGCGCTCAGGCTGAGGCGAGGGACGCCTATTTAAAGCTCTCCTTTCCGCGCAGCGGGTGTGCCTGCGCTGTGCCGGAGTCTTGCCAGAGTCCTGCCCGTCTGCGCCCGTCAGCGCTAAGGAGGCGCGGGGCGTGGCAGGACTCTATGATTTACACCACTTAGGATGACCATAACAGCGATCAGGTACTGTAGGGATGACCTGCTGATGATTCGAGGCCGGTCCTCTGACTGTTGCCCGCCCCCAGTGGGGCCGTTATGTGGCCCATATCACTGCACGTGTTGCAGCTGGATATTACCATCTCCGTCCCGTATACGATCTTTTAAGTTACCAGCTTTGAGCAAAGGATCGCCTGGGGTACGTGATATCACTATCTGCAACCTGAATGTCAGGTCCCTGGTCAAGCATTATGCGGAGATTCATGACTTATTGACTAACGAGTCTCCTGACGCTCTTTTCATGACAGAGACCTGGCTGCAGGATGCAGATACCTCCGTTTTAAACCTGGCCTTCCCCCCGGAATATGCGGTGTTCACTCTTAATCGTGGCACAAGAGGGGGTGGAATCGCGATGGCGGTTAAGCTGTGTTTCCCCTGTGATTGGAAGGACGTGAAGCTTTTCGGCTGCGAATGTGCTCGTTTTAAAATCTCTTTTAGTCAACAATATACCTTCTCTGGTCTTTTAATTTATCGACCTCCGGGCTGCGATGCTGCCTTTAGGGCCGCTCTCCCGGACTACATCAGCTCCGAGGCGTTGGGATGTGCTAACTTCAATGTGCTTGGCGATCTCAATTTGCACCTTGATTGTCCATCCCTACCCTCCATTCGGAGTTTTCTGTCTGACCTAGAAGCCCTGCAGCTCTCTCAATTGGTGACTTTTCCTACACACCGAGATGGGCATGTGCTTGATCCATTCTTCACCAATTTAGAGGGAGTCCAGGTATTTAGCCCCACTCGGCTGGTGTGGACTGATCACTTGTTAGTGAAAGCGATCATCCCCATGTCAGAGCCCCTTTTTTCCTCCCAGAACATAACTACTCTCGCTCGACAGTGGCATAAATTGAAGCTAGAGGATTTCTATCTTCTATTGGAGAAGGTGCCGCTAGCTCCTTTCACGAATGTGGATGGGGGCTATGACTCGTTCTGTGAATGGATTTCTTATGCGCTTGACTCTCTTGTCCCGTTGGTCTGGTCGAAACGCCGGGTCAAAGATCATAGCCCTTGGTATGACAGCGCGCTTGCATCTCTCAAGAGAGAGTGCAGGCAAGCCGAAAGGCGCTGGAGAAAATCTTTCGACCCCGCGCTTAAAATCTGTTACGCGGGGAAAACCAAAGCATATCACAGAGCGGTATGTAGAGCGCGTGCAGCCCACTATGCACAGGAATTTCTGAGTAGCTCCAACCCCTCTAAAGTGATATTTAAGGTGTTAAAAGACCTTCTAGCCAAGAGAAGCACTGCCACAGAAATACGTTCAGACGCTCACTGCGAAAACTTGGCATCTTTCTTCACTAGTAAAGTGCAAGCCATTTACCGCACTTTTCCCACTGTTCTGCCGACTCCAGAACCATGTAGTGCGCCCAAGGATATTGGTGTGGAGCTGGATATACTACCTCCCCTATCCATGGAAACATTTAACTCTCTGAACAGGAAAATTAAGTCAGGTTCTCCTATGGACCCACTTAAACCGGCTTTGTTGAGGGATATGTCGGCGGTGTGCCGTGCTCCGGTACTGGATCTTATTAATTTGTCGTTGGCCTCGGGAACTGTGCCCACTAGGTGGAAACAGGCGGTAGTCACGCCTATCTTAAAAAAGACTACTCTGGACCCTCTTAAGCCCGAGAGCTATCGCCCCATCTCGTTGCTGCCATGGGTCACCAAAGTGGCTGAGGCCCATGTGAATGGGATCCTGGCTGACCACCTTGCCAGAGCTAACATCTTGGATCCCACGCAAAATGGATTCCGTGCAGGTCACAGCACGGAGACTGCTCTACTGTTTATGTTCGAGCATCTGCGCTCCGTGCTGGCTTCCGGTCGAACTGCGGCACTCCTGTTATTAGATCTGAGTGCCGCGTTCGACACGGTTTCACACGGTATCCTTTTGCAGCGACTCGAGGAAGTGGGAGTCAGTGGCTCCGCGCTGTGTTGGTTTCGTTCCTTTCTATCGAACAGATCGTTCCAGGTCGCTATTCCACCCGGCAAATCTAAATCATACCCGCTGACACTAGGGGTCCCACAAGGGTCATCTTTGAGCCCCACTCTATTTAACCTTTACGTTAGACCGCTGGCTGCGGTGGTCAAACGCTGGGGCCTGACAATGGTTTCCTATGCGGATGACACGCAGCTGGCGGTCACGTTGAGTGGGGATTCTAATGTGGAGGCCCTCATGTTTCGCGAGGGCATCTGTGCCGTGGCAAATTGGATGAATCAGAACTGTCTCCAATTAAATACTAAAAAAACTGAGGTCATGGTGCTGGGAAAACAGGCCGGGCTGTGGAACGATAACTGGTGGCCACAAGAACTGGGGACGACTCCTTCTCCTGTAATTGAGATAAGAAACCTCGGGGTATGGTTGGACCCGGCGTTTAGTTTTACGTGCCATACCAAGAGAGTGGCAGGCTCTTGTTATGGTGTCATCAGAGGACTTAGGCCAATACTTAAGTTCTTTGATGCTTCCACCAGACAGCTGGTGGTCCAGGCGTCGGTCCTGTCCAGGTTGGACTACGCCAGCGCACTCTTGGCCGGGACCAACCAGGCAGAACTTACCCGATTACAGCGAGTGCAGAACACCGCCGCTAGAGTGGTGGTGGGACTACCTAAATGATGCTCTGTCTCTAAGACTCTGCGTTCCTTACACTGGCTCCCTATGAGCCAGAGGATTAAATTTAAGGTACTCTGCCTGGCTTTTAAAATCCTTAAAGGTATGGCTCCACAAATTCTGAATAACCTCTTAAAGCCGTATGTTCCGGTACGACCCTTGAGATCCCAGGGTATGCACCTGTCTACGGTCCCTCGTTTCAAACTTAGCAGAATGGGTGGGCGCTCTTTTCCAGTGGTGGCTGCAAAGTTATGGAACTCCCTTCCTGCTGAGCTTCGGGCGATGGATAACCTTTTGCAGTTCAGGCGAGCAATAAAAACCTTTTTGTTTCCCTAAATCCGCCTGTCGGAGCACGCTCCTTTTAGATGTTTGTGTTGTGTTTACCTTCTCAAGGCGCCAGGACGCCCCTTTGCTGGGGCAGCTGTGCGCGGTACAAAAAACAATTAACATAACATAACATAGCCAACAAAGAGCTGATCATCCACCCGGAATTGTTTTGTCCGATTCAGATAGAATGACAGCCCATGTTTTGGATCCAGACGGTGGAGCCTCTCTTCCTCTTTAGAAGGATGCGGGGCGGGAAGAAGGTGGGCAAAGTGATGGTCTGTCCTATGTGGAAAGAGGTAACCACTTTGGGAAGGAAAGAAGGCCTAGTGAGAAGGACAACTTTGTCCGGATGAACAGCCAGGAAAGGAGGTTTGGAAGAAAGAGCCTGAAGCTCACTCGCCCTGCGAGCAGAGGTGATGGCAACCAAAAAGGCAGTGTCAAAAGTCTGAGAGGACAGTTATGTACACATGTGTTAGGTCAGAACCAGGTTCAAGTCCCACTGGAGCATTACGAAAGGAATAGGAGGAAACAAGTGAGTAAGGCCCTTAAGGAAACGATTTACAATAGTGGACTTGAAAAGACAAGGGTGATCTGGAAGGTAAAGAAAAGCTGAAAGATAGCCCTTGAGAGTGCCAGAGCAGAGTCCTGCTGGGCCAAGGAAGGAATGAAGAGGAGAAACTCAGAAAGAGGGGCAGAAAAGGGATCCACAACCTTTCCAACGCGCAGAACTGCTGACATTGCATGTTCTCTTCGGTGGTGAATAGATCTAACTAAGGCTCTCCCCACTGCTGAAAGAGACCTTGCACCACCTCCGAGTGAAGACCCCATTCGTGACCCATCATGCACCGACGGCTGAGTTCATCCGCCCTGGCATTCAGAGAACCTGCAAGGTGTTGAACCACCAGGGACATGCCCTGATGTTCCAGCCACTTCCAGAGACGAAGTGCCTCCTGAATTAGGATCCACAACCCCCCCGCCCTGTCTGTTGCAGTACCACATGGCAGTGGTGTTATCTGTGAACACCTGCACTACTCTTCCTTTGACAAAAGAGAGGAATGCCTTTAGTGCAAGACGAATCGCCCAGAGCTCGAGAATGTTGATGTGGAGTCCAGACTCCGTCAGAGACCAGATGCTTCTGATCTCTGCCTCCCCCATGTAGCCCCCCCACCTCAGGAGTGATGGGTCTGTCACCACTGTGAACTCTAGTTGGGGAAGGGAAGGTTACCTGCCGTTGACCCAATCCTGGTTCATTAGCCATCACTGCAATTGGTGTGCAGTGCCCTCCAAGATCTGGATGCAATTGGAAAGATTCCCCTGATGCTATGCCCACTGGAACTTCAGGTCCCACTGAAAAGCCTGCATATGCCACGTGGCATAGTCCACCAGCACGATGAAGGAGGCCATGAGGCCCAGTAATCGAAGGGTCATTCTGACCGAAACCCTGGATGGAGGCTGAAAGCTCAGTATCATAGCCCGAATATCCCGGACTTGCTGCTCAGGAGGATAAGCCCAAAACTGCGCTGTGTGCAGAACTGCTCTGATGAAAAGGAGCTTCTGGGCGGGAATCAGGTGTGACTTTGGCACGTTGATGGTGAACCCCATCTAATGCAGGAGGTCGGCCGTAGTGGAGGTGGGAAACAACAGCCTGGGGCGAGCCCACCTTTAACAGCCAGTTGTCGAGATTGGGGAAGACTGGAACCCCTGATCTGCACAGATGAGCTGCGACCACCGCCATCACTTTCGCGAACACCCGAGGGGCGCCGGTAAGGCCAAAGGGGTAAACTGATAGTGCTTGTGGCCTACTGTGAACCGTAGGTAATGCCTGTGGACCGGCAGGACGAGGATGTGAAAATGAGCGTCCTGCAAGTCCAATGCTACCATCCAGTCTCAAGGGTCGAGGGCAGACACGACCTGAGCCAATGTCAACATTTTGAACTCCTCCGGGAGGAAGCGGTTGACGTTCCGGACATCCAAGATAGGACGCAGGCCCTTGTCCTTCTTGGGCACTAGAAAGTAGTGGGACTAACAACCACAACCTACTTCTGGGGCAGGAACTCACTCGATGGCTCTCTTGGCCAAAAGAGCCGTAACTTCCTGGTGGAGAAGGGCCAAGTGATCCTCTGACATGAAATGGAATTGAGGTGGCATGGATGGAGGGGTATTTTCGGAGGGGAGCAGCCCCTTCGGACTATCTGCAAAACCCACCTGTCCGAAGTGATGTTGAGCTAGTGGGGGAGGTGATGGTGAATCCTGCCGCCCACTGGCAAATGGTGGCCCTGAAAGATTGGACTAGGAGGGCTTGGCGGCTGCTGCAGAGGGGGCACTGGTGAACTGGCCTGCCCGCTGGCCCCCAGACCCACGACGGTGGGTCCCCACGTCCACGGCTGCTCAGAGGCTGGACAGCTTGCGTAGGCCTGTGGCTCTGGGCGGAACGTGGCAGGGCACCCCTTCCATAGCCACGAAAGGGGCGAAAAGCAGACTGAGCGGGGAAGCGAGACCCAAGGACCTGGCCATAGTCCTGGAGTCCTTAAAGCGCTCAAGCACGGTGTCTGCTTTGTCGGCAAACAAGCGACTGCCATCAAAGGGCATGTCCAAAGCGTAACTTGGACATTACCTGAAAAGCCAGTGGACCTCAGCTAGGCGAAGCGTCTCAGGGCTACTGACGCTGAAATCGTCCTGCCCAGCGAGTCGGCAGTGTCCAGTCCAAATCGTATGGTGAACTTTGCTGCGTCTCGCCCTTCGGCAACTGCACGGGAGATCATGGCCCGGGCACTGCGGCAGCACCTGTGCGACCGTGCCCCACACCGAATGGAAGTAATGACCCAAAAGACATGCAGTGTTCACCGACCGCAGTCCTAAGCTGGAGGAAGAAAACATTTTCTTCCCAAGATGGTCCAGCTTCTTGGATTCTGTATCAGGTGGAGTGGTAGGGAATGCGCCCTTGAATCGAGGCTTGGACCACCAAGCTCTTGGAGGTAGGGTATTGGGAGAGGAAAATGGGGTCGCCTGGCGCCGGGCAGTCATCCTACCCACGGGGGCCCAGTGTTGGGCTTGGACCAAGTGCCCAAAAGGATATCCGTGAGGGCCTCACTGAATGGCAGCAGGGGCTCCGGTTAAAGCACCTCGGTCTGGAGGTTAGTCTTGACCGCCACTGTAGGAAGCTCAAGGTTTAAGGCCTCAGCTGCCCTACGCAACACCACTGCATATGATGCACCCTCCTCCGTAGCCACGGTAGCGGGAGATAGCATGCTAAAGTCTGGAGAGGTGCCCAGACCACTGGCCTCACCCAACTCCACTCTCCAGTCTGGTTCTCCCAACTGGTCTGCCAGAGGCTCCACAGACTCCTCCCAGTCCTCCTCACCCTCCTCTGTTAGCCACTCAGGGCAATAGGGAACACCAGGGGAGAACAGGGGTACAAAAGTACCGGTCGGCGCCAGTACCGACGTCAGTCAACGCCAGTCTGACTCCATGTCTACGTCGAGGGGAAGGCAGAGGTGGACGTCGGAGGGGGCGGAGGTGTTGCCAATGGATTCCGCGCTCGGGGAGGGGTTGTAAGGTCGTTCTGCGCCGATCCGGATCCAGGCTTGTATCCCTGTGGCGCCGAAGCCGCCGGCATCGAAGGCCTAGGACCCCCAGCCGAGTCCGCGGGGCCTGAAGGCATACCAGCAGAGTTTATGCTGCCCAAAGATGGAGTGGAGCGCTTCGTAAAAGCAACAAAGTTGGGCACGGTTCTCTCTGGCTCCCGGAAAGGGAGGGAGGCTCGGAGCCTACCCAAGAGGCTCCGCGGGTGGAGCCGGACAACTACCCTCTGCATCTGGCGTCGGCCGACGGCAGGGAGAACGCGAAGAGTGATGGTGCTTCTTCATCTTCTTTTTGTGCTTCAATTTACCCGAAGACTTCGATGAAGAGTGGTGGTGATGGATCCGCGACCGGTCCCACGACCTCCCTCTCGACCGGGACCTCAAGCGGCGCGGAGCCGACCGCTGGGCCTCCAGAAGCATTTGCGACCGCTCCCATAAAGACTTCAGTGCCATGGCCCGGCAGTCAAAGCACAACTTCGGGTCGTGGTCGCGCTCCAGGCACCAGAGGCACACAAGATGGGGGTCCGTTACCGACATCAGCTAGTGGCAGGAGCCACAACGCTTGAAGCCGGTCCGACGAGATGACATCCTTGTGCACCAGGAGTCGGACAAATGGAAAAGATGTTGACAAAAAGTCTAAAAAAGAGAGTCAAAAAGTGACTAGAGGTACCTCTCTCTCCGGATCTGCGCTGGTTGGCGGGAAAAAAGAAAGAACTAATGTCAGCGCGCAGGAGCGGCATCTAATTAGATACCGCAACATCATTCCGGTGATCATGACACCAATGTTGAATTGCTTGAAGAAAAATTCTCTGGATCCAGTCTGACGCCTGGGAGTAATTCTAAGGTGAGGAATCCATAACTAATAGTCTCTTTCCAATAGGGGTACCAGGGCTGGAGCACTTGCTGTCCCACCTTGGTTACCCAAGTAAAACCACGTCTTCAGGTCTGTCTTGGCAGCCCATCACGAGCAGTTTAACTACCTGAGTTCGACCCTGCAGACACCATGTGTGACAGGGTCATGTTATCGCATTTAATATATGTCGGTCACACCTAAGGTAGCCCTCCTGTAGCCCAGGAGGCAGGGTGCAGATTATTATGTGTGAAAGTATATGTACAAGCATATTCTGCCCTGTGGTAGCATTCTAAACGTAAATCAATCGCAATTGACCGGCGGTCCATAAGATACAATGGGCTGGCATTAGAACATTACCTATATGTCCAGCTCCATGATGGCCTGGACGAATATTTTTGTGTTTGGAGTCAAACGCCATGCTTTTTAACCCCTGACATATGGGTGGAATCCGGTTTAACCAGCATGTACCGAGGTGGCACATTAGCCAGCGCCCACCCAGTTTAACAAGTATTCCCCTGCCTTGGTGGGCTTTTTTGAAGCCTTGCCACCAAGACAGAAGTCTGACCTCATATTGGGAAGTGTGTGCTGCTCCCAGAGGTCAGAAACAAAGGACCTGTGTGAGCAGGAGCCGACACCTCCGCCCACACAGGATGGCTAGCGAATTACATTGGTGTGGCGGTGAGCTTCAAAGGATTCACTAGCGCCACTGGACAAAGGAACTGTCCTTCACTCGAGGACAAAGCCTCCCCCTGCCCCAGGCAGTTTTCACGGGCAGGTGGAAAATTCAGGAAGTCGTCCACCTCTACAAGGCTGACCACACCTCTAGGGCCTGGCAGCTGAGGTGCATGACCAAGGATGGTTTTGGGCATCTTGAATTTCCTCCTAGCACTCAGGAACTGCTCTTCAAGGATCAAGTGGTTAGCCATCTGCAGGTTCACAAAAAGCAGTGTACTATTATCTTTACATTTACTTGGACAGAAATAAACAGAGTGCCCTTGACTCCAAAATGTCCTAGCTGACCAATGAAGAATCAACCTTGAAAGAGATTTAGCTGGAGCGAGATCGGGAGCCTTGAAGCCTGAAATGAGGACCTGAGTGTTGCAGTATTGACCAGGAGGAGCTTTTTAAGTAACTGGAAAAAAGAGTGACTGCAAAAAAGGCAGAGGCATGGCTTCCATGAGAGGGCAACTAAATCCTGATTATTGCTGTATTTCAAAGTCCATGCAGTGTCTAGGGGGCTCATGTCCTTTCTTGCACTATACCTTTTTTGGACCTCTGTCCAGCTACAGCTTCCGGCCTTGCCACTCTGGTGGATATTGGGAACCAAAAAAATGACAAAGTCTCAAGGTAATATTCTGACGGGTGTAATGTGGCAAATTTTTCCCAGCAGTGAAGCAACCTCTGCAGCTACATAATTCAGATGTGTCCTATTCAGATCTTTTGGCACAAAATCATCAGCTTCATCAAGAGCTCGATGACAGTGTATTTAAGGGACCCTCCTAGGCTTTACCCTCTTGCCTTAAACCACTAGTCAACCTGGAGCTTCTGAAACAATGCTAAGTCCTAAGAGAAAAACTTGGACCGGTGCAACAAGCTGGGTTTACCCTCCCCCAACACCTCACTCTCTATCGCAGTCAACCAGAAATTGTATCTCTATCAACCGGAAAATTAACCTTTAAATTGGGAGTTGTGTTTTCTTGATGCTTTTTACCTCAAATTCACGGTTCCATTTATACAATTTCATTTTTTTGCTTATTATTTTTTTCATATTTTTCGACATTCATTAGGGCATTTTTAGTGTTGTTTTCTTGACTTTACAATTCCCGGTACTGCCTGAACATAAAAACACATTTCTCTGGGGAACTGCTTCCTCCTTATGCTACATCTACCAGGGCTTAATTGGCGTTTTCCTTAGAATTGTGAAGGGACCTAACAAGAGTGTGTTAACGAAGCTATAACCTAACCAGAGGATGTGTATTGTTTTGGTAACAGAACCCCCTTTAATTGGTCTGACTCTATAATGAGATTGTGCTAAGAAAGTGTAACACTAAGCTTGATTGCGTCTTATGTTTATTTTTTAAAAGGGATGATGGTAAAAATGAGGTTTATGATGTAGAATGTTAAGTCCCTAGCACCACTAAATATTTAGGGTGTGTGTGCTGGTACCAGGGCATTATGGTGAGATATCAGAGGACAAATGGAAGGGGGACATGGAAAACAAACATAAGGATGGTTAAAACATTCATTCAGCATGGTTAAAATTAGAACATTTGAAAGGTGATGCTCAACCTTTTTAAATACTTCAAGAGGAGCTTGCTGAAGGAAATTATGTGATACTGTCAGGACACAAAGTAACTCCTCCATTTTGATTGTTCAAAGCTCTCATAGCCCTGACGGTCAAAGCTCTCATAGCCCTGACGGTCATTTGGGTTATGTGAGGGATCACACACAGACTAAGGCCCGCAGTGAACACAGGTAGACAGGAGGGGTATATAACTGCACCAAAAGCAGTACATTTTCAAAGCCATGTGTTATTCAGGCCTGTTCAATGGAATATCTACAGGTGTATGGTGCAATCTAACAATCAATATCATGGACCCTTTTGCTGTACTGGCACAGGAAGAACCCCGACAGTACTGGCAGACCATTTCTCTACGTGGTCAGAGGTTAAAATGGTGGAGAGTATAACCTCTGATGGGGTTACTGAATTTCTAGAAAACATACTTTGCCAGGAAGGAGTTCCCCCCCAGAACCTATGTGGACAATGGTGTCAACTCATGTCTGGGAAGGTACAGTGATTTCTAAAAGGAACTGGTATTTGGCATAAAAGTGAACAGAAGTTTCACCAAGAAGGTTAGATGGGAGAGCAGGAGTAATGTTGTGAAGAAGGAAATCAATTTAGATATTAAATCTAGATTGTGTTAGCTGAAATATCTTCAATCTAATTTGGTTTAAAGGATGAGCTCTCAATCCAGCTACAGGTAGGTCCCCATCTCAATTGTTTGAAGTAGGTTAGCACTACTAAGATATGTCCATGATGGTTATCAGAATGTGATGGTTTGCATGGGGTGTGGAGGTGCGATCATTAGTGACCATATGCTTGAGTCTTTCTTGATTTTTATTAATTTCTTTCTGGTAAGTGACATTGTATGTCCCAGGTACTTAGGTTGTGGTTATACAGTTAGTGTGTTGTTTTTGATAGGTTGAGTGGTGATTGAATTAGTTATTGATAAATCTATACGAGTGTAGTAGGTGGGTTTGGTAGTAGTTATTTTCAAGCTGTGAATGCGTATGAGGGTGTGTACTTAGGATAGTCTTTAAGGGAATAGCAATAAGTATAGTTTAAGAGGGTTGTTTTTAATTCTGTTGGTGGGTTGAGTGTGTTTATTTGTAGTTTGAGTGAAATGTTGTATGGATATTGGTTAAAGGGGGATACTTCTATGGTATGTTGTGTGAAAAAGAGGGAGGTATGTGGTATTCTGTGGCATTTAGAATGATACATATGCAAAGTTAAATCTTGGAATCTGAGAAGCAAGAATTGTGGCATGCTTCCTTCACGTCCAAGGAACGCAATTATTGTCTAGATTCTCAACTAACGAGGTAAAGAGTTTATTCTTTAGGCATTCGGTACGGGAGAACAGATACGTTTCAACGGGGTGTTGGCCCTATTTTGTAGGTCAAGATCAAGATGCATCAACAGCAAGTGGGGAAGGAATATGCTGTTGCTTCTGGCTATACCACAGCTAAAGACCGAAGGACGTCCATGGATTTCCTATCTCTCAAGAGGCATTAATTGAAACAGCTGAATGCATTTTTGAGAAAACGCTCAGGAGCCAGGCAGGTGAAGGGGGTTCTGGGGAGACCTGGGTTAAGTCATGTGGTAATTTAATATCAGGGCCCCTCTTATAGATTGTAAGCACGTTCTCTTTTACGCTACAGCACACCTTAACACAAGTGCGCCAGGCCAAAACAGATAAAGTGCACCCTATTCCACTGAATGCGCTGCCCCCAGTGCAGCCCCAAACTCACGCAGTGCATGTAAGTGAAAAATGTAGTGCCTGTGAAGCACCAACTCCGTGTTTTACAGTGCAGGTGGAAACCTAACTGCACTTTTCAGGGGTAAAAGGGATCCCCTTCCAGGCGGGTGCAGTGACTGAATGCACCTGCCTGCAAGGGGATGTCTAAGTGGTTCATACAACCCCCTTGCCCCCTTCCAGAGGGCTGGCATCAGGGTGCCCACTGACAGTGCACCTCCTGACCGCTTCTTTTCCTCTGCGCCTGCGTTTATAATATGGCGCGGGCGAAGAGGCAAAGGGATTCCCTCATTTGCGTGAGGCCACACCCCCATGAAAATGAGGGAACATCCTCTGGTAATAGAGCTGGCCCTATATGTGCAACAGCACTATCTGTATTACAGAAAGGTCCTTACAATTGTCTAGGGCCCTTTCTGTACCAGAGAGCCCCGGGGGTGCACAAAGCGGGCGGACATGTCTGTGCGCCCCCAGGGCACTCTCCATAATACAGTCCCAGATGTTTCAGTATAAAGCTATTAATAAAATATGCAATTTCACAACAGATAATAAAAGGCAGGTTCGCCCAGTATTTTCAAGCATTCAGACTTGACACCATCAAGCAACTAATTTAAAAATAACTTTTCAAGTATGAAAACTTTTTTTTTCTTTCGATTTGTAATAACTATACATATACTTTGAAAGTTAATTTTTGGTGGTAATGGCATTTGTAAAGGAATGCAGTCGCTTAGTCATTTATCACATTGAGGAACAACATTATGAGAAAAGGTATTTAAACGCAGGGCCAACAAACAGAGATTAACCTCGCAAATACAGTGTTTAATTTGGAAACACTTGCCGTACATATTTGAAGATAAAACAATAAATTTACCTTATAAGGATAAGCCTATCTTTCTCGGATGGATGGTCATCAAGCCATTGTGAGTATCGAGCAAACGACCATTCTGCCCTCTATTTTAAGATTACAAAAAAAGAACAGTTTTAATAGTCGCAGCGGAATTGTGGCTTTACATTCACGATGTCGAAAATAAGACAAGTTATCTAGGACACAAATGACGGACAAGCAAGAAGTTTTGAATGAATGGACGTTCAGCGTCTTGTGGAAGGAAGGAAATATCTGCTGGGTCATTTCTGAATACTGAAAAAGTGAATTCTCCTAAAAGGGTATCCATCATTTAAGGTATCGTAGTGTATGAAAGTGAAGTTGTACATCAGAACAAAATACAACAATTAACACTATTGTGCTCTTATAGCGCTCACTGTCCAACAGCAATGTGCCATTCCTCACTAGAATAGATTGCCACTCAGTTTATGAAACCAATAAGTATCGAAAAATGATTTGACATTGCTGGGATAAAGCAGGAAAGTGTTAGAGTACATTTATCCCTTTACGTATGCAGCAGACCATTGAAACAACAAAAAAACAATGGAAATGTTTAACAGTCAATGGAACCTTCAGTAGGTTTTGAGTTTTACCATCATTTTATTTGCTTTTTAGACATATCAAAACAATCGTCCAAACAAAATAATTGGCCTCCTAGAGTGACTGTGCAATCTATGAAACCTTGGATGATATATGTTTAGTATAATCTCAAGGATATGATTCAGCAGCCGCTCTATTATGTACAGGTGATATTCCTAAATGTGATTCCACTCTACAGCTAAACATAAGAAAAGCTGAGGAAAGGCAATGGAAACACAATTGTCCAGTACTCGTCTAAGTAGGAACCATGGATCCCAAATCTTTATGGGGCATTCCCTACTGTTAAAGAACACCCTAACAGTTGCCATGCAGCAATCCATGCTCTCATGGCAGGGGGTTTGTCTCAGGTGAATCTGGGCTTCTCCATTTTAGTGCAACATCATATTGATTATCATCACCCCCAAATTACAATAGTGTCTAAAGAATTTGTTGTGTCTCAGTATAGCTAACTTCCTATCTGACTCTCCTGCTTCCATTCCCACTACCTCTGACAATATCTGTAAGAAATGGGTTCCGACCCATTTTATGCCCTTGGAGTTTTCACTTTTGGAATTACCCAGTTTTTGGACTTCGGCTGTGAGTCTTGTGCACTGTAAACTGTGCTGAAATGGATTGGAGTGCTAACCACCAGTGTCTGAATTTTAAGAAAGTTCTACTATTGTGCAGTTTGGATAAGAGGCACTGGACTGGTTGTAGATAAACACGTGCACACACAAGTGTGGGTTGAGAGTGTGACACCACCATGTAACTCAGCCCGGTAGCTGTACACAGGAAGATTGTCACGGAGGACCCTTCATGTATTGTACTGACCTCTGCAGGCCTCATGTGCGAGCATTCGTAGTTTGAGTATGAACATCTTTTGCGACTTACCGAAAAGTCTGCATGCGCTTCACTGTATTGTACACTATGCGTGAAATCTACCCCAAAAGGCCAGGCAACTAGATTGATACACCACTTTTATGTTAAATTCGGACTTTGAGTGCAAATATTAAATTAATTTCCACATATCCGCACTGCTTCAGGCACTCCAAAATTCATCATTTTTCTCTGATTCAGCTCCTAATTAGTCTGGCGTTTGTTAAAAACTAAGTTGATGAGCCGGGGATCAAAGGTCCTCTCAGACAATGGGGTATTTACCAGTGATTAGGCCTGCTCCTGGGAAAGGGAAGGGTGGGGTAGAATCTGCAAATGCTAATTACTTTTCAAACTGCACCTGGCCGGGAATGCTCAACCCCACAGAGACAAAGAAGGGTAGCAAGAATTCTGGAGCCAATCCATGGAGAGGCTCCCCTTTGAAAGTTTGGCTTTGCTGTGTCTCAATCCCATCCCCAGATCTGGAGCTGTGCCCCCACCCCCAAGGCACCAGTGCTATCATCCCCAGCTAGGGGCAGGTTTCCTTCCAGGCACTGGCAGATTTCGGGCCTTGGGCCACTACAGGCGGGTCAGCCCCACAGTTGGTTTCAGGCTGCTGAAGTCCTCACAGCGGCAGCCTCTCCTCCAGTCTTTCGAAGCCTCCAGCTTCTCTCGTCTTTCTGCTTGGTGGAACACATACCCTTCCTGGCCCAGTCATGGCAGTAGGCTGCCACAGCCAAGTCAGTAATGACACAGTCTTCATATCACTGGGTTCCCCACAATGGCAGCCTTTCTTAGTGTTTTCTATGGTTTCTCCCCACTGCTTCTCACTCCCCTGTGGCATCTCTTGCATCCATCTGCCCCCCCCCACCCCCACTACTACTGAGTAAGGAGCCTAGGGCTCTGGGAGCCTGACATTGCCTAGCCAGGTAGCTCATCATTATTATTTAACAGCATCCGTCCATGTATTCATGCAGTTTCATAGACCTAACGGTGGTGGCCTAGCAGGATCTACACAGGATAAGACAATGCCCTGGTAGAGCCGCAGAGGCTCACCTCCATTCGCCTTTCTTGCCAGCCAGGGCCCCTCCAATATTGATGTTAGTTTGAATGTTTTCACTACGAACTATACGTTTTTATGAAAACGGTTTGATATTAGGGGTGATTTGTGGTTGGGTTTCATAAACTATCACTAAATAATAAGAAAAACAACCCCACAGTTTGAACACAGACTAAACTACCCACTGAGCATTAAAATGATCTGACCTCCAGGGGCTGGTATCTGGGAAGGACAGGGGTAAATTATTTATTGAAAAAAGTGTGTAAATACACATTTATGCTCCCCTTTGTAAAGCATGGCGTATGCTTTACACAGAAGGGGTGCTTGAACCGTCAACCTCTTCTCACGATCTCCGCCTGGTCCCACACAGATGTTCAGGCGTGGACGGGTAAGCATCCTCTTCACATTAGTCCATCCAAGATTGATATCGTGTTCTTCCTGGCATTCGTTTGAATTTGACAGCTTGGTCCATGTATTCTGTCCTTCGTAGTTCATAATATTAAACGCTGCCTTCAGATCTGAGCTGGCATTTGGACTCTTCTCCATCCTTCAAGCGACACATTTGTGAAGGGTCTAATACCTGCAGTTTTCAGCTGATATCAAAACACCCCACTGTTGCTAGGGTTTTTGTCAGCCAAACTGAGTTTTAGGCGTTGATTCTTTTGCGGCTATATTACTTATTCTTCCGTCTATTTTTGTCTTCCTCCATTTACCTTTTGAATTAGACTTAGCCGTTAACTTCTCTATTGGGATTCTCTTTGGTCCTTCTTACTTTGCCATACCATATAAACATACAAATGTTTCCAGTACATTGCTGTTTAAAGAATTACTGTCTAAGCATCATGTTTAAATTAATTCCTTAACTTTCCCCTCCCTTTCTATTTTCAACTCAATATTTAACCCTCTTAGGTAACTTAGCTCTATATGTGCGCCTGATGATAAATTGTAAATCTGGTTGTCTCTCAGTTGGCTATCGCTCTTTGAAAAGCAGAATTTCCAACACTAGATCTGCCTTTGACTCTCATACACATTAAAAAAAAGTATAACCAAGTTTATTGATTATATAGAACAGTTCGAAACTGTGAACGCTGGCAGCATTTCACTTCAGTACAATTATGACAGAGAAAAGGGACAGTACTGTCTCAGAAACAAGTTATTCATTAACCAATGGCATCCTGGCAACCACAGAATGCAGCCCAACAAATTGTGTTGTCTGAATTTTTTGCTATGTTATCATCTCATCAGCATAGCATCATACTAGACTCATTTCAAAAAGGGGGTGGTGATGGACAGAGTATCTGAGTTAATCAGAACACTCCTACCCAGTCAACAGATCAGGGCTTGATCCATCACCGTTTTTTAGCTCACTGCACCATCCCAGTTCAGAACCTGGCTATATGCAAATTAGTCTGTCCCTGGCCCAGTGCATCATGGGAACAGGGCAGACCAAACTACCAAGCCAATTCTTCACTGGAAAGGAAACAAGCTTCCGGGGACCGGTTTCTGGCATTACAGCCGTCTTCGGCCCGGCTTGCTTGAATCCTGATGGTGCAGTGAGCAAGGGACTCATGTCTGAGCATACCCTTCCACACTTATGGTGGCCAAAATAATTTCAAAAAGGGGGTGGTGATGGACAGAGTATCTGAGTTAATCAGAACACTCCTACCCAGTCAACAGATCAGGGCTTGATCCATCACCGTTTTTTAGCTCACTGCACCATCCCAGTTCAGAACCTGGCTATATGCAAATTAGTCTGTCCCTGGCCCAGTGCATCATGGGAACAGGGCAGACCAAACTACCAAGCCAATTCTTCACTGGAAAGGAAACAAGCTTCCGGGGACCGGTTTCTGGCATTACAGCCGTCTTCGGCCCGGCTTGCTTGAATCCTGATGGTGCAGTGAGCAAGGGACTCCTGTCTGAGCATACCCTTCCACACTTATGGTGGCCAAAATAATTTCATAAAGGGGGTGGTGATGGACAGAGTATCTGAGTTAATCAGGTCCCCGGAAGCTTGTTTCCTTCCCAGTGTAAGAATTGGCTTTTGTAGTCTGGTCTGCCCTGTTCCCATGATGCACTGGGCCAGGGACAGACTAATTTGCATACAGCCAGGTTCTGAAACTGGGATGGTGCAATGAGCTAAAAAACGGTGTTGGATCTAGCCCTGATCTCTTGACTGGGTGAGAGTACTCTGCTTAATTCAGAGACTCTGTCCATCACCACCCCTTGTTGTAAATAATCATACTAGACTCAGCACACATGATGAACCGCCATATCAATGCTGTATCCTCGGCCTGCTTTAACACCCTACGCATACTCCGAAAAACGTTCTGATGGATCCCACCCGAATACAGAAAAACGGTCATGCACGACCCCATTAGTAGCAGACTGGACTACGGCAAAGCTCTGTATGCCGGATTCAATAAGAAACTACTTCCCAAGCTCCAAACCGTCTAGAACGCCGCTGCCAGACTGGTACTAGACACCCCCCGCTATCACCACATCACCCAACACCTCCGTGATCTCCACTGGCTCCCCATCTAAAGAAGAATAACCGTCAAGCTCCTCCCTCACACTTAGAAGGCCCTCCACAACATCGGCCCAGCATACCTAAACGGCCACCTCCCCTTCCACGCACATAAGAGACACCTGCGATAAGCTGACCTCTCTCTGGCCACCATCCTATGCATCTACAAGACCAGAATGGGAGAAAAGTCCTTCTCCTACCTCACACCCAAGACCTTGAACGACCTCCCTCTCCACCTCCGGAAAACCCCCACACTGTCCCAGTTCAGGAATGACCTCAACCTGGCTCTTCGAATGACCCTAGCACTCAACTGACCCGTCTCCCCAGGTACTTGAGACCCTTGTGGGTGAGTAGTTGTGCTTTATAACCCCCTAATTGTTTGATTGATCAGCGCATAAGATATCATACAAGTCTCTCCATATGGATATACTTTCTTGTGCTTTTTCACCTGATCTTTACTTGACCGATCTCAGCTTCTCTGCCAACAGCTGTTCCTTTAGGTCTCTTCTTTAATCCTCATATGAGGAACCTGTATCTTTTAACCAGCGTATAACTTTACCTTTATTTGCCAGTAAAAGGGTAAACTGAAAAGGTCCATAGTTTAACTTACCCTACTTGGAGCAGGAGTGAAGCCTCAACAAAAGATGTGCCAGTCACTAGTAGAGCCACAGCAACTAGTTTTAGTGATTCATTAGCCCTAAAGAATGCCACAAACCGTTTAGGCAACCAGCAAGGGCCAGAAGTATGTTGTCAGACTGTAGACGGGGCTGAGCCATTGTTCTTAACATACCGTGCGCAATTGGTTTTAGATCTGCCCGGTGTCCTCTTGAATAAAGGTAATAACCTTGGAACACTGAGGTATTTTTAGTTAATCTGGATCGCCTCTTTTTGTCCAGTAGTTTTTATCTAAGAACTCCCTCTTTCCATTACAGTCTTCGAGGAGGTCGAGTCTGTCCTGGTGGCAATGACCTACCAGGATAGGGAGAGGATGCCGATGATGAAGCTTGACACTATTATGGGTGATGTTTCCTCTTCTATAAAGGATGAATTTCCCCAGACACGTGTCAGAGGTCCTGTGACATCCGAATTTTGGATTCCTGAACTGAACATTAGGAAACAGTACATTATTTGCATTCTTCATTTGTCGCTGACGCCGCCACACCCATTTCTGCAATCCAATCAATGACATGTCAACCATATTGCCTCTACCCCAATATTAGCTCACCCACCACTGTGTACTGCCACAGCAGATGTGTGAAATGTGCCTGCCATGTCTGGCATCTTCTACCGTCACCTATGTTAATCGAGATTATATGAGAAAGGATCCTTATTGTATTGCACACTCTTTTGTGTAAATTTAATTGTGTGTAACAGAATCTAGCATTACTAGTAGCTAATATAGTGTACAATTCATCACCAGGCCCCTCAGGCATTGGTTCCCCAGGTCCCTTTCCTATTCGGCCTTCATCTTCAGTGTGGAGTAGTAGGGTGGTTCGATCACTACATATCATTGAGTACAATGAGGGCAATGGTCTGCTCCCCTCAATCAGCGCATGTAGTTCTGACAGAGTGGTTGAGTCGCGCAGCTTCGGCATCAGTCCATCCCAGGACTGTCTCCTATCTCCCACGAGCCGGGGAAAAGAACAAAAACTGCCCCAGAGACATTCTAAATCGCTCTTGGGATTCAGAGGACATTAAGAACCTCCCTCCAGGATTGAAACCCCCCAATAATGTTATTACTGTACCCAGTGCCTCACAAAAGGCAGGGCTGTCGCTGAAGAGTCACAAACTAAAGGCGGTTCGACAGCTCGGCCTCCTTCACAGCTGGACTGTCACCTGTGGTTCTCGGCCCGGTTCTCTGCCAGACCTGGGACTTTAATCAAATTAACAATTCCCTGTTCTGCTCCCACCCTTTTTCATAACAAACTTGGCCAGTGAAGATCACCCCCTCCCCCCATGGCATTCCTACAATATTTGTCGCTCCCTGCTGGGGGACAGATCCAGGCACTGCAGCAAGTGCTAGAGCAGGGACGCTAAGCAGTAGACAGAGCTCGACATCAAGTGGTGACAGAGCTCGACATCAAGTGGTGACATACCTGATCCCCCTCTACCCCTTGTCTGGGAGCTTCAGTGGCGCCACTTCAACCCTAGGTTGGAAACCAGCCCATAAGAGTGTGGTTACCATTCTGTCCAACGCGCATCAGCACTTATCTACAGCACTTAAGAGGGAAACATTTCGCTGCTACAGGACTGGATTTGATGCTAGATTTAGTGCTGACAGTTGAAAGGCTGAGTCAAATTTCCAAGGATCTGAATTTTTAAATCCTTTGCCGGACATCATTCTCACGCATTCAACGGTATAATCAATCATATTTCCCAGTGTTAGCACAAGAAATAGCTTGCCTTTGTTTCTACGTTAATCAAAAATCTTGTTTCAATATATAAATATACATATATATATATATTGTGTATCGCTTGCTTAAAGTTCCTCTTGTTCACATAGCTGTTAATATCATAATATTAATAAAAAACAGACGTGATCGTACATTCCAATCTGTGACTTGCAGCATGCATGTAGATTCCTTCAGTATGTACATTCGGCCACTGAGTGGCTTAACTCGCTTCTCAGCAAGCTGACCGGATTTAGGCTGCTGTTGCTTGTAAGAGTTAATAATTGCCGTTTACCTGATAAGGTGACTTTAATTCAGGAGGCGCCCTTGTGAACAGAAACTGAAGAATGGTGCTGTATGGAATAATATCCCCAATTGCAGGGCTACTGGCAATGTGTTCGTTTGTTTGGAACAGAAGCGGTCTGGAAAAAGGAGAAAAGACTGTTTAATGACTAGGCCGCTCACAAAAGAAGACAGGTCAACAAAAGCAGTATTTTCACCAAACAAAAAGAAAATTGGCGTTCTTCGATTACACACTCGCTAAATTGCACGGCTGCATTAGTCAACATTCCCTTACGTGATTTACAGAGCTAATGGCAGGTTAAACGCTCACTTATCGCAGCGAGAGACATTTTTCAAGGAATATTACCCTTTACAAAGCACATACAAATTTCCCATTTGGAAATGTTTCCAACTGTTTTCACTTGAATTCCTCTTCTGTCGAGCCCATGTGTTGGAGCGTATCTTTCCAGAAGCGAAAGGAACATGTGGCGCGGACTGTTCTAAAACCCACTTACTAGGGATTAAAACGTGCTGATTGTAAGGTTTAAACTTTACTAAAAAAGCACCGATTCCATCAATATTATGTCGCTTTTTTCCCAGTTTGCTTTTGACAGTAAGGTAGATTTGGTTTTACAACAAGCATATGCACATCCAAAGAACCGGACTTATACATGAAAAGGCCTCTTCATCCACTGGTAATTTAAAGTATGCTATTAGACATCACACACGACCCCAGTCAC
Organism: Lissotriton helveticus; assembly: GCF_964261635.1. NCBI lineage: Eukaryota > Metazoa > Chordata > Amphibia > Caudata > Salamandridae > Lissotriton > Lissotriton helveticus. The sequence continues at coordinate 1,265,360,390 of NC_136057.1, read as the reverse complement.
TCATTCCTGCACTCATATATCCTCCCACTAACTCTTGGTTGCTTTCACTCACCTACCCATCCACAGTATAACACCTAAGATAAATTATGAGCGTAAAAGCACATAAAAAAACATACCGACCAAATGTGGTAGGCCCAAGTTTGCAATAACAAATAAAAATTAACATGGTGCCCGCTTGCAATTGCAGAAATAGAATTGCATAATAAAAAATAGACATTCTAAAGTTTCACCATGGCCTCCATGTTTTGAAGCATGGCCATTTCTTAACATTAAAGGACAGGTTACATTTCTTCGGTAACAATATATCTGTAAGAAACTTTAGTTAGTGATAGATTCCTTACCTTAGAAACTACCCCTAGGCATCAGACTGGATTCGGAAAGTTTTCCTCAGCAGTACCCCTGCGCGTCGGTAGGCGTATTCGTGCGGCTCCGCGTACGTCGCTGGTGTCGTAGTCGCCAAGGTGACGTCACTGGTGCTACTTAGATGCGCCCACGCGCGCTGACGTCAGTTCTATACACGACTTTCCACGTCAGAAACGCAGAGCCATTCAAGATACTGACCACTGGTGCATTGAAACTAGGGCCCTGAAAGGGATGACCTTAACCATAGAAATCAGTTCGCAGAACGAGGAGGATGGGTGGGGCAGTAAGAAATCTATCACTAACTAATGTTTCTTTTCTTACAGATATATTGTTACCGAAGCTAAGTAACTTGTTCATCTGAAAGAAAAACCTTAGTGATAGATTCCTTACCTTACAATAGATATCCCAGCAATACCAACCCCGGTGGTGGATCTGAAAACCAAGATCACACCAGAAAGTCACTGAGAACAGAATGTCCAAAGAAGCCGTCTCTCCGGACTTGACTGTCAAGGCAATAATGCAGAGGGACACCACGTCCCAATGCAGTAGTAGCTGCTGTCGCCCTGGTAAAATGGGCGCGCAACCCCATTGGAGGTTCTTTTTTAGCCAGAGAATAACAGGCCTTGACACACAAGACTACCCAGCGGGAGATAGTCCTCTTGTGTACAGCCCGGCCTTTCTTGGCACCCGTGTAGTCAACAAAGAGCTGGTCATCCACTCGGAACTGTTGTGTGCGATTCAGGTAAAATGAGAGTGCACGTTTTGGGTCCAGATGGTGGTGCCTCTCTTCCTCTCTGGAAGGGTGCAGAGGCGGAAAGAAAGTGGGCATGGTGATAGTTTGCCCGATGTGGAAGGCAGTGACAACCTTTGGCAAGTAGGAAGGACGAGTGTGAAGCACAACCTTGTACGGAAGGACCGACAGAAAAGGAGGCTTACAGGAATGAGCCTGGAGCTCACTCATGCGTCTAGCAGAGGCGATGGCAACCAGGAAAGCAGTCTTCAAAGTCAATAAATGAAGAGGACAGTTGTGAAGCGGCTCAAAGGGAGCACACATCAAATAGGTAAGAACCAGATTCAAGTCCCACTGCGGCATCACAAACGGAATAGGAGGGAAAAGGTGAGTAATGCCTTCGAGAAATCTATTCACAACAGGGGACTTGAAAAGAGTGCTGGTCAGGGAGCCCGAGAAAGGCTGAAAGTGCATAAAGATAGCTCTTAATAGTGCCCAGAGCAGAGCCCTGCTGGGCTAGAGAAATAAGGAACAAAAGGACTTCTGGAAGAGGGGCAGAAAGTGGATCCACAGCCTTTGCTGTGCACCATGCCACAAATTTGTTCCACCTGCAGGCGTATACCAATTTAGTGGAGGGACGCCTGGCTGCCAGAATGATATCACAGACTTCAGGAGGCAAGTCAAAAGGAATCAACTGTAGCCGGTCACTCTCCATGCATATAGGTGGAGGCTGGACAGGTTCGAGTGGAGGACCGTCCCCTACTGCTGTGACAGAAGATCCTTCCGAAGAGGCAGTCAGATCGGGGAGTCCATGCTCATACCGAGTAGCTCGGGATACCAAACTCTTCGAGCCCAGTCCGGGGCCACAAGAATGACTTGCGCCCGGTTGCGCCTGATCTTCTTCAATACTCTGGGTAGATGTGGTATAGGCGGCAAGGCATACAATAGACCGCAGCTCCACTCGTGACGAAAAGCGTTGCAGAGCGAGTGCCGCCTTGGAAACTCAAACGCGCAGAAGTGATGTCACTGTGCGTTCTCTTCGGTGGTGAATAGATCTAACCAAGGCTCTCCCCACTGTTGAAAGAGACCTTGCTTTACCTCCCAGTAAAGACGCCATTTGTGATCCATCATGCACCTGCGGCTGAGTTCGTCCGCCCTGGCGTTCAAAGAACCTGCCAAGCGTTGAACCGTCAAGGAAATGCATGGACGTTCCAGCCATGTCTAGAGACGCAAAGCCTCCTGACATAGGGTCCACGACCCCACCCCGCCTTGCTTGTTGCAATACCACATGGCGGTGGTGTTGTCTGTGAACACCTGCACTACTCTCCCTTTGACAGAGGGAAGGAATGCTTTCAGTGCAAGTAGGATCGCCCGGAGCTCCAGAAAACTGATATGGAGCCTGGACTCCACCGGAGACCAGGGGCCTCTGATCTCCGCCTCTCCCATGTGGCCACTCCATCCCAGGAGGGACGCATCCGTCACCACTGTGTGCTCCAGTTGGGGAAGGGAGAGGGATCTGCCACTGACCCAACATTGGTTCCTGAGCCACCACTGCAGCTGTTGCGCAGTGCCCTCTGATGTCTGGATGTACTCGGACAGGTCCCCTTGATGCTGCACCCACTGGAACTTCATGTTCCACTGCAGAGCCCGCACATGCCATTTGGCATGATTGGTGAGCAGGATGCAGGAGGCCATTAGGCCCAGCAGCCTCAAGATCATCCTAACCGAAACCCAGGACAAGGGCTGAAAGATCGGAATCATAGCCCGAATGTCCCAGACTCGCTGTTCGGGAGGATAAACCCGAAACTGCGCCATGTCCAGAACTGCTCCAATGAAAAGGAGCTTCTGAGAGGGAATCACGTGTGATTTCGTCATGTTGATGGAGAACCCCAGCAAATGCAGGAGGTCGGCCGTAGTCTAGAGGGGGGAGACGACTGCCTGGGGAGAGCCCGCCTTCAATAGCCAGTCCTCAAGATAGAGGAAGACTGAAACCCCTGATCTGCGCAGATGAACTGCGACCACCGCCATCACCTTCGTGAACACTCGAGGGGCGCTGGTAAGGCCAAAAGGTAGCACAGTGAACTGAAAATGCTCGTAGCTTACTGTGAACCGCAGGTAACGCAGGTGGGCCGGCAGGACGGGGATATGAAAGGAATATGCTACTTACCAGTATGCATCTGTTCTTGGCATGTAGGGCTGCTGACATTTATATCTGTGCATAGATCGCCGCCTAGTGTTGGGTCCGGATGATTGCACATTGTTGTCCTGGAAGAGTCTTCGAAGTATCACGAGATAGGTGGCTCCTCCCCTGGACTACAGTGCGCATGGGCATCGCCTCCATGCTCAGATTGTTTTTCGCCATTGTGGCAGAGATGGAGTGTGATGTAGTAAGTGATGACCATGCATGAGAATAACCAAATTAATTCTGAGTGCCACAGCTGCGACAGGCACCGGGGAGGAGGGCGGGCGATATAAATGTCAGCAGCCCTACATGCCAAGAACAGATGCATACTGGTAAGTAGCATATTCCGTTCGAGGCATGTGGGCTGCTGAATTTATATCTGTGCATAGAATAAATAGTAGTACCCTCCCTAGTCGCGGTTGCCTGTGACAGCTGCAGCAGTCTGAAAGAGAGTTTTGAGAACAGCCTGACCTACAGCAGCTTGCTGTTTTGAGTGTACATCCACGCAGGAATGTTTGGTGAATGTGTGTATGGTGGTCCATGTGGCTGCTCTACATATGTCCTCTAGAGGGATGTTACCTAGGAAAGCCATGGATGCCCCCAACTTGCGTGTGGAATGCGCTCTTGGGGGAACTGTTAACGTGCGTTTAGCCTTTTGATAACAGATTTGGATGCACTTAACAATCCATCTGGCTATACCGGATTTAGAGATGGGGTTGCCCCTGTGTTGTGGAGAGAAGACAACGAACAGTTGTTTAGTTTTCCTGAAATCTTTAGTCCCATCTATGTAATACAGGAGAGCTCGTTTAACATCTAGTGTGTGTAGTGCCCTGTCAGCTACTGAATCAGGATTTGGGAAGAATACCGGTAGTTCAATAGTTTGGGTAATGTGGTACTGTGACACCACCTTGGGCATGAATTTAGGGTTGGTGCGCAGCACAACTCTATTAGCATGTATCTGAATGAAAGGCTCCTGAATAGTGAGGGCTTGTAGCTCGCTAACACGTCGTAGCGACGTAATTGCTACCAGAAAAGCCACTTTCCATGTGAGAAATTGTATCTCACAAGAGTGAAGAGGTTCAAATGGTGGACCCATGAGCCTGGTGAGGACTATGTTGAGGTTCCAGACAGGCGAAGGTGGGTGTCTTGGAGGAATTACCCTTTTCAGTCCCTCCATAAAAGCTTTAATGGCTGGCACTTTGAAAAGGGATAGGTGCTGTCTATTTTGAAGATAAGCCGCCATTGCAGCTAAATGTATCCTGATGGAACTATACGCCAGATTGCACTTGTATAGGTGCAGCAAGTAACCGATGATGTTCTGCGTGGAAGCATCAAGTGGATTTATGTTATTATTGGAGCAATAGATAACAAAGCGCTTCCATTTTGCCGCGTAGCAGGCTCTGGTGGTAGGTCGCCTAGCCTCTTTTATGATGTTCATGCAGTCAGGAGGCAGGTTCAGGTAGCCAAACTCTATGACCTCAGGAGCCATATCGCAAGGCTCAACTGCTGCGGATGTGGGTGCTGAATGTCTCCATGGCTCTGAGTGAGGAGACTGGGTGTAAGTTTTAGGCGCTGGTGTGGAACTACGGAAAGTTCCAGGAACGTGGTGTACCACGCCTGCCGTGCCCACGTTGGAGCAACCAGGATGAGTGTCATGGAGTGTTGCCTCAGTTTGCGTGCCACTAGCAGTATGAGTGGTGCTGGAGGAAAGGCGTACGCAAATCTGTTCGACCAGTTCATCCATATTGCATTGCCCTGAGACTGCGGTTGTGGGAACCTGGCGGCGAAGGTGCGGCATTTTGCGTTTTCGTGAGTGGCGAATAGGTCGATCTCTGGATGACCCCACTGCTGGAAATATGGTTGGAGCACTGAGGGATGTATCTCCCACTCGTGCATCTGATGGCTGTGTCTGCTGAGCAGGTCCGCCATCTGGTAGTCCCTGCCTGGGAGGTGTTCCGCCATGAGAAACATGTTCCTCTGAATCGCCCACTTCCACATGCACTGTGCTAGGTGTGACAATTGTGGAGTGTGTCCCCCCTTGCTTTTGGATGTAATACATCGCAGTCATGTTGTCCGTCCGGATCAGCACGACTTTGTTGCAGAGATTCAACTTGAATGCCTTCATCGCCATGAAGATTGCCATCAGCTCTAGTAGGTTGATGTGCATCCTCTGCTGTTGCGGTGTCCATAGTCCCTGTACTGTATAATGGAGGACATGCGCTCCCCATCCCTGGAGAGATGCGTCCATTGTCAGCACTATCTGTGGTACCGGCTCTTGGAACGGTCGTCCCTTGCAAAGGTTTTGTGTGTTCCACCAATGCAGAGAGTTGTATGCACGACCGGTCACCAACACTAGGTCTTTTAGCTGTCCCTGAGCCTGGTTCCATTGGCGTGCCAAACATTCCTGAAGCGGACGCATGTGTAGCCTCGCATGAGGGACTATAAAGATGCAGGAGGCCATCATGCCTATCAGTTGCATGAACACCTGTGCCGAGAGTGAGTGTTGTGGTTTGAATTTTCGAATCAACACCCGCATGTTGTTGACCCTCGCTGAGTTTGGTTGCGCTGTGGCAGCGAGCGTGTTTATTTCTGCGCCTAGGTACTGCTGTACATGTGCGGGTTGAAGATGGGACTTTTGGTAATTGAGCGAAAATCCTAGACTGTGTAGGAGGTGGATTGTGCGTGACATGTGGTTGGCACACTGTGGGGCTGACTTTGCTTGTACAAGCCAGTCGTCCTGATACGGATAGACATGGATGTGTTGCCTCCGAAGATGCACCGCCACTGTTGCCAAGCACTTTGTAAACACTCTGGGGGCTGTAGTGACCCCAAAAGGTAGGACCTTGAACTGGTAATGCTGGTTGTTGATGGTGAACCTGAGATATTTCCTGTGACTGGGGTGAATGGGAATGTGGAAATAGGCATCCTTCAGATCTAGGGTTGCTAGGAAGTCTCCTTGACTGAGCAACGGGAGAACTTGCTGTAACGTGAGCATGTGAAAGTGTTCTGATAGGATGTATTGGTTTAGAGGTCTGAGGTCTAGAATGGGCCTGAGAGACCCGTCCTTTTTTGGGATTAAGAAGTACAGTGAGTACACCCCTGTTCCCTGTTGTTCTAAAGGCACCAGTTCTATGGCCCCTTTTTTCAGCATGGATATGACTTCTTGCTGCAATAAGTGCATGTGCTCGGCGTACATAGGACGGTGCCTTGGGGGTATGTTGGGTGGAGTGGAGGTTAGTTCTAGACAGTAACCGCGTTGTATAAGTTGTCTCACCCACCTGTCTGTGGTAATGCTTTCCCAGACTAGCAGGAACTGCTGGAGTCTCCCCCCGACCGGTGTTATATGGTCGGGGGGCAGTGATAAGGCTTCACTGCTTGGTACTGGCGGAGGATCTGGTATTATTAGTTCCACGTCCTCTGCCCTTGGTGCTGTTCCCACGGTATCCACCCTATTGTTCTTGTTGTAGGTGGTTTGTGTGCCTCCCTTGGCGTACTGGGCTTGTTGCGACGCCTGTCCTCTGGAAGCTCCCCTGTTACCAGAGTGACGAAAGGAACCGCCCCTGAACTGCTGAAACTGCTGAAACTGCAGAGCTCCCATGGATTTCGCAGTTTCAGTGTCCTTTTTAATCTTCTCAAGAGTGGTGTCCACCTCTGGACCAAACAGGAAGTCAGGGTTCACTGGCTGATTGAGGAGGGTAGTCTGGATTTCAGATTTAAAGCCAGAGATACGTAGCCAGGCATGCCTTCTGAGCATAACGCTAGTGTTTATGGCTCTCGCCGCTGTGTCTGCAGCGTCCAACGCGCACTTAATGGACGCGTTGGAGATTAACTTCCCCTCCTGTATAAGCATTTCCGTTCCCTCCTTATAAGTTTCTGGCAGGTGTTGCATGAGCTGCTCTAACGTGTCATATTGTGCCCTGTCATATCTTGCTAACAGGGCCTGTGTATTGGAGATCCTCCAAATATTGGCAGCTTGAGCTGCTACACATTTCCCAGAGGCTTCTAAGATCTTCGATTCTTTGTCCGGAGGAGGAGCATCACCTGTAGCCTGAGAGTTCGCTCTTTTGCGAGCATTAGCCACCACTAAGGAGTCCAGTAGAAGTTGGCCCTTGATGTAGGTAGGGTCCACGGGCGCAGGCCGGTACTTCCGTTTAATTCTTGGGTTTACTACTCTTGCCTTAGTTCCCTGTTGTTCTAAAGGCACCAGTTCTATGGCCCCTTTTTTCAGCATGGATATGACTTCTTGCTGCAATAAGTGCATGTGCTCGGCGTACATAGGACGGTGCCTTGGGGGTATGTTGGGTGGAGTGGAGGTTAGTTCTAGACAGTAACCGCGTTGTATAAGTTGTCTCACCCACCTGTCTGTGGTAATGCTTTCCCAGACTAGCAGGAACTGCTGGAGTCTCCCCCCGACCGGTGTTATATGGTCGGGGGGCAGTGATAAGGCTTCACTGCTTGGTACTGGCGGAGGATCTGGTATTATTAGTTCCACGTCCTCTGCCCTTGGTGCTGTTCCCACGGTATCCACCCTATTGTTCTTGTTGTAGGTGGTTTGTGTGCCTCCCTTGGCGTACTGGGCTTGTTGCGACGCCTGTCCTCTGGAAGCTCCCCTGTTACCAGAGTGACGAAAGGAACCGCCCCTGAACTGCTGAAACTGCTGAAACTGCAGAGCTCCCATGGATTTCGCAGTTTCAGTGTCCTTTTTAATCTTCTCAAGAGTGGTGTCCACCTCTGGACCAAACAGGAAGTCAGGGTTCACTGGCTGATTGAGGAGGGTAGTCTGGATTTCAGATTTAAAGCCAGAGATACGTAGCCAGGCATGCCTTCTGAGCATAACGCTAGTGTTTATGGCTCTCGCCGCTGTGTCTGCAGCGTCCAACGCGCACTTAATGGACGCGTTGGAGATTAACTTCCCCTCCTGTATAAGCATTTCCGCTCCCTCCTTATAAGTTTCTGGCAGGTGTTGCATGAGCTGCTCTAACGTGTCATATTGTGCCCTGTCATATCTTGCTAACAGGGCCTGTGTATTGGAGATCCTCCAAATATTGGCAGCTTGAGCTGCTACACATTTCCCAGAGGCTTCTAAGATCTTCGATTCTTTGTCCGGAGGAGGAGCATCACCTGTAGCCTGAGAGTTCGCTCTTTTGCGAGCATTAGCCACCACTAAGGAGTCCAGTAGAAGTTGGCCCTTGATGTAGGTAGGGTCCACGGGCGCAGGCCGGTACTTCCGTTTAATTCTTGGGTTTACTACTCTTGCCTTAGTGGGCTCTTTAAAAATGTCACTGGCATGTTTGAGCACACTTTGAGCATAGGCAGAGTTTTTATAGACCTTTCTGATGTGGAGAATGTATCAAAAAGAAAGTCCTCCTCCATGGGGTCAGCGTGCATGTCCACGTCATGGTTAAGTGCCGCCCTCTCAATCAGTGCGTTGAAAGCAGCAGTATCTTCAGTAGGTGAAGGCTTTATAGCATATGAGAGAGTATCAGGAGTGGTTTGGGGGTCAGGGTCGACAGTCAGCCCACTGCTGGGACTCATCTGGATCAGCATCAATGGGATAGTTGAACTGTTCCTCATTGTCTCCTTCTTCCACATCTTCAGTGACATGTGTGGGAGAGTAGGCATAGCTCTGATCATATGATGGCATTGGCTCAAAAAGAACAGGAGAGGTGGTAGAGTCTCTCTTTTTCTTTAGAGGTATCCTATAATGTTCCATAGGCGTTTCAGGCCTGATGTTACACTGGTAAACAGTGAGGCGACCTGATTCGGAGTCGATGTAGAATTTCGACTGGTTGTCGTGGGACGGTGGCTGGAAAACAACGTCCTGTGACCGAGGCTGAGTGGTTGCGGCACCCGATGTTGACTTGGCAGAGTCGGCAGCCGGAGTATGGTGAACCGTTTTAGGCCGCGCTGTCGGGGGAAGTCCTAACTTTATCGGCGCCGGAAGCAATGGCGACGGACTGACTGTTTTCGATGGAGGCGGTGTCTTCGCTTCGACCGACTTCGACTGTTCAGCGCGTATGAGGCCTTGTGTCGATTCGAGCCGTTGTTGCTTTGCAGGTACGCCCTCGTGCGTCGACGCGGTATGGTGCTTCGATCCGACTTTTGCCTTCGGGTCGAAGGCCTTGACCAACATTGGCTTCTTTAGCTTCGGATCGATGGCCCGCTGGGCCTCGAGGCTCCCGGAAGAGCTGCCATCTTTGGAGCCGGAAGTCGACGGAATCGTGACGCGCTTCACTGTCAACACAGGCGTGGTCGATCCGATCTTCGGCTCTACGCCCCCTGTTGTCCCCGAGGGGTCGAGCGCACGCTTTGACTTGGAAGGGTCAGAGGTCTTCGAGCCGACGGCCGTTTTAACTAGCGTTGGTCTCGAGTGCGTGTCCTTTGGTTTCGGTTTCGATTTTGATATCTCCACTGAGTGGGGCCTATCGACCGATGGCTCTTTGGTAACGTTCTTAGTCGGGCCTTGAAGCGGGACTAGAGAACTGTGTTGAAGATCTTGGCTAAGGCCTTCCGGCGATGCCTCGACCTGAGCCGTGAAAGAGTCTATGTGTGTCCCCGCAACTGCGGTTGGGCTAAGCTCTTCACCGGAGTCGTCGTCGACGGCTCCGGTAGGTTGTACGTCGTCCCCTACCTCGATGATGTCTTCGTCATGTATGTAAAGTTGTTCCTCGTCCTCGTGGTCGTTAGAGTCCTGCTCTGACACTGGATCCGAGTGCTCCGGATCCTCGTCTCGAACATTTTCATCGTCGTCACCCCCTAAGATGTTTTCTGGGTCTGGTGCCGATTCTCGCGCCGACTGTCGTGCAGCGCGCCGAAGACGGAGAGTTTTCTTGGATCTGAATTTGGAACAGGCCATGCAACTGGCCTCATCATGGTCCGGTGAGAGACATTTGTTGCACACCGGATGCACGTCGATGTGGGGATATTTTGAGTTGCAGACGGGGCAGCGCTTGAACGGACTTCGTTCCATTGTCGCTCGTCGATGGGCCTTTGGCGTCGAAGGCAAAAGTCTTCCGACATCGAGTTCAAAGAACTGGAATAGCAAAAGGCACCGAACGAAAGACAATACCGCCACCCCTAAGGCCTTTTGGCCTCGAAAAAAGAGGAACTATAAGAATTTCCAAACGTGAGTCAAGAAGTACATCCGAACCCAATGGCGGAAAAAAAACAATCTAAGCATGGAGGGGATGCCCATGCACACTGTAGTCCAGGGGAGGAGCCACCTATCTCGTGATACTTCGAAGACTCTTCCAGGACAACAATGTGCAATCATCCGGACCCAACACTAGGTGGCGATCTATGTACAGATATAAATTCAGCAGCCCACATGCCTCGAACATAAGCGTCCTGCAAGTCGAACGCTACCAACCAGACTTGAGGGTTTAGGACAGACTAGACTTGAGCAAGTGTGAGCATCTTGAACTTCTCCTTCCGGAGGAAGTGATTGACGTTTCTAAGGTCCAAGAAAGGACGCAGGCCTTTGCCCTTCTTTGGAACCAGGAAGTAGTAGGAGTAACAACCACAACCTACTTCTGGCGCCAGAACGTGCTTGATGGCCCCCTTGGCCAAGAGGGCCGTAACTTCCTGCTGAAGAAGTGCCAAGTGATCCCCTGACATGCGGTGGGACTGAGGTGGCATGGCTGGAGCGGTGGTCTCGAAAGGGAGTGAGTAGCCCCGTCGTACCATCTGCAGAACCCACCTGTCCGAAGTGCTGGTGCTCCAGTGGGAGAGGTGATGGTGAAGCCTGCCACCCACTGGCATTTGGTGGGCCTGAAACACCGGACTAGGAAGGTTTGAAGAAAGTGGCAGCAGGGGAGGTGGTGGACTGACCCACCTGCTGGCCCTGTGACCCACCTCTGCGAGTCCCACATCCTCAGCTGCGCGGAGACTGTTGTTGCGCAGGCCTGTGGCTCTGAAACAAACATGGTTGGGCGCCCCTTCCTTGGCCACCAAAGGAGCGAAAAGCAGAAGCGGAAGGAGTGTGCGTGGCCGAAAGACCTAAGGACATGGCTGTAGCCCGTGAGTCCTTAAAACGCTCCAACGCACTATCTGCCTTGTCATCAAAAAGGCGAGTGTCATCAAAGGGCATGTCCATCAGAGTGTTCTGGACATCCCCGGAAAAGCCAGTTATCCTCAGCCAGGCGTAGAGGTGTAGCACCACTGTCGTGGAAATCGCCCTGCCCAGCGTGTCAGCGGTGTCACGGCCACAACCAATTATGAGGCCTGTGGCTCTGAAACAAACGTGGTTGGGCGCCCCTTCCTTGGCCACCAAAGGAGCGAAAAGCAGAAGCGGAAGGAGTGTGCGTGGCCGAAAGACCTAAGGACATGGCTGTAGCCCGTGAGTCCTTAAAACGCTCCAACGCACTATCTGCCTTGTCATCAAAAAGGCGAGTGTCATCAAAGGGCATGTCCATCAGAGTGTTCTGGACATCCCCGGAAAAGCCAGTTATCCTCAGCCAGGCGTAGCGGTGTAGCACCACTGTCGTGGAAATCGCCCTGCCCAGCGAGTCAGCGGTGTCACGGCCACAACCAATTATGAACTTGGCTGCGTCTCTCCCCTCAGCAATAGCTTGGGAGAGCACCGTCCGGGCCTCCTCCGGACACTGAGGCAGCACCTGCGCAACTGTGTCCCACACAGAATGGGAATAATGGCCCAAGAGGCATGCAGTGTTTACAGACCGCAGCCCTGAACTTGCGGAAGTTTTTTTTCAAACTGTACCAGTTTCTTGGATTCCCTATCTGGAGGTGCGGAAGGGAATGCACTTGGGGACGCAGAGGCTTGGACAACCAAGCTCTCAGGGGTCGGGTGATGGGAAAGGAAAATGGGGTCACCCCGGGTCAGGCGATGTCGTCAGGCCACGTTCTTATCCACAGGAGCCCCTGTGTTGGGCCTGGACTAGGTGCCCAAAAGAACCTCTGCAAATGTGTCATGAAAGGGCAGCAGCGGCTCCATAGAGGAAGACGCTGGCCGGAGCACTTCTGTCAGGATGTTAGTCCTGACGGCCACCACCGGGAGCTCGGGGTGGAGCGCCTCGGCAGCTCTACGCAACACCACCGAATATGCGCCACCCTCCTCCGTAGCCACGGTAGAAGGAGACAGTGAGCCAGGTTCTGGAGTAAAATCCATGTCACCTGCATCCTCCAAACCCTCTTCCCAGTCTGGGTCTAACTCGCACTGGACTGCGAGAGGGTCCTCAAACCCTCCCAGTCCTCCCCTTCCTCCCCAACCTGCCGGGCAGGTGGAAAAGAGGGAGGCAGATGGAAAAAGGGATAGAAATTCGATATCGGTGTCGATTGACTCCGGTCCGGCGCCGTCTCCTGATGGGGTGGAAGGTGGGAACGGCATCAGCGGTGCCGTAGATGTCAGTGGAGGTCGTACGAGGCCACCCGACATCGGCTGGGATCTATGCATGGATCCATGGGGGTCTCGCGGCGCCGAGACCGGAGTCGTTGATGACGTCGGGGCCAGAGCCGGCAACAAAGAAGAGCAAGGACCCCAGTCGGAACGGGGGGGGGGGAGCGGCGGCCTGAAGACGTTCCAGCCGGGCCCGATAGGCCAAAAAGGCAGGCCATGGCTGACAGGAAATTCTGTAGCTGGGCCGGAGTCGCCGACGGACCCGGAAAGGGCGGGTAGGCAGTCGGCAACTGCGCATGCTCCGCCGGTGCCCTGAAGGTGGCACCACCCGCACCCTCTGCCATGTCATGCAACAGGCTAGGGGAAGGCTAAGAGCGACAATGCTTCTTCGACTTCTTGTGCTTCGCCTTACCTGACTCTGAGTGCGAAGACTTTGACGAACGATGATGGTTGCGGCAGCTCCGCGAACGGTCCCTTGACCTCCTATGGAACCGGGACCGTGAACGGCGCGGAGCCGACTCCCTAGCCTCCAGCAACTTTCGGGATCGCTCCTGCAAAGTTTTCGGAGCCATGGCTCGGCAATCGGGGCACTACTCGGAGTCGTGGTCGCCCCCCAGGCAGTAGAGATTCTCACGGTGCGGGTCCGTCACCGACATCGCGCGGGGACAAGCCGCTCAAGACTTAAAACTGGGGCATCCCTATACACCAGGAGTCAAAGATTCAAAGAACAGAGACAAAAGTCACAAAAATAACTCAGTCAAAAAGTGACTGGGGGTACCGCTCTCTCCGGATCTGCGCTTGCTGGCGCGGAAAAAGAACGAACTTACATCAGCACGCGTGGTCGTGTCTAAGTAGCTACAAAAACGTCATCTTGGGGACTACAACCCCAGCAACGTACGCGGAGCCGCACGACGACGCCAACAGACACACGCGCGCAGTACTACTGACGAAAATCTTCCAGATCCAGTCTGACGCCTGGGGGTAATTTCTAAGGTAAGGAATCTATCACTAACGTGTTTCTTTCAGATACAATAATACACAATGGCAAACACCACCTCTTGCCGTACTGTAGGTTAAATAAAAGGCAAACAAGTGGATGAAAGAGGACCTAGAAAATCCCTGTCACTGATGCACACTCATTTTCAGACAGATGTGCACATATGATCCACAAAAAAGCTGCGACTCACAAGAATATAGTGCCTATGGCTGAAGTGGGCTGATCCTTTGCCCCATACTGTAATGGGTGGAGCAGTGTATGAATGAAATTCAAAAAGGTCAATGGCAGAAGAAGGTTTACCCTAAGGTAGGTAGGTAAGTAAGCAGGTGGGTGGAGGGGTGGCTGGATGGGTTGTGTGTATGTTTCTTAATTCTTTTTATTCCAAGAGCCTGGCAGTCAAATTATCTAAAGAGGGTCTTACGATGATTATCGCATTGCAAATCGTCTACCTCCAGTTTGTTGCAAGGGGTAATCAACACCAACACCCTCGTTTATTAAGGCAATCTGTGACATCCTGTCACAATATACTTACTACACTCTTTAACACATAACAATCCTTCCTTAAAGGCCTATTGGTTTTAACTTATGTTTTTCATAATAAATATGTCAGGCCTACAGCCTCTGTCGCAACATTTCATAATAAAAATATATTACCAATGGCACCTGTTGGATCAGGGACTTTCTGCAGGGTCATCCCTGATTTTTGCCTTCCTTTGCTGAAAGCTATTGTGCTTTCCATTTGAAAACATGGGGAAATTGGTATACACTTGATTGGTACATTAAATTTACGGACTAGTTTCTAGTATATCATACTACATGTGGGGTGTTTCTAAACTGAATGCTACAATGGGAATTGGAGCTCGGCAAGCAGCTGCTCCCTAGGGAATGGCAATCCGGCGAATAGTGCTGAGTGCTGGAAGGAGTGTAGCTCCCCCGGGACTCTTTTGCACATCCTCTGGTAATGCCCCAGGTTAGCCCAATTCTGGGATGAGATTCTGACGAACATCGGCACCCATCTTGAAACTCAAATACCTAGATTCCCAACTTAAACCATTCTGGGCCTTCCCAACCCACTTACATATCCACTCAAATCTCGCAGAGGCCGACATATCGCCTTGCAATTGGGGCAGCACATCAGACCTTCTTGGCACACTGGGGAACAGATAGACTGCCAACTCATCAGGGCTGGCTTCATCAGATTTGGCATGTGCTCCGAATGGAGAAATTCACATTGACATCAACTATGCAAGGGGACTCTTATTGAGAGATGTGGCAACCTTTTATTGCGCTTTTTTCTCAGGAGTTCCCAGAACTGACTTGTCCCAGATATCTGAGGCTGCTCCGACTGACTGAGCCGTTACACACATTGCAAGTGGAGAATACACCCATGCAATGTATTTCTAGTTTGTTGCCAACTCTAATGTTTTAGACTCTGAGGTGAGAACCCTGGGGGGAGGTTGGGGTGGATGGAAGGGTGTTGGGGTAGTTAAATAGTTGCCCTTTGTGAGTGTGGAGTGTCATTCTGAGTGTTACTTCACTTACACTGGTTGTTTTTTTCTCTGCATCTGAATTGCAACAATAAAAACAAATTTGAATTTACACTGAATGCTACCAGTGGGCTGCAGCACTCATTATGCCACTCTCTAAAGCAGAACTGTAAAACACATCTCAGGCCTGCCACTGCAGTTGTGAACTGTAATTTCGACATGACAAAATAAACATTATGTCAAACCTTTCTTATAAATACTTCTTTTTAAGTTACTATTTTGAAAATGCCACTTTTACAAAGTTGTCATTTTTCTGTCTTCACCAAATGTGCATTTCTGTCAGTGTCCAAGGTCACATGGCTGTGAATAGGTCTCCTGTGGTGTGTTGTGTAATCGTTCCAGACATGGAAATAAACTTGGCCTAGGTGTGGAGGGAGTGGGTCTTCCTGACTGGATGGTTAGTTAGGAGTTGTGCCTTGCCCCGATTACACTTCACAGTACCCTGGTTGCATCACACACAAAGGAACCCAACTCCAGTCCTGCCCTTGGCTTTGAAACCCTAAGCAATTTGTATAGCGCACTACTCACCCAGAGGGTCTCAAGGCGCTTGAGGGAGGGGGGTACTTTACTTATCGAATATCCAAGTTTTTAGTTGTTTTCTGAAGGAGAGGTGGTTCTGTGTAAGGCGGAGGTGGGTAGGGAGAGAATTCCAGGTTTTGGCCGCTAAGTAGGAGAAGGATCTTCCCCCCATGGTGGATCTATGGATGCATGGAATTGCGGCGAGGGCTTGATTAGACGGTCGTAGTTGGCGGGGGGGGTGTAAAAGGACAGACGTGTGTTAAGGCATTCGGGTCCTAGGTTGTAGAGGGCTTTGTGTGCGTGAGTGAGGAGACGGAATGTTATTCTCTTGTTGACGGGGAGCCAGTGGAGGTCTATCAGGTGACCGGAAATGTGAGCTTGGCGGGGGATGTCTAGTATGAGTCTGGCTGAGGCGTTTTGGATGCGTTGGAGTTTTTTCTGTAGTTTGGCTGTGGTTCCGGCGTAAAGGGTGTTTCCGTAGTCCAGTCGGCATGTGACCAGTGCGTGGGTGACCGTCTTTCTTGTTTCGGTGGGGATCCAACGGAAGATTTTTTTGAGCATACGTAGGATGTTGAAGCATGATGATGATACGGCATTGACTTGTTTGGTCATCGAGAGGGAGGAGTCCAGGATGAAGCCTAGGTTGCGTGCGTGGTCCGTGGGTATAGGTGCGTTTCCCAGGGCCGGTGGCCACCATGAGTCGGAGGGGGATGATCCTAAGATGAGGACTTCCGTTTTGTCAGAGTTCAGTTTTAAACGGCTGTTCTTCATCCATTCGGCTACTTCTTTCATCCCTTCGTGTAGGTTGGTTTTGGCGGTGTTTGGGTCTTTGGTGAGGGAGAGGATCAGCTGGGTGTCGTCTGCGTAGGAGATGATGTTGAGGTTGTGATGGCGCGCGATGGATGCGAGGGGGCTCATGTATACGTTGAAGAGGGTGGGACTGAGTGATGATCCTTGTGGTACGCCGCAGATGACTTCGGTGGCCTCTGATATAAAAGGGGGGAGGCGGACTCTCTGTGTTCTTCCGGCGAGGAACGAGATGATCCAGTCCAAAGCTTTTCCTTGTATTCCGGCGTTGCTGAGGCGTTGTATAAGGGTGCTATGGCAGACTGTGTCGAAGGCTGCGGAGAGGTCAAGTAGGATGAGGGCAGCTGTTTCTCCGTTGTCCAGTAGTGTTCGAATGTCATCTGTTGCTGCGATGAGGGCGGTCTCTGTGCTGTGTTTGGCTCGGAAGCCGGACTGTGAAGGGTCGAGGGATTTGTTGGATTCGAGGAAGGCGGCGAGCTGACTGTTGACGGCTTTCTCAATGACTTTGGCAGGGAATGGGAGGAGCGAGATGGGGCGGTAGTTCTTAAGTTCAGTGGGGTCTGCTGTGGGTTTCTTCAGGAGGGCGCTGAGTTCGGCATGTTTCCAGCTTTCCGGGAAGGTAGCGGAGTTGAGGGAGCAGTTGATGACGTCTCGGAGAATGGGTGCGATAATGGAGTTTGCTTTGTTGAAAATGTGGTGGGGAAATGGGTCGGTTGCCGATCCTGAGTGGATGGAGTTCATCAGGCGGATGGTGTCTTCGGTGGTGATTGGGTTCCAGGCGCAAAGGTTGTTGGAGGGGGGTTTTGGTTCGGAGGTGGGTGGGGTGGACTGGATTTTGTTGTGGAAGAATGAGGTTAGGGAGTTGCAGAGGTCTTGGGAGGGGGTGATGTCGTTGGTGCCGGCGGTGGGGTTTGTAAATTCTTTGACGATGTTAAATAGTTCCTTGCTGTTGTGGGCGTTGTTGTCTAGTCGATCCTTGAATGCTGATTTCTTGGTGGATCGGATCAGTTGGTGGTGTTTGCGGGTGGCGTTTTTGAAGGTGGCCAAGTTGTCAGTGGTTGGGTTTTTTCGCCAGGCTTTCTCGAGGGTGCGACAGATCTTCTTGGATTTCTTAAGGTCATCGTTGAACCAGGGGGCTTTTTTGCTACCTTGCTTGATTTGATGTTTTTTCAGGGGTGCTATTTCGTCAGCGCTGTGGGTGATCCATTGTGTGAGGATGGTGGCTGCAAGGTTTGGGTCCGATGATATAGTAGGAGGGTTTAGGTGAAGCGATGTGAAGAGCTGGTCGGTGGTAATTTTGTTCCAGTTTCTGCGGGGAATTGGTTGTGGGTGGTTGTGGGTCGTAGTCTTTTTGTAGTTGAAGTGAACGCAGCTGTGGTCCGTCCAATGGAGAGCTGTGGTGTGATTGAAGGAGATGTGCTTGCTGGAGGTGAAGATTGGGTCGAGCGTGTGTCCGGCATAGTGGGTGGGGGTGTCAACGAGTTGTTTGAGTCCGAGATTGACGAGGTTGTCTAGAAGGGTGGTGGTGTTGCTGTCGTTTTTCTTTTCCAGGTGGAAGTTGAGGTCTCCCAGTAGAATGTAGTCCTCAGAGGGGAGGGCGTGTGGGCTGATGAAGTCAGTGATGTTTTCTCTGAATTGTGTGCGGGGTCCTGGTGGTCTGTAGATGAGGGTGCCTCTGAGTGTGGTCTTGGGGTCGGTGTGGATTTGGAAGTGGAGGTGTTCGGTGGCTGCGAGGTTGTCGTCGGAACTGGTCGTGATGCGGATGGTGTTCTTATGAACAATGGCGATGCCTCCTCCTGTTTGGTTGATGCGGTCCTTACGGATAATCTTGTAGCCGTCAGGGATGGCTATGGCGATGTCGGGTGTTGATGAGGCCTTCATCCAAGTTTCTGTAAGAAAGGCGAAGTCCGGCGAGGTGGTGTCGAGTAGGTTCCAAAGATCAATGGCGTGTCTGTGGCTCGAGCGGGTGTTGAGCAGGATGCACTTCAGGTGGTTAGTGTCGGAGCTCTGTTTGGAGTATGTGGATTTGGTGTGGGTCTTGATGCAGTCGAATTTGCAGAAGTGGCAGGTGAAGGGTCCATGAGTGTGTCCTGGGGCGGCTTGGTAGCAGTTTGGCGGTCGGCCGGGGTTAAGGGCTGAGAGGGTTGCGGCGTCGTACGTAATGCGGGCGGAGTGCATTTTGCGGAGGCTAGGGGGTTTGGCGCTGGGCGCGGTCCAGGCGTGGACGGGCGTAGACGGGCTTACCTTTGGCGCACCTTCGGCGCGCATGGGGCGCGTTCGCTGCGCGTGAACGCTGCGCGTCAGCTGTTCTGACATAAGTGGAGAGTGGAGGGGGGCGGAGCGAGGGAGGAGCAGCTGGGAGGCGGGAGCGGGTAGATGAGACGGGCCAGGAGTCAACAACAAAATGGCAGCACAAACAAAAAGCGAAACAGGGACACCACCGGAATAATTCTATGATCTGGGCAGTGGTAGCGGCACAATCAGGCACAAATAATTTTGCAGGTGATGCGAGCAGTGCAACAATGACAATTAACACCAATGAGCAATAAGCACAATTAATAATTAGCAGCTAGCGCTACGATACCAGGCTACGATACTAGGCGCTACGATAATGTTACAGGCAATGCGAGCTCAATTAATAGTTAGCAGCAGGCGCTACGATACCAGGCAGTAAGGAGGAGTATAGCGCTACAAAGTCAGGATGGTCAGGGAGCGTGGGGAGCGACCGCTTCAGAGCAATCCAAGACGGTCCCCTAAACAAAGGCTGGCACTAGGTATAAATGTGGAGCCTTCAGAACCTCTCATCAGAATTCTTCTGGACCTGTGGAATACTCAGAAGGACTGCCCTGTCTAAAGAAGGAAGGCTGGACCTGTTTGCCTTGAACACAGGAACCCCAGAAGTGACTCGAGGTGGGCCTCCTGTTTGAGCTACAGAGACGCAACAATATTCCAGCGGCTTCCCTGCAACAGCCCAACTGGCCAGCAGCATCACCACCACCAGCACCTGCCTGAGCCCGGCTGGTTCCCTCTGCTGGAGCGAGTCCTAATACTAGAGGACCCCTGCCTTAAAACCCAGTTAAAGGTGAAAATCCAGAAGTTTTAGGGCTCTTCGCAAGTGGGCTCCTCGAGTCAGCAAGTCACCAAATTTCATGCAAATGCGAAGTTCTGATGGTGGCTTGCTCTTCGAGCCAAACAGCAACTGCTTGTGTCTCCCACCAATGCGAAGCTCCAGCGATGATTGATTCTCATGCTGACAATGACCTCCTCACAGACAACTCCCACGAATGCAAAACTCTTACTGAGACTCATCACGAGGACTTGGACTTTGAGAAGGTAAAATCTCCACTGATACAAACCAGTTCATGTATAAGACCAGCGTTCCATTGTGGCGGTGTGAATTTTGACTCTGACCCAGTACAGCACAACCAAATACCCACGAACGGTGCTTTGAGCTTTTTGGCACTAATTTCACCTAGAAGTTTAAAAATGTGTAACTCCAGTTCTACTGAGTGGATATTTGTCAGTTTAGTGTCATTTTATTCAGTAAAAGATTCTTTATTTTCCTAGATTGGTTTAGGGTTGTTCAACTCATAACCCAATTTCTTACAGCACCAGATATAACTTTTTCAAATGAACAAGAAGCCCATTAGGATTTACCACTGACTGGTCACCATAACCAACCCAGGCCTACTATATTAAACATAAACATTCCCACAAGGCAACCATCAAGCATACACCCATAAAATTAAAAATATATACAGAATTACAGTTGGAGAAACAAAATACATTCCTTCCTAAGAGGGCCTAACAAGGATTATCACTATTCTCAGGGTTTAGCAAAGGGTGTAACCAACACCAAAGTCTTGTCTACTGTGGTAATCCTTGAGATTCTATGCAACAAAATACCTTTCTGTAAGTTTCATCACTGTGTAATGACGATCCTATTAGCTTTAAGGTATGCTTATCACAAAAGACATGCCAGACCTACTGCCATTGTCATAACTTTTCATAATAAACAGGTCAAGCCTAGAACCTTTACCATTGGCTTATAGCCATGATCAACTCAGTCCTGGTATACTATGCATAAACCTTCCTTCAAGGTAAAAGGTCAATGCAAGCACATGCTTTCAGTGGAAGCACCGACATTTTCCCCCCATTCAAAAGCTATATTCAAGAAATGTCATAATGTGGGAAAATCCAAAGGCCCTTTCTCACTGTCGCTTCTAAGAGGTAATTTTTGTTGTACAGCTAATATTGGGCTACACCTGTGGTGTCAAGATATTGCTAAAATAAAATGACTACCACAAGGTATGGACTCAAAGCAGGGGCTTTGACAAAATATACCCTATAGTAAATATGTGAATTACCTGACATCACTGTAGCTAGATTAACTGTGATTTTGAACAGTTCTCAGACGGTTTTTTCCAGGAGAAATGTGGCACTAGCACCTTGGTATAACTTAATGACAATAATACAGTAAGCAGTTGTGACTGGTACTGGAGAGAGAGGTGGGTGGAAAAGAAAAAAAAGAGGGAGTTGAATGCAGTATATACAGCCCATATATCGTCAGCTACTTGTTTTTTCAGTGTTGGAGTTTCAACCTGACTGGGTAAATCTTCAAATACCATATACCTGTATAGGGGATAAAGGCCTCTATGACCAGTCCCCATAATTCGTCAAGGATATACCGGGCCCGGAATCACTCCATGAATTTATGGGGATCATACATAAAACGCCTCAGGATCACCATCCTCTTGTACAGGGTTTGTCTGTGTCTGGGGGATCCAAAAATATACATTTATCACCTGGTTTGAACAGGTGGTTAATATTTGAGGGGGTAGGACTTTGCTGGGTGGGGGTTTTGGTCGGGCATCGGGAAAGGTTTGGGGGGGTGGCGAAGAGGCTTTCTAGTGGCAGGGGAGGAGCCCTTCCTTTAGTGTTAAAGGAAGCTCAGGGGCCGGGCTGTACCTCTTCGCACAGTCTCTGCACTCCCCATGCAAATTTCGTTTCTTGGTGCGGATCCAAACCCGGGAAAAGCTTTAGGGGCAGATTTATGTCGGACTTGCGCCACGTTTACGACGCCGTGGCGTCACGCAACAGCGGGGTAAACGTGGCGCATCCCTGCGACCCATTTACAACGTGACGCATCTAGGCAGATGCGTCACGTTGTAAAGCCCTGCGCCACATGTGGGCGTTCCGGGGCAGGTGCGCCTCGCAAAAGTGCCAGCGTGAAATCTACAAGATTTCACGCAGGCACTTTTAGGCCAATGCTGCGTCAAAACCCTGCGCCTGCTTGAAGCAGGCGTAAGGCTTGACGCAGCATTAGACCGATAGGGACCCCCAGAGCCTTGCTGGAGCTGCGTCGCGCTTGCGATGCAACTCCAGCAATGCGCCACCTTTACGGCACAGATGCGTCACGCATCTGTGCCGTTTTTGCGTCATGGTGCGCCGCATTGTAAATGCGGCGCACCATGGGTGACGGAGCTGCGGCGCACAATAACTGGCGCATCCCTGGGGATGCGCCAGTTATTGTAAATCTGCCCCTCAGTGTTTTGGGACCTGGAAACTCTAGTTACAGAAAAATTCACTTGTAAAATGAAATATAACTTTCTTTTATATATATCTTGTAATGTTTAGCTTAAAACCCAGTTAGGTGTTTTAAAAAAGAAATAAAACAGCTATATTAATTTTACAGTTTTCATGTCAAACAAACCCATGCACGCTTTGGGTACAAGCAAAATGGAAGCAGCATTAACACTGCAGTAACCTGGTTGCCCATACCAAGTGGTCACCCCACCAGCCCATTGTAACTTCACCATTTGCCCCAAACCCTGGTATGTTTTGGGGGACAGCCTCTGGTCTCGTAAACAAACTCCTCCAACTTCACTC
This sequence comes from Lissotriton helveticus, assembly GCF_964261635.1. Classification (NCBI taxonomy): domain Eukaryota; kingdom Metazoa; phylum Chordata; class Amphibia; order Caudata; family Salamandridae; genus Lissotriton; species Lissotriton helveticus. The sequence continues at coordinate 1,265,338,001 of NC_136057.1, read as the reverse complement.
ACCAGTCCATGGCTGCACGTCATCTACCACTGTAAGGGGGGGTTCGGGGAATTCCAGTAGCGGGCTATGTCTAGCTTTGCACTCAGTGTGCACCCACCCACCAAATTGCAGTCGCCTCATGGTCCCCTCGTGAACTTTACTATTTCCAACAGTGCAATATTGGACTGGAGAGCTAGTGCTGGTCTGCCTCGGACTAACCCCTCGAATGCAATATTGCTTACTACAAAACCAGATTCTGACATCTACGGATGGGAGAGGCTATGAGGGCGGGGCTCTACTCAGAGCAGGGTTTATCAAGGGACCATTAAATCATCCACATTACTACACAGCTTATGTAAAGATAAAGAGTCTTACAGATATAATCACAATTTGCAAGCAGGAGAGAACCCTTAGTGGGGTCTTCTGCAAACTTCCTCAATAATGCAAGAAATTAATGAAGTTATAGACAGAGATCTGGAGTTTATATTAAACGCAAGCCATTTCTAAAAGGCGAATATTTCATTGGATTTCTTTTTAAAACCCAAACTAAACCAACACGTGTTTTGTGACTAGTGAAATTGTAAGTTGCTTTTTCAGGACAAGAAATCTGGTTTTAGGGCAATTGAAAAAAATATTTTTAGGATCACAGGCCTTGACTGTCATAATAATAATAATAAAGCCATTTTTAGAGCGCCTGGTTACACTCAAGACAGTGTGTCCCCGCGCTAAAATTGCTGCTGCTCCCAGAGAGACAGAAGTCCAGAAGCGAGTGGCCTAAGTCAAAGGAACAAGAAAGCTTTATTTACGTGGGAAGAGATGGGTTTTAAGTCTCAGTCTGAATCTAGTTTCAGAGGGTTCCATGCGTAGATCAAGCGGAAGTTTATTCCAGTGTTTGCTTGCTAAAAACCTGAAGGAGCGACCTCCCATCCTGGCCTTGCAAATGCGGGGGAGTTTGAACAACATCGCTCCGGCAGATCTTAAGTTCCGGGTAGGGCGATGTATGGTAAGAGGTTTTCGCAAGTAACCTGGGCCTTTTCCCTGGGCAATGCGGTGTGCAAAGCATAGCGCTTTAAACTTAATGCGTTCTTCAATAGGGAGCCAGTGTAGTTTAAATAGTGCCGTCTTTCCCGATGCTCTACGCGGGAGGTTGAGCACCAGGCGAGCGGCAGCATTTTGAACGCACTGCAGTTGGTGTATGCCTTTTTTGCTTAAGCCTAAGAGCATGGCATTGCCGTAGTCCAGATGCGGTGTGACTAGAGCGTGGATAAGTGTCTTCCTGGCGCTAAGGGGGAGAAGGTCAAGAATTTTGCGAAGAGTTTTGAGTATACCAAAACATCTTCCCGGGACTTTGGTGACCTGTTGTTTAAAGGAAAGCTCAGCATGAAGCATGATTCCAAGATTTCTGACGGATTCCGCCGGGGAGGAAATCGCGCCCAATTCAGTGGGCCACCACGCATGTGACCAGGCAGAGGGGGATTTGCCAATAACCAGCAGTTCTGTTTTGTCGCCGTTCAGGCGCAGGCAGTTGTTGTTCATCCACCTTGCCACAGATAGCATGCAGTTGGAAAAGTTGGTGGTGCCCTCCATCTGATTGTGCGTGAGTTTAATCATCAGTTGGGTATCGTCAGCATATGTGACAATATCCACTCCGAAAGCTTCCACAATGTGAGCCAGGGGTTCCATGTAAAGATTGAACAACGTAGGGCTCAAACTGGAGCCCTGTGGAACCCCATTTCTCAGCTTCCGGGGGGAGGATTTGAAAGGAGGGCAATGCATCTGAAAACTCCTGTTTTCTAGAAAAGATCTTATCCATTCATAAGCAGATCCCCCCACTCCCATGTCTGAGAGGCTAGACAGCAGCGTTGTGTGCAGCACGGTGTCAAAAGCTGCACTCAGATCTAGTAAAACCAACGCTGCTGTCTGCCCCTCATCCACTAACTGTCTGAGACATTCTGTGGAGAAGAGAACAGCTGACTCCGTCGAGTGGCCTGCTCTGAACCCTGACTGTGTGGGATGGAGGAGGGATTCCTCCTCAAGGTATTTCATAAGTTGGCTGTTAACCACCTTCTCCACAACTTTCACGCAGAAAGGAAGGAGGGAAATGGGGCGGAGATTCTGTAGCTGGGAGATATGTACGTTGGTTTTTTTTTTCAGGGGGATGACTTGGGCCGTTTTCCATGCGTCAAGCACATGGCACTCTTGGAAGGATAGAGTGACCATGTGTCCAATCTGGTCGATCATGCATTCTAGGACTCCTTTACAGCGATTAGGAGGAATCACATCATAGGGAGAGCCGGACTGAATGCTGTTGGCAATATTAAGCAGGTCTTGCCTATCAGGTACTTCAAAGCAAGTCAGATGAGGTTTGATGGCAGAGTCATCTCCCACTTCCATGTGTTTAATCGGTAGGTCCATGCCGCCTGTGAAAGTGGTATGTATTATATCCACTTTGTTTACAAGGTATTCTGCTATGTCATTACATAGCTCATTGGAGTAGGTGTCTTGGGCCTCAAGTCTGATGGGGACCGTAAGCTCTTTATAAATGGAAAAAAGTTCTATGGTGGGGTTATCGGCAAATTCTATTCGTTCCCTAAAATGAGCGCCTTTGGCTGCTCTCACAAGTTTGTGGTATTTTTTTAGCTCTTTTTTATAGTTAAGCTTACATTCTGGATTGTAATTTTTCCTCCAGCCTCGTTCGAGGTTTTTGCATTTGGCTTTGGCTTCCTTAAGCTCTTTGGAGAACCATGGGGCAGTTTTGTTTTTTTAGCAGGGGGATTGAGTGTCCATGGCGCTACTGTGTCCAGCGCCCTGGACATCCATTTTTCATAGTCGTCCCACGCCTCCAGCAGAGTGTCGCTACGGGGGGAGGTTTCTTGAGCAAGGCGGATTTGAAGGTTTCCTGATTAAACTTCTTCCAATCTCTACGTTTCTGGGGCCTGGGCTTGATCATCCTGATTTCCTGTGGGGCACCTTCTACCTCGAAGGGAATGATAAGATGATCGGACCATGTTATTCTGATTGGGGTGTAAACTTTAATACCCTCCCAATTAGCGAATACAGGGTCCAGGAGGTGACCTAATTGATGCGACGGGGACACTGATTGTAAGTTGAGCATCAGGGATTTCAGTGCTTCAACCACAGCCTGTGCCTCCCCGCAGTTAATATCCTCGAAGTGGAGGTTAAGGTCTCCCAAGATGAGAAATTTTTTATACCGGAGGGCAGGCTGAGTTACCAGTTCTGTCAATTGGCTACAGGACTGTGTAGTCCTGCCTGGGGGACGGTACAAGAGGAACCCGTTGATGATATTTTTAGGGCTTACTTTTATCGTAAAAAAGCCACTCTCACTGTTGGGCAGTGTGGCCTTCTCTAAGGTGCATTGTAAATCACTTTTATAGATTAATGCTAGTCCCCCACCTCTCTGCCCTTCTCTATCGATTCTGAGCAGACAGTAACCTGGGGGAATAGCTTCCAGAATTTCGGGCGTCGAGGCTTTGTCTAGCCATGTCTCTGTTAGGAAGAGCACATAAAGTTCCCCCTCTGTCAACAGATCATGTATCTCTAATTTGTGCTTTTTCATGGATCTGCAGTTTAATAATGTCATTTTTATTTTGGTCGGCACTAACTCATTGCTCTTCCGCCATTTGGTGGTAAAATTGCAAGTCTCGCAGAGAAGCGACGGCGAGTCCACTGACAGTGTATGGCAACAACTGTCTTTAAATTCAGGGCATAGGGTTAGTAATTCATTTTTAGTATAACAAACTTTTTCCCTGTTAATACCATCACTATCAACGAGGTCGAGAGGATCGGGGGGTCCGGCTCCGCGCCCCTTCCGGCCGCGAACGGGTGCAGACGGGCTGGACTCTGGTTTGACTCCGGCGCGAATGCGGCGCGTCCGCTGAGCGCGTCCGCTGCGCGGAGTCATGGCTGTCTGGTTATGTAGAGGCGACTAGAGCGCCAGGAGTGGGAAGCCCTACCCAATATGGCCGCCACCAAAGCACGCAGCCCGGGACCCGTGGCTATGACCCGCAACTCGGCCAGCAGCCTCGGGGAAATGTGAATTAAAACTGCCAACACGGGGCAGCGCGCAGTGAGTGATTTACAATTCTATTTGGCCCGCGAACCTTAAGATCGGTTAAATAGCATGTGGCGCTTCGCTAAGATCCGAGCGCTGATGCTAAGCAGGGGGGAACGGACACAAAGGAAAAAAACAAGTAGTATACAGCACAAGAATTAAAAATGGCAACCACCCGGCTTCAGCCTCAGGTGCAAAGTGAGCAAAGCAATCTCGCGCCCTCCCTACGAGAACTGCTTATGTAGAGGCAACTAGAGCGCCAGGAGTGGGAAGCCCTACCCAATATGGCCGCCACCAAAGCACGCAGCCCGGGACCCGTGGCTATGACCCGCAACTCGGCCAGCAGCCTCGGGGAAATGTGAATTAAAACTGCCAACACGGGGCAGCGCGCAGTGAGTGATTTAAAATTCTATTTGGCCCGCGAACCTTAAGATCGGTTAAATAGCATGTGGCGCTTCGCTAAGATCCGAGCGCTGATGCTAAGCAGGGAGGAACGGACACAAAGGAAAAAAACAAGTAGTATACAGCACAAGAATTAAAAATGACAACCACCCGGCTTCAGCCTCAGGTGCAAAGTGAGCAAAGCAATCATTTGACTTAGATTGAACAGGTGAGTATTAATTTGACATTTTGAATAGTAGGTACCAGGTTTGATACACTGCATGGTAACTGCACTTCATCAGATATCTGAAAGTGGCATAGTATCACTATTTGGTATGCGGACAGTCAGATGGAAATGGGCCAGCAGGTTCTGGCAGAATTTGCTTCACACTATTCCTCCCTTTATGCCAGGTGTGAGTTCCCTGGCCCGTCTTCACTGACTGATTTCATATGAGATTTGCCAATCTCTGAAACTTATACCAGAGAGCCCAGCTAAACGGAAACATTTCTAAATAGGACTTGGCGGAGGTTCTACCTCGGCTTTAAAGAGGGAAGTTACCATCCACATGGTTTTCCTGTTGAATTCTTTAGACTCACAGCTTTACATTCCATCCCTACAATCAAGGCAATGCTTGACAAGGTGCTGGAAAGTGGAGTTCTGCCACCCTGGCCAATCCGGACCTATGTGCATATTAATGCCCTATATCCCTTATTAACATGGAGGCGAAGGTGATCGCCAAGGGCATGGCAAATTGCCTGCTGACACTAGTCAGGTCACTCATCCATGGGAACCAATGTGGATTTATGCCGGGAAGTCCCACCCAGCATAACATCAGCAGGTTTCATAATGTACTGGCTGTAGCCGAGAGAAAACACAAGACCCCTTAGCACGCCTCATTGTAGACTTCCAGAAGGCCTTTGATTCAGTGGTTTGGTATTAACAATTCGTAATCCTTCAAAGGGGCTGTTTCGGAGTCCCATTCATATGTTATGTCTGACTCCTACACACGGATCTGAAAGCCAGAGTTCGGCTCAGTTCACAGCTGTCTGTGTATCATCCATGTGATAGTCTGTATTAGTATGGCAACAGCTGTCCTCTAACTTTCAGCTGCATTCCCTACTGGTCATCCAGGGGTTTTAAAGAAAATCCACTAGCTATATCTGATATTCAGTCCAATTGATGAAAGTTATATAAGTCAATTGTATGCCAATCCCGCACATCAATGAGTTATAGATAGACGGGAGTATACCATCTCTCTCCTGCAAGCGTCAGGATTTTAATCATTTGGGGATGGAGCTGAAAGTTGGAAGACAGCTGTTGCCATACTAATACCGACTAACGAATGGGGCCACATGGATGATCCACATCCTTAAAGAGATTTTTGTTGAAGCTCCGTCCGGGCTTGGAGGAGTAGATTCATGATCTAACACACAAAAGGCTGTCGCTATTTTGCTTTGTCCTTAGGAAGATCCTATCAGATGTATCTACAGAGACACATATCTACTGGGTCGAAACGTCGACGTGAAACTGTCTAATGTCCATGCTCACTATAGCTAGAAATGTAAAAGACATTGCTTGCTTGAGTAAAAGACCGGGGAAGGACAGAGAATTTATGTAAATGTCTTGTTTGTGTTTGAATCTGAAACGTCACTCATTTCACTTTCTGTCATCACAGTCACCCATTGAATTTTCTTTGTATTGTTAGTGTTTTTTCCTTAGTCTGACAACCCAAATTTATTCACTGTGCAATTTTTTTTATCTAAAATGTTTTTCTAAAAAACAGCAAATCAAAACAAAAAAGTAATAAATCTATTTTTTTCTAATTTGCTCTAGGTGTCATACATTTAGGATTGTCTTGTATAATTGAAATTGATTTTGAAGGAATTGTTTGGTTCTAAAAAAACACCCTGTGGTGCTTACCCAACGGAACCACTTGTAGCTTTGTAAATGTATAACCAGGTTCCAAGGGAAACAGGGTGACCCCATTGATCTTAATGCCATCTTTAAGATGGCATCGCTCCCATGGCTCCTTTACCAACTGGAACATTATCCGTTTAAGATTTGTCTGAATTTCTTTAGTCTAGTGGTGTCACTATCAGGGGTTTTCTGTGGGGCGACAAAGCATCAAGAATAGCCATGAATAAATGTTATATATCGCCATTTGACAGGGGCCTCGACGCAGAGGACATATAATCCTACTACAGGACTGCAAACCTCTTGATGATTGACTAATGGCTTTACTCTCCTCAATCAGACCCCACTTATGCTACAGAGAAATGGACCCAGGGAGGCATACAATTATTTCATTACCTATATGGGGGTCGCATCCAACGATCATTCCCCCCAGTGATAAGGAGGGTCTTGGAGGTCTGACCTGCTACACTCAGGGATAAGTGTTGGCAGGGACGTCTTACAAAGGAGACCCCACTCAGACTGGGGGCCATGCTCAGAGATGTGACATAAAACTTAAAGGGATTTCAAGGGTGGGACCGGATTGAAATTTAAACCATTGGGAGATATTATCAAGGGGATCCATATGGTTTCCTTTGAGCAATTGCAGCTCTCATTTGACCTACACAGACAACAATTATTTTGCTATCTCCGCTAACCCTGACATGCCATCTATTCACATATCAAGAATCATACCAAACTTCACAAACACAATCCCCTGGAAGCTTGACAGTTTATGGGTGGGACAGGCTCCAAGCAGATATTGTTAGTTTACTGGACCCTGGTGAATTACTCCCCTAATATATTTGATATGCTTATAAGAGCATGGGAAGCAGATCTTGGCAAGATATCGAGCCTGGACTGGAAATATGCAAGGACGACTCTCAAAGTGATTGCCATCCCACAGAATTTAAATTAATACAAGCTATGTATGTATATTGCATAGAATCTATGTTAATTTTGTTAAACCGTGGCGCTTCAACAGGGCCTCCCCCCAACTGCCTTGGATGCAAGATTGGAACAGCGGACTTTTCCCACACCATAGGATCTTGTCCTGCACTCCAAGATAACGGGATCGGAGTGCTGGCAATACAGGGAAGAGTGATAAACTCTGAACTCAGACTCACGCTACTGCACTTTAAGGAAGTCCCCACATTCTAATAGATATAAAATGGTCCTCTTTCACACTGGTGTCTTGGTAGCTAAGAGAGACATTGCCTGGGTGTGAGGAAATGCATTCACACCCATCTCTTGAGAGATGGGCTAAAGAACCAGACCATGTATGCGCCTTGAAGTGCCGGTTTATGCATCCAGAGGTTGCCCAATGCCCAAATAAGCACTCCACGATTTTGTCTGTCTCTGTGCATGAGCGCTCGTGACAAAGTCTTCACTACTTTCATTTACTATAACACATAATGGGCGATGGAAAAGCTAGTCAATCAGAATACATTATTTAACAAATAGTTTAACAAACGCGAAGCCACTCTCTCGATGGATGACATGCTCCACGCATGCACCTTTATTTACTTTGCAGAAACACCATCCGTGAACGAAGTGCACCACATACAGAAAGCTATGCATCAAAGTAACTAACAATCAGAAACGTGTGGACTGATCTCTTTTCTAAGCCTTTTGAAAAATGCATAATAGTAAACAAAGAGAATGCTAATGGATTTTGGATGGCAAATGCACACAGAATTAGCGCGCGGCTCATGTGACATTTGCAATGCATGTTTTACAACAATCTCTTCTGGTGCTAGGGAAGTTCTTGCAGCGGGTTCACTAAAATGAATCCTGCAAAGCAAAAGTGACCCGCTCCATAGCCACCATAATATTAGCTGGGTCATACCCATGGAAGAAATACTTCAAGGCAGGTTTGTGAAAACATCTTGAGTGCGGACTTCATACCAATAAAACTGACACACAAGTTAATACTTGTGTAACGATATATCTGTAAGAGACATTAGTTAGTGATAGATTCCTTACCTTAGAATATCCCCAGGCTTCAGACTGGATCCGGAAAGTTTTTCGTTAGCAGTACCCCTGCGCATCGGAAGGTGGCGTTGTGTGGCTCAGCGTCCGTCGCTGGCGTTGAATGCACCGAGATGACGTCACGGAGACTACTTAGGTGCCACCCATGCGCTGTCGTCAGTTCTGTACACGACTTTCCACGCCAGGAACGCAGAGCCATGCAAGAAACTCACCACTGGTGCCAGGAAACTAGGGCCCTGAAAGGGATGACCTTAATCCTAGAAATCAGTTCGCATCTGAAAGAGACACGTTAGTGATAGATTCCTTACCTTAGAATAGATACTCCAGCAATACCAACCCCGGTGGTACGTTTGCGAACAAGATTACACCAGAAAGTCATGGAGACCAGAACGGCCAAAGAAGCCGTCTCCCCAGACTTGACTGTCGAGGTAGTAATGCTTGGTAAACGTGTGCAGCAAAGCCCAAGTAGCTGCCTGACAAATGTCCTGCAAGGGAAAGCCGCGTCCCAAGGCAGTAGTGGCTGCCGTTGCCCTGGTAGAATGGGCACGCAGCCCCACAGGAGTCTCCTTCTTAGCCAAGGAGTAGCATGATTTGATGCACAGAACGACTCACCGAGAGATGGTTCGTTTGTGCACGGCCCAACCTTTTTTGGCGCCCACATAGCCAACAAAAAGTTGGTCATCCACCCGGAACTGTTGTGTGTGCTCCAGATAGAACGAGAATTGCATAAAACACAGTTGATGGACAGAATGTAGAACAATGTCATACATTCACCCCAGTACAAGGATCTGGGCCTAAATCCATCGTTTTTTTGCACTCCACACCACCCTGGGTTAGACAATGGCTATATGCAAATCAGCTCTGACCCTGTGCCTCATGGGAACAGTCCAGTCCGAACTACCAAGCCATGTCTTTCCCAGACCGGAATCAAGCATCCAAGGACCACTGGAGTCAAGCTATCCAGGCTGATGAAGGCTGATAGCCAGAAACCGGTTCTTGGATGCTTGATTCCGGTCTGGGAAAGACATGGCTTGGTAGTTCGGCCTGGACTGTTCCCATGAGGCACAGGGTCAGAGCTGATTTGCATATAGCCATTGTCTAACCCAGGGTGGTGTGGAGTGCAAAAAAACGATGGATTTAGGCCCAGATCCTTGTACTGGGGTGAATGTATGACATTGTTCTACATTCTGTCCATCAACTGTGTTTTTTGCAATTTTCACCCCAAGTGGGCTGGGTATGCTCAGACGTGAGTCCCAGGCTCTCCACACCACTGGAGTCAAGCTATCCAGGCTGATGAAGGCTGATAGCCAGAAACCGGTCCTTGGATGCTTGATTCCGGTCTGGGAAAGACATGGCTTGGTAGTTCGGACTGGACTGTTCCCATGAGGCACAGGGTCAGAGCTGATTTGCATATAGCCATTGTCTAACCCCGGGTGGTGTGGAGTGTAAAAAAACGATGGATTTAGGCCCAGATCCTTGTACTGGGGTGAATGTATGACATTGTCCTATATTCTGTCCATCAACTGTGTTTTTTGCAATTTTCACCCCAAGTGGGCTGGGTATGCTCAGACGCGAGTCCCAGGCTCTCCACACCACTGGAGTCAAGCTATCCAGGCTGATGAAGGCTGATAGCCAGAAACCGGTCCTTGGATGCTTGATTCTGGTCTGGGAAAGACATGGCTTGGTAGTTCAGACTGGACTGTTCCCATGAGGCACAGGGTCAGAGCTGATTTGCATATAGCCAGTGTCTAACCCAGGGTGGTGTGGAGTGCAAAAAAACGATGGATTTAGGCCCAGATCCTTGTACTGGGGTGAATGTATGAAATTGTTCTACATTCTGTCCATTAACTGTGTTTTTTGCAATTTCACCCAGATAGAACGAGAGCGCACGTTTTGGGTCCAAATGGTGGAGCCTCTCTTCCTCTTTTTAAGAATGCGGAAAGAAGGTGGGCATCATGCACCGGCGGCTGAGTTTGTCTGCCCTGGCGTTCAGAGAACCTGCAAGTTGTTGAATCACCAAGGTAATGCCTTGATGTTCCAGCCATGTCCAGAGGCGCAGAGCCTTCTGACATAGGGTCCATGACCTCATCCTGCCCTGTTTGTTGCAATACCACATGGCGGTGGTGTTGTTCGTAAACACCTGCACCAGACTTCCCCGCCCGAAGCTCCAAAAAATTGATATGGAGTCGGGACTCCACCAGAGGCTCCTGATTTCCGCATCTCCCAAGTGGCCGCCCCATCCCAGGAGGGACGCATCCATCACCACTGTGTGCTCCGGTTGGGGAAGCAGGACTCACAGGCTCCAACGGAGCCACAGGGGAGGTACCCCTGGCCCCCTCGTCCACGTCCGGAGACCGACGGGGGGACGTCGGAGAGCGTAAACGCTTCTTCGACTTCTTCCTATGACGTCTCTTACCCAATTCCGAGTGTGAAGACTTCGACCCCGAGGAGCGATGATGATGGCTCTGTGGTCGGTCCCTCGATCGACCCCTGGACCTCGAATGGCACCGAGACGACTGGCGGGCCTCCAGCAGCTTATGGGACCGCTACTGCAAAGCCTTCGGAGCCATGGCCAAGCAGTCAGAACATGACCGGGAGTCATGATGGTGCTCCAGACAGTAGAGACAGATGCCATGGGGGTCGGCCAGCGACATCGTACGTTGACAGGCCCCGCAGGATTTAAACCCAGACTCAAAAGAGAAGTAGAGACAAAAGTCTCAGAAAAGTCTAACCGGATCTGCGCTTGGTGGTGCGGAAAAAGAAATAACTGACATCAGCGTTCATGGGTGGCGCCTAAGTAGTCTCCGTGACGTCAATTCTGCGCATATGAGGCCGGCGACGGCAGCGGAGCCGCACAACGCCACCTTCCATTGCGCAGGGGTACTGCTGACGAAAAACTTTCCGGATCCAGTCTGACACCTGGGGATATTCTAAGGTAAGGAATCTATCACTAACGTGTCTCTTTCAGATAAATGCTGTGCAATGCACAGTGGTGACATAATGGCCAACACCAGCTACAGGACCGTTCTTTGGCTCAGAACCTATATTTTAATACAACCAGCCCCAGCACCATACACAAATGCATTAACATTGCCAATGCCTATAGCTCTCGGATTGTTGAGCCCTATTTGCTTTGTCAATGCTTGTTTAAAACAGCTAGCGGATTTTAAAGGTCTGGGGTGTCAAAATTCACGCAGAAAGCATAAATCCACAAGGTTTGACTTCAGAACTATGTTATAAACGGAATTGAGCTCACCTGAATGACCTCAGCAGCCTGTAAGGTTTCCCTAGATCAGATACACGCCTGCAGAGAGGAGCCACCGCTAGTTCCATCTGAAAAACATAAATCATTTCCATTGAAGTTCGAATATTGTAGAAAAAAGAAAAGCTTGGGTAATTATCAATTATGAAGTCTTTGAATTTTGCAAATGCAAGGTCATTTAAATGTTAAATGCAACCTTCACCTAAACATTTCTGCACTTAAACTACAATGACTAGAAACATTGGCCTCTCTACAAAGAAAAGTGATTTGAGATGTGTTTCACTAGCAACATCCAGGGTCAGTGATGGAAATAGAGAGTAGAACATTCACAACATCAAACAAATAATGACGAGCACAAAAAAACATCGAGGAAAACCTCTACAATTGGATCTCATATGGGCACCAAGAAAGACGGTAGTGGCGACTATTTGTGTGCTGGGTGACTGGTAAAAAAGAAAAAGATGGCACTAATTCTGCCTTTTAATGTCCAGTGTGTGGCTGACCCTGGAGAATGAAGCGTAATCGAGCTGTGGCGTGTGCACCCAATATCCACATGACATGGGATGTTAGGACAACACACCAGATCACAGGTAGGGACTAGGTTAGACAGGATACGTCATAACATACAACTGATTTCACCATCCTGACCTTGAATGTGTGGCACCTTGCTGTCACAGATAAAAGACAACTCAAGTTATATCTAGTCCAATATCACTTGGTCAGACCAGCCCTGCTGTGTGGGTAGTAAACCAGAATATGATGCATCCTGGAGAGTCAGGGGGACGGATATAAGTGCAACGTAACTGCAGAAACCAAGATGCAGCCAAGCAATAGATCATGTTTAATATCGCTATATTCGTTTGCAAGATGATCCGCCCCAATGTTGTGAACTGAACAACTGGGTCAGGCCTTTCTGATGAGAGAGGCAAAAGGGGAAATTGTGCATCCTATTGAGACCAGTTTTAAAAAAAATCCTATAATAAGTGAAGTAGATGTAATCAATTTCACCAATATTTAAGTTACAAGCGTGATGATCGAATCAGGGAAAAGGCTGACTCAGTCTTCCATCTTCTCGGTAAATTGAGTGCCATAAGTGGGTAATAGTAACAACTGTTATATCCAGTACTTAGAAATGGCACCACAGTAGTATGAGGTGCTCCAACCTGCTTTTGTATTCCTCTTGGATCGCTTTGTGAGTACCGCCTGCTGTTCCTTCATCCGACCAAAGGACCTCTTGCAAGTCCACAGGAGTATATAGGTCCTCACGCTGACCTATATAGCACGCACACTGACGTGTGCACGCAGCGGACAAGTGCAGCGGGCGCACCGCTGGCACGCAGACGGGCTTGCCCGCGCTCTGGCTGGGCGCAGCAGGGCCCGTCCCCCTGGCTGTTTTCCCCCTAATATCTTGCATTATACAAATAAGGAATTGCTCAAATTGAACCCGGGAGAAAGGCTACCTCAGTGTCCCAGGTTGTCCATGGACAATATCAGTGGCAACTCAAAGGGCTCTATGTGTGCCTGTTGTCGGACACCTTACCCGGTTATTTTGAATTTGCCTATCAATAGGCGGAAGATTACTCTGGAAAATACGATGGATCATGTTAACGGGGGTCGTCTGAAATGCATTTTATTCAATGCTAGATCGCTCGATAAGCATAGCCTGGAATGTGCCCTCTTACTGGAGGATAACAATGTAAAACTTGCATTCATTACTGAGACATGGACCGATAGTACCTCTGGCCCGGATTTGATTAAGGCAACACCTCCAGGTTATCACTGCTATACTCTTGACCAGCCACTTCAAAAAGGGGGAGGGCTTGCTATTATTTATCATGAGTCACTCACCCCCAATTTTGTCCCTGTCTCAAATCTGGCATGCAAGGCTTTAGTTTTTAACATATACTCAGCAAATCACTAACCCTTCAAAGGTATTTTAATATACCGGCCACCTGCTTCTAAAGACACCCTGGGTTCGCTGCTAGAAGAAGGGCTGTGTTTAGAGTCCTTCTCGGTGTTGGGAGACTTCAACTACCAGCTTGAAAATGTTAGCAATCCCGATACGTCTAGGTTGGAACATATCATGGGCATAGGAGGCCTTAAACAACTGGTTATGTCTCCTACACATGAAAAAGGTCATACCCTGGATGGAATATATTCCAATAATAAAGAACTAGTTGGTATTTCAGTCCTCCAGATTGCGTAGTCTGATCATTGCGCGATCAAGTTTGAACTAAACAGCTTTTTGGCTCACTCTTCTGGCCTGATACAGATTTAGGAGATTATAACTAGAGTATGGGGCAAACTGGATGTTAAGCGTCATGAAAATTCTCTTAAAAATTCAATTTATCAGCTCCCTTTGGATGTGGAGGAGGCAACGACTCTGCACAATGAATGGCTTTCCAATGCCTGTCATCAGTTATTTCAACATAGAAAATGGACACGTAAACAAGCTTCTCCTACTGCTCCTTGGTATTCAGAAGAGCTTAGGGCCAAGAAACTGGTCTGCAAATACGCAGGAGATGGCGTAAACATCATGCAGAATCTGATAAGAAAAAGTATAAAACTTGCATTTCTAGTTACAAACAATCACTTTTAGAAGCAAAAAAGAGTACTTTTCACTGCAAATAATGAAGGCTGAATCCAATTCAAAAGAACTTCTTAAAACTATTACCAAATTTTCGAGTTCTAATGCTCCTAAGAAACAGGGTGACCCAGAATTCTGCAATAAAATTGCGGAATTTTTCAGACTGAAAATAGAAACCATATTTTCATCTCCTATTGGTTTGATCAATTAGAATCAGACCAATCCCAACATTAAGGAAGTGGATAGAACGGGCTCCTCTGTGGTGCCACTTGACCACTTTACCTCCTTGGAGAAGCTAGACACATAAAATTGCTGAATCTCATTACATCTGGTGCTCCCAGTGATCCTTGTCCAGATTGGATTATTAAGCAAATCCCCGACATAATTGGAACCGCACTTACACCTTTGCTTAATGCAGTTCTATCATCTGGAATTTTTCCTAAATTATGGAAAAAACTTTCCATTCTTCCATTACTGAAGAAACAGTAACTGGACCCTAAGGATCCCAACAATTACAGACCGTTCTCTAGGGTCTTGCTGCCAGACAAATTACTGGAAAAAGAAATGAATAGCCAACTCAGTGATTTTCTTTCTCTTAACAACTCTCTGGACCCATCACAATATGGGTTCAGAGCTTTTCACAGCACTGAGTTGGCCTTGCTAAAATCTAAGGAGGAAATCAGAGAGCCGTGGATAGGGGAGGAAATGCCATGTGGAGTGGTGTGGCTCACTGGTTAGAGGCGGCAGACCCTGGAGCAGAGGACGGCCCGTGACCAGGGTTCAATTCCCGACGCGGCAGGGTCTTGGACCAGGGTCAGCGGACTCGATAATTCTCGCCTCGGTGCCTACTAACTAGGGATCATACTCGGCAACTCTGGGCATTAGCTTGCCTCATCTCCACAACGGCCCCCCACATACGCCGGGGATGCCTGGTTTCACCTTGGAGATACCCAGTAGGGACCATCTCACAGGGAAAGCCAGGACGGGTTCCCCAGCGGTCTATAGCGCAGAGGTACTCCTTAGGGAGTCGATTCTAGCGCGTTAGAAACCCACAAATAATACTAATCCTATTGGACCTATCCGCGGCCTTCGACACGGTTCATCATAAGGTATTGCTGAACCGGCTATCTGAAATAGGTGTAAAGGGTTCGGCTAGGAAATTGCTACAATCGTTCCTGTCGGATAGGTCACAAACTGTCGACCTAGACGGTAACACCTCAGAAACTTTTTCACTTCCGTGTGGGGTGCCACAGGGCTCGACTCTTAGCCCTACGCTTTTCAATATTTATGTGGCACCTCTAGCGGAATTATCAGATCATTTGGTTTCCAGCTCACCTCCTATGCTGATGACACACAAATTGTGTTGTATCTGACGAAGGGAGCGGAAAAGGAAGCAGGTGTTCGCTTCCATGACTGTATGAGCTCCATTTCAGGCTGGATGTCCTCCAATTGTTTAAAACTTAATTCGGCTAAGACCGAGGTTTTAAAATGTGGCAATAATCCACAGGTGTGGACACCAGAGTGGTGGCGGAGGATCTGGGCTTGTGTCCAGTACCTTCAAGAAAAGCCGAGAATCTTGGTATCGTGGTGGATAACAAACTCACCATGGGGGACCAAGTGAACATGGTGACCTCAGCATGTTTTATGGTCCTTAGAATAATCAAGAAAATTAAGTTCTTCCTGACTGGGAGTAACCTTAGGACAGTGGTGACAGCACTCATAATGTTGCGTCTGGACTATTGCAACAGTTTATATCTCAATGTTGAAAAACAACACATAAACAGGCTGCAATTTGTCCAGAACGCGGCAGCTAGAATGCTGACCGGTACTCCCAGGTTCGCCTCTGTCAAAGGAGAAATTAAGAAACTGCACTGGCTCCCAGTACAACTAAGATCACGCTTTAAAGCACTCTGTATTGTCTTTAAAGCTGTTAATGGGATAGGTCCTGAGTTTCTAATATGTAAACTTTCTTGGTATGTCCCTGGCAGAACACTACAGTCTACTGGGTCTAAACTAGTGCAAACTCCCCCTTTTAAAAAAACGAATTGGGGAGGCTGCAGTTTTGTCCATTGAGCCACAAAAGCATGGAATGATCTTCCGTTCCAACACAGAAATGCCCCAGACCTCATCTCCTTTCGTAAGGGCCTGAAGACATGGTTCTTCTCTCACTACTAGGCCTTATGCTCCTCAGGTAACCAGTACTTAGCGCCAGGACACCCTAGGGTAACCGTGCGCTTTACCAGTATAAATACCATAACATCAGATGACTTTGACGGACGTGGCGACATCAAAGACCTCTTTGACTTCTTGCTTCTTTTTGTGAGATTTACCCAAATGTCAGGATGACATTGACGAAGAACAATGGCTCTGTGACCAATCACAGGAACTTCCTCTTGAATAGGAAGAAATCTGTCACAGCGTCGCACGTCGAGCAGCCAGGAGGTTGAGGTATTGCTCCAATAAGGTCTTGGGATGCATGGCGCTGCAGTCGATGCAGGTATTTGTGTCGTGGTCGCGCTTGAGGCACCAGAGGCAAATAAAATGTAACTGACATCGGTCAGTGACCAGTGCCGCAGGGTTTGAAGGCAGCTTTACTAGTGGACACTAGTGGAGAAAGATTCTCAAAAGACTTCGACAAAAGGTTGACAAAGGGTCAGTCAAAAAGTGACTGGGGGTAGCTCTCTCCGGATCTGTATTGCCTGGCGCGGAAAGAAAAGAACTGATGTCAGTGCACTGGGGTGGTGCCTATATAGGCACTGAGCAAGTCATTTCCGCTGGGATGTTACCACGCTGAGCTGAAGGGCACCATCTAGAGGCGCTCAGGGGTAATGTTTACAAAAAAATTACGGATCTAGTCCGATGCCTGGGGATAATCCTACAGTAAAGAATCTGCAGCTATAAGTGGGCGCAGGGGGCAAGCTACAGCCGGCTGATGAACCCATATTGGGCGAAATCAGGCTGGGGTTGCTTGTGGTCACTTCTGGAGAGGGCCTCGACTAGCAGTGCGGGACGGACTGTTCTGATTAGGTGCAGGATTGGTACTGATATGTACAAGTTGGACCTTCGTCTAAACTGGCATGGCGGGCGAAAAAGATGGACTGGAATGCGGCCCAAGCAATTGCCAGTGGCCGAGATTAATTCAAGCACTTCCTCCATTACCTTGTTGCTGTTCCAGTTGACACCCTCTGTTTGATGGATATATGGGTCCATTGCTCATTGGGCCATAGGACTTAAGCTACAACCTACTGATGACCCCAAGTAGGGCGAAACCGTCCATCACGTTGCTGTTGTTGCCATAAATAAGGGACATGAAAATAGGGGTGTAGGCAGGCTCCTGTTAACCATATACCCTCATTGATTACAACATCCTACAAAAATGAGGATATATTGAATTGAGCGAAACATGAATCTGGCCCAATTACCAACTATGGGATATTTACCCACCGATTTAACATTTAGAGGCCATAATGAATTCGGAAAGCTATACATAGTGAGTTAAGAGAAAGTGTTGGGTTGAAGACTGCAAAATAAACTTGGCATCACACTTAATCCAAATCATCCAGATCAAAAAAGGTAAGAATGTAGAAAGATGGCTGAAAGAGATTGCTGATGTAGTCTCTAGTCAGCTAGGATGCATTAAAGGGTTAACTTGCTGAAATATGGTAAAGAGGGATGCGGTGCCTAATGTACACAAGGTCAGATGTGTGCCTTTATCTACGAGGGATGCAATCCGAAATGAATGTAAGAGGTTGTAAGATGCACACATCACAGAGCTGATGAAGCATCTGACTGTCTGAGTCCCGCTGTCTTAGCTCCAAAACCAAAAGTGTGAGGATGTATAAGTATTTAAGGAAGATCAACAAAAGTATATGTGTGGACAGACATCGTATACTAAACATATATAAAGTAGTGCCTGCGGGGAGTGACACTGTGTTTTTTTTTTGCTTACAATAATGTATCTATTTAACACCTTTCATCAAATCTCAGGTCATTTCATGCCATTTACAACAGTTTTATCATCGCAGAAGGTGACTAGAGATTTTTTTTAAATGACACTTGAGTTGGGGGCTTCGACGGAGTTTCAGCAGTCTATGCAGAAGTTGTTTGGTGAATTGTGCCATATAATGTACTACCAGGATGGCATTTTAGTTCGGGTGAGGTTGTGCGTGTGCATGATGAAAATTTAAGAAGAGATTTGGTTCGAAGAAGAGTGAACGATGGAGGGTTGACTGTCAGCATCAATAAATGCAAATTTGTTGGAAGTGGAATATCTTTGGGCACACAAATTCTAAGGAAACAGCCAGACCAAAGATGAAGCTGGTAGAAGTCATTGCGGACTCATCACCCCCAAAATACAAGAGCCAACAGAGTTCGTTTTAGGACATGGTGGAGTACTGCACAAAATTTGTAGCCCAGTCTGCTGATCAGACAACGGAAATGAGAGCACTGATGAAAAAGAGTCCATGATTTGAATGTTCAAAATATTGTTAATGTGCTTCCTGAGATCAGAAACAAAGTATTGCAAATGTCAGAGCCCTGAAGAGATTTGATCACTGTGATACAACTATTATTGTTTCAGATGGGGTGCATATGGCCTGGGGTAGTACCTATAACAGAGCGAAAAGGTGAGGAACAAACAGCTTCATTTGCCTTGAAACGGTTGAAGGGAGCTGAGCTACTTGATGACTGAGAAGAAAGTGTTGGCTTGTGGGTGTGGCATTATGCATTTTGAAGTATTACTTTGGAGAACGCACTTTGAAGTATGTAAGGACCATAAATTACTGACAGTAATTTTTTTTTTACAAAAGGAGACGACAAGGCCCTTCCTCGTCTACACGAATGGTTATGTTATTTACAGGAATTCAACTTTGCCATGACGTATGATCTAGGAAACCTAAGAGATTCTTTTCCCTGTGACCATTGTTTTGCAACTCAAATGCAATTAAGATTCTTTTGATTTTATAATTATGTTCCAGGAAGTTTGAACATCAACTCTGACTATCTGCATTTTGAATATGAAGAGGAAGGCCAGATTGACTATCTAGTGGCCTGTGACGGACTGAGAAGTAGAACATTTTGTAGGAGATTGCATACCATATAGTGTCAGTGATAAAACACGTGATCTAGGAGAAACCAATGGTGCCAGTAAATTTCCCCAAAAGACCTCCGTAGAAGGGTGGTGTAGATATTTGTGCTCTTATTGCAATGTATGGGTTATCTGGGTGAGATACCATTATACTGACAGATTATTCAAAATGGCCCGAGGTGAAATTTGCAACATATATAGTGACTATAAATGAGAAAGAGGGGTGTCTGGAAGGTATTATCAAGTGCAATTCATGTCTAAAAAAAATAAGAAAAGTTCTTGAAAATGTATGTGATAAAACACAATATAGCTTTATATTATCCCAGAGAAAAAAAGGGTATTTGAATAGGTCATTTGAGGTTTGGAAGAATATTTACAGTAGGTCTAGCAAAGTGAGTTGAGTGGTAGGTTGCCATGTTCAGAGGTGTGTCAACCCCAGATGGGTAAACGTGGTGTGAGAATACCTCTGGGAGAAGTGGACAGAAAAAAGTAAATTTGAATCATTCAAAGAAAGCACTGTACTGAGTGTGGCTAGAATATTTAAACCTGGTGTGTTCATATTTCTGTGATCTCCAAAAGGTACATCAAAGGTGCTCTCCCAAAAAAATACTGAACATTTACGGTGACCTGTTATTTAGAATGGAGGTGAAAGGTATATATAAATAAAATGTCATCTTGTAATAAGATAGGTTAAAGAAAAATGAGGAAGTGGCAGACAATGATGAGAACATGGAAAATGGAAACCTTAGAAATAAGAGACATAAATGGAATGAGAATAAGAGAATCCGGCAAAGGGCTGATAAGAGAAAGTTACTTACCCATAGTACTCTATCTACCTGCAAATTCCTTATCTTTGATTATCCCCATGCATCAAATTGGATCTGTTTTTTTCATAGTTCATCTGTGCCAGATAGGGTGCTGGCTGCGTCTTGATGGTGGAAACTGCATCCTGTGACGTTACTAGAGTCATAAAATACCCACCCCAATGCCCTTATGTCAGTTCCACTCCACTTTATCTGTGCCTTATCAGGCTGAGAGAAGAATAATATTTTTATGGTAGACTGTGCAGATAATCAACATTGGAATCTTATTACAGAGTACCTAAATGGCCATCCTTCAGAACGGTAACTGTCAGTGAGGAATCTGCACCTAGAAAGAGTATACACCAGGAATATTATTACTAGGGGTAAATAAGTTTTTCTTCTGATGGACACTTCTACTTGAAGATTCTTCACCTGTCAACAGATTTCAATGCACTGGGTATGAATGGTCAAACTACGAAGTACTGAAGCACAGAACGTGCAAAATGAGCGTCACTCTGCACCTTAGAATCCGGGCAGTAATGCTTGGCAAAGGTATGAAGAAATACCCACGTTGGCACTCAACTAATGTCAGTAATTGGCAGTCCAGAAATTATAAATGAAGAGGATGCTTTCTCTCTGGTAGAATGAGTTTTATTGGTTAAAGCACATCATATTTTACACATAGGTTGATCTTTCAAGATATGGTTCTCTTTTCCTTTCTGGGCTCCTGTGAAGACCATCGACTCTGAACTCCTTTGTGCAATCACTGCAGAAGCTGAAAGCTCATTTGGGATCAATTAAATCTTTCTTCCTGCTTCGTTGGATGAAGAGGTGGGTAAAAGGTAGGAAGTGTGACAGACTGCTCCAGATGAAAAGGGGACACCACCTTGAGAAGGAGAGAAGTTCTCGCCCAGAGACCTAGCTTGTCCAGAAAGAAGCATGCAAATGGCAGTTTGATACTCAGGACTTGCAACTAATGTGACAGGCTAAAGGAACAGCAAGCAAGAAGATTGTCTTAAATGTCATAAGTCACACCTAAGAACTATGAAGGTAGTCAAACAGACCGCATCAGGAAAGTGAAAACTAAGTTCAAATCCCATTCAGGCATTATAAAAGGTACGGGAGGATAACAATTGGCCAGACGTCTCATAAACTGAAAGTGGGGGGCCTGAACATGAATGGCTTGACTGGGAGGCAAAGGAACTTTGACAAGGCCTCTACATAGCCCTATATCATGCCTACAGTGCAGTCTTGTTGGACCAGTGAAAGCAAAAATGTTAAGATGTCAGAAAATGGGCTTTTAGATGGTCCACATGATGATCTGCGCACCAAATCAAGAACCGTTCCACCTTTAAAAATAGAATAACTTGATGGAGAGACAGGCTGAGAGAATCAGGTCACCCACCGCTGGATGCAGATGGAAGGCACTCAGAAGTCCCCACTCAATTTCCAGGTGCATCACTTGCCTCTCTGACTGGAAGAGAATGTGCATCCTAGGTTAATGGCAGACCAGGATACATAAGGAGGTCTGTGTACCCCACCCTTCTCAGCCAGTGTGGAGCAATGAGAATAAATTGTGCTCGTTCTGGTGAATCTTCCTCAGAACCCATGGAATCAAGGAAATGCGTAGAGAAGTGGGAAATTCTACTGCAACTTAAATGTATCTGCCATGTCTCCCTGCTGTGGATACTGGAGGGCACAAAACATCAGCAAGGGGTGGTCTCGTGAGTGGTAAGAACACTTGAAGAGCCACTGGTCTGATGTTAAGTCCTTCACGGCTGATAGAAAGAGGGGAATCTGGCTTCCCACAAGGCAGGCACACTCGTTTAAAGACAAGCTTAAAGGGCTTGCCAGGTTGTGCTGGGGAAGAGGAAGATCATGTTGAGCAAAGTTGTTGCAGAACCTCGACAGTCTGGCGATGCATGAACTGGAAGCCTTTGGAGAACCCATGGGATTTCAGAAAGGAGCGAAGTTCGTTTAGGGGAGTTTGAAGTCCCACCAATTTAGCAATTGCTTGCTCTGTCTTGAACCACTCTCAAGCTGTATCTATTTTTTCCCCCAAGCAGCTACCAACTATCAAACAGCAAATTCATCAGGGTGGCCGGAAAAAAGATTGGAGAATACTGTGGAGTTCAGCCAGGCATGGTGAAGTAATGTGGCAGATGATCCAATTATCTGGCCATGGAAGCTGCTGTGTCAAGTGCTGCTTTAAATAATTGTTTAGATGCTGCCTCTCCATTCTTAATGACCTCAATAAAATGTTAATTCAAGTGATCTGGGAGATTTTGAGTCACAAAGTGCTGCTTTTCCCATAGTGTATCAGGGTGATGGGCAAGCAAACACAACAGTTAGCTAAAAAGCTCACAGCGGAAAGTTTTTTTTAATTGTTTTTTGATTGTCCGGAGGATGTGATGAAAATGACAATGAGTTCTGCTCCCAACAACGAAGAGCCCTGGACAACCAAACTCTTCTGAGAAGGATGAAGGGATACAAAAGGGGATCTCGTCAGACTGGTCATCTACCAGCCACAGATCAGTTTACTACTGGTTAGAGCAAAGATCAATCAATTACATTCATTGATTAGTTATAACATGTTTGTGCCCACGCGCGCAATAGGGAAGGGAGTGGGGAAGTGCTGGTGTTGTGAAAGGAACTGGGATTCAGTGCAAGAAAAATTTCATTAATCAAACAATCAGAAATAGAATTTGATTTCATTCTATAAACAATCATGAATTATTTCAAATGGCTCCCCTTCCAGGGGCCACATTAAGCTGCTTCAACAAGTCAGAAAAAAATCACATAACAAACAGTCTTCTGATATAGCTGAATAAATCCCGTTTTTGGCCAGAAGCTGGTATTAGGTGGGTATTGTCTACGTTTCGACCCTGGAGGTGGTAGGGATAGTACCCCTTACGAAGCGGGTCTTCATCAGGACGAGGAATGGGGTGGGCAGGGTTCCTAAGAATGATTAAAAACAGGATTTAGGTAAGGAGGGGTTCAAGAGAATCCCCGTCTATAATTTCAGGTGGACGCCCAACTGGGCGTATTAGGTTAAATTTAAAAACAGAGGATTAAAAGCATGATTGAACTTATTGGTGTCCCCAAATACATGACAACGTCATGAGTTCATTATTTTCAAAAAGGGTGTTTGTTTATTTGTGGCAAAGAAAAAGACGGTTACCTTAAAGTTAATTGACGGAATTGACATCAAAGTGTTGAGAAGGTGGGTTCTGCAATACAAATGCATCATTTGTAACCACCACTAAAAGGGGTTAAAGATGGTCTGTGCGGGTAACAAAGTAAAATGGTATTACGGGCTTACCTCGCGTTAATTTGAAAAATCGCGTCGGCAAAGGAAGCCTCACACGTGTACGGGTCTTCCGATAGACGCTGAAAATAAAGTTGGGCGTTGTTTAGGTTCACGGGGCATTGTTGCTGTGCAGCTTATCAAAAAATGCAGCAGGGCAGTATAGCTCACCTTTAGATTGAATCACGATGTGTCGAAAGGGGTTTCTCTCTAGAAAGCAGCATCGCTCAGTACATTCGCGTGTGTGTTATATGTAACCAAACCGCGTTGGGAGGGGGCGTGTCCCATGACATCATGGACATGATGGACAGACTGGGATGATGTGAGATGATGTAGCGCTATTGGTTTGCAACCCTGATACGAGTATTAGACAACTTTATAGACCACCATGCGGATTAGAAACCTATTTTTACACATTGTGACACGGTAATACATTGAATTAAAAATAAATAAAATAAAAATAAAAATAGACGTGAATTTTTTCTCTTTCCATGGTCGTGCGCTATAATTATAACGCACTTGCCTCACAGGGTAGTGTAGGTTATAATCGACCACAATTCACAATATGGTTTATCAACATTTATACAGCAAATTCAGTGCACGTACCAGTGTAAGGTCGTGAAAACTGAATAACTCGAGTGGGAACCATATCATTATTTGGAAAGACAGTAGAATAGTAAAGAAAGATTTAAATCATAAAGTGGCAAGTTGGGAAAAATTGTTCTCTGCCTCATTGAGGCCGTTCTGGACCGAATCAAAAAATGAAATCCATTTTAACTCCCTGACATTGAGAATTGTTGTGATGTCACCTCCTCTTGGACTTAGTGTCACGTGTTCAAGAATGATCCATTGCAGATTTTCAGGAGTATGGCTCTTGGTCTCACAATGTTCTACCAACGGGGCCCCGGCAACTTTGCATCTGATGCGACTGCAATGTTGCAGGAAGCGTACTTTGGCCTTTTGTTGTGCCTGCCCCACATATGTCAAATCACATGGGCAGGTAATGCAATAAATAACATTCGCAGTGTTACAGTTGGTATGGGATTTGAGTGTGATACAGTGTTGTTTGAAAACAAATTCTTTGGTTTGCATAGTGTAAGGGCAAGTTTTGCATTTACCACATTTATAATGTCCCACGATGGGTGCCAGATTCCAGATTGATGTTATGGTTGGTGGTGCAGGGGTCTCAAGAAATGAGGAGAACACATGATCCCTGATGATCCTAGCTTTTTTAAAAGAATGCATGGGGAGATTGTTATTGCCTAGTTCCTCAGCTACCAAAGGCCAATGTTTATTTATAGTCTTTTTTTATAGCATTGCTCTTCGTGTTATATGTGGTCACACATATTAATCGTTCCTCGCCCATAGATGTCCGTGCTGTGGGTTCCAGAAGGGCTTCCCGATGGTTGAACCATGCTCGATTTCTTGCCTTTTTTGTGAGTCTTTTAGGGTATCCTCGTTCTATCAGGCGATCCATAAGATTAGCTGATTCCACCATATAGTCTTCTTTCCTAGAGCAATTTCTCCTGATTCTTAAAAACTGACCAAAGGGTAAATTGTCGCGTTGGCCCCTCGGATGGTGGCTGGAGTATTGGAGCAGAGAGTTGCGTTCCGCAGGTTTTCTGAATAAGGTTGTATGTAGTTTATCGTTCTCTGCTATGATTGTCAAATCAAGAAAGTCTATACTTTTCTTATCGAATTGTATTGTGAATTGGATGTCGGGAGACTTCCGGTTGAGCCATGAGTGGAATGTGTTAATCTCGGATTCACTCCCAGACCAAATCAGCAGGATATCATCGATATAACGCATCCAAAGCTGGATGCTGGACTTGAAGGGATTAGAGTAATTAAAAATGATGGAATCAGAGTACCAGTACCTAAACCAAAAGAACCCTCGCCTACCCACTACTTATACCTTACCAAAGGATCATAAGAATCTACAGGAACCTCCGGGCCGCCCAATCGTTTCAGGTTGTGGTTCTCTCCTTTGTATTTGTATTTGTATTGGTATTTATAGAGCGCGACGGTCGCTCCGGAAGGAGCATCATGGCGCTGACAAAATCCCAGTGGTGGATCGCATACGGTATTTAGGGGAGAGGGAGGTTATATGGCGGCTTTGACGTAGTCATCCTTTAGGCTGAAGATCCAGGTTTTGAGCAATTTACGAAAAGGTTTTTCGTGGGTTGTGAATCTCAGGTTTTTGGGCAGGAGGTTCCAGGCTTTTGAGGCCAAGTGGTGTAAGGTTTTGCCACCTTTAGTTTTCAGATTGAATTTGGCAGGGAGGATGAGGTTGTCGTGGGAGGAGCGGAGAGATCTAGACGGGTTGCTCCTTGAGCCTTTGTGTCGCTATATTGACTTCTTTCTCAAACCTCTGGCCGAACAAACTACCACATATTTACGTGACACTACTCATACTATCATCATTGTGGAGGGGCGAACATTTAAATCAGAAACAGACCTTTTGGCCACCTGTGACATTGTTTCCCTCTACACCAGCATCCCACAAGATGAGGCTTTGGCTACAATGGAAATAGCGCTTGATCAACGTGAAGCACCTGCCCGTGTCCCAACCAAATTCATCATCCTTCTTCTTAAAATTGCCATGATGAGGAATTTCTTCGTATTCCAGAATTGTTTCTACTTACAAACCAAGGGAGTAGCCATGGGGGCAGCCTTCGCTCCCGATCTGGCTATAATATTTATGTCCATGTTCGAGAACACATTAATTTTTAATGACTCTAATCCCTTCAGGTCCAGCATCCAGCTTTGGATGCGTTATATCGATGATATCCTGCTGATTTGTTCTGGGAGTGAATCTGAGATTAACACATTCCACTCATGGCTCAACCGGAAGTCTCCCGACATCCAATTCACAATACAATTCGATAAGAAAAGTATAGACTTTCTTGATTTGACAATCATAGCAGAGAACGATAAACTACATACGACCTTATTCAGAAAACCTGCGGAACGCAACTCTCTGCTCCAATACTCCAGCCACCATCCGAGGGGCCTACGCGACAATTTACCCTTTGGTCAGTTTTTAAGAATCAGGAGAAATTGCTCTAGGAAAGAAGACTATATGGTGGAATCAGCTAATCTTATGGATCGCCTGATAGAACGAGGATACCCTAAAAGACTCACAAAAAAGGCCAGAAAACGAGCATGGTTCAACCATCGGGAAGCCCTTCTGGAACCCACAGCACGGACATCTATGGGCGAGGAACGATTAATATGTGTGACCACATATAACACGAAGAGCAATGCTATAAAAAAGACTATAATTAAACATTGGCCTTTGGTAGCTGAGGAACTAGGCAATAACAATCTCCCCATGCATTCTTTTAAAAAAGCTAGGAGCATCAGGGATCATGTGTTCTCCTCATTTCTTGAGACCCCTGCACCACCAACCATAACATCAATCTGGAATCTGGCACCCATCGTGGGACATTATAAATGTGGTAAATGCAAAGCTTGCCCTTACACTATTCAAACCAAAGAATTTGTGTTCAAACAACACTGTATCACACTCAAATCCCATACCAACTGTAAAACTGTGAATGTTATTTATTGCACTACCTGCCCATGTGATTTGACATATGTGCGGCAGACACAACAAAAGGCCAAAGTACGCTTCCTGCAACATTGCAGTCGCATCAGATGCAAAGTTGCCGGGGCCCCGTTGGTAGAACATTGTGAGACCAAGAGCCATACTCCTGAAAATCTGAGATGGATCATTCTTGAACATGTGACACTAGGTCCAAGAGGAGGTGACATCACAACAATTCTCAATGTCAGGGAGTTAAAATGGATTTCATTTTTTGATTCGGTCCAGAACGGCCTCAATGAGGCAGAGAACAATTTTTCCCAACTTGCCACTTTATGATTTAAATATTTCTTTACTATTCTACTGTCTTTCCAAATAATGATATGGTTCCCACTCGAGTTATTCAGTTTTCACGACCTTACACTGGTACGTGTACTAAATTTGCTGTATAAATGTTGATAAACCATATTGTGAATTGTGGTCGATTATAACCTACACTACCCTGTGAGGCAAGTGCGTTATAATTATAGCGCACGACCATGGAAAGAGAAAAAATTCACCATCTATTTTTATTTTATTTATTTTTAATTCAATGTGTTACCGTGTCACAATGTGTGAAAATAGGTTTCTATTCTGCATGGTGGTCTATAAAGTTGTCTAATACTCGTATCAGGGTTGCAAACCAATAGCCTACATCATCTCACATCATCCCAGTCTGTCCATCATGTCCATGATGTCATGGGACACGCCCCTTCCCAACGCGGTTTGGTTACATATAACACACACGCGAATGTACTGAGCGATGCTGCTTTCTAGAGAGAAACCCCTTTTGACACATCGTGATTCAATCTAAAGGTGAGCTATACTGCCCTGCTGCATTTTTTGATAAGCTGCACAGCAACAATGCCCCGTGAACCTAAACAACGCCCAACTTTATTTTCAGCGTCTATCGGAAGACCCGTACACGTGTGAGGCTTCCTTTGCCGACGCGATTTTTCAAATTAACGCGAGGTAAGCCCGTAATACCATTTTACTTTGTTACCCGCACAGACCATCTTTAACCCCTTTTAGTGGTGGTTACAAATGATGCATTTGTATTGCAGGACCCACCTTCTCAACACTTTGATGTCAATTCCGTCAATTAACTTTAAGGTAACCGTCTTTTTCTTTGCCACAAATAAACAAACACCCTTTTTGAAAATAATAAACTCATGACGTTTATTTATTTATTTATTGCCATTTATAAAGCGCGACAAATACCCGCAGGCGTCTCGGCGCTAGACCATTTGCATAAATTCAGCTTGATGTTATATGCTCCAACAGATTAACTTTTTCTTTTTTTTTAATGGAGGCTATTGGTTAAACAGCCAAGTCTTTAGTCTCTTGCGAAACTGAATGAGTGAAGGGCTTCGTCTGATGTCTTGAGGCAAGGTGTTCCATAATTTGGGGGCTGCGACCAAAAAGCGGCGATCGCCCCAGGACACTGTTTTGGAGCGAGGGATCACTAGCTGGTTACGATTGGAGGACCGGAGCTGTCTGGAAGGATGATATGGAACCAGCTGGTCCATTAGAAAGTGCGGACCTTGATTGTTTAGAGCTTTATACACTATACATAGTGATTTAAACTCGATCCTGTTCTGGATCGTCAGCCAGTGGAGTCGTTTAATAGTTTCAGATATGGCCGCGAATTTAGGGGTTCCAGAAAGCAGACGTGCTGCAGCATTTTGTATCGACTGCAACTTCCTTGTGACCCTGACCTGAGTGTTTAAAAATAGGCCGTTGCAGTAGTCAAGGGACGATAAGACCAAGGAACTAACCAGGGTTTTGGTGGCTGCTGCTGGCAGGAACGGACTGATTTTTCTAATCATGCGTAATTTATAGTGGGCTGTGGTAGCCACTTTGTTCGCATGATCCATGAAATTAAGGCCCTCATCAAAGGTGACTCCCAAATTCCTAACCTTAGCTGCTGGAGTTGGGAGTACTCCAAATGTGGGTGGCCACCGAGAGGATGACCAAACTGGTAAGAGAGGTCCGAAAATAACTACCTCAGTTTTTTCAGAATTGAGCTTCAGGCAATTTGTTGCCATCCACTCTCCTATTTCCAGCATTCCATTTTGGAAGCGTTGGGCCACCTCCCCTCCGTCACCTTTAATGGCCAATACCAATTGCGTATCGTCCGCATAAGAGGTTAGGCTCATCCCATGTGCTTTGATGACATTAGCAAGGTCCGACACATAGATATTAAATAGTGTCGGACTGAGGGATGAGCCTTGAGGTACCCTACATGGCAATGAGAGCTTAGCAGATTGGTAAGGCCCCAGAGTGACGGCCTGGGTTCTGTCTATGAGAAACGAGGCAAGCAGATCTCTTGCAGTATGGCAAACGCCGATCTTTCCGACACGGTCGACCAAGATGTTATGGTCGACCATGTCGAAGGCCGCTGATAAGTCAAGCAATACCAAAACTGCTGTACCACCCTGGTCTCGAATTACTCTCACTTCATCTGCAGCTTTAATTAAGGCAGTTTCGGTACCGGGATATTTCCGGAATCCGAATTGTGTATCATCCAGCAATCGGTGTTTATCGATGTGCTCCGATAGTTGTGAATTCATGGCTTTTTCAGCCACTTTAGCTATAAAAGGGAGGCTGGCTGTTGGCCTGTAGTTTTTTAGTTCGGTTTTGTCGAGGCTTGGTTTCTTTAGAAGAGGTTTCAATAGTGTATTTTTTAGAGAGTTGGGATATGTCCCGGAGCTCAGGATGGAATTGCATACTTGTGTGATGACCGGAATAATAGAGTCCATCACTGGAGGAAGGACAGAGAAAGGACAGGGGTCCAATGCTGATCCTGTTTTAATTGTGGAGACAATAGTTCTTATATGGTCATTCGTTAGAGGTTTGAAGCTAGTGAAGGCGATTGCTGGATGTGTATTGGAAGGAGAGGGGTTCGTTATAGTGGAATTGGAGGTAAAGGCTTGGTAGATATCATCCACTTTAGCAAAGAAGAAATTGGCCAGCGCATCACACATTACTTGGGATGGGGTGGAATCAGGTCGGGAACGTTGCCTGACAAAGTTTTGGTGATCTCATATAGTTGTTTGCTAGAGTTCTTGGCTTGCTCGATTTGATCTGAGTAGAATGACTTTTTGGCCTTTACAATCATTGCTTTATAAACAGCCAATGATTCTTTATAGCGGGTCCTACTTGCTATATCATACGTTTTCCTCCAATGCCTTTCGCAGGTCCTGTTGTATTGTTTTTGCGTTTTTAGTTCATCCGTATACCACGGGGCAGTTGGAGTAGATCTGTTCTTGGATATAGACTTGATAGGAACCAGAAGATTAGTGGCATTGCCTAGCCAGTCCTGGAATTGTTGGTTGCCGTAATCGGTTCGGAGGAAACCAGCGGTCGCGTACTATCCAACTGTATTTTTAAATCTAGCTGGTTTATGTTCTTCCAGGCTTTAAAAGAACCAAGACCGGGAGGGATGACTTTCTTGCTCAAGGGGGCCTTAATTGTCATAGTACTGAATACGGCATAATGATCGGTCCATGGCATCGGTAGAATGTCTGATACCTGTAGACCCTGAACATTAGAAAATATGCCGTCTAAGGTTGCCCCGCCAGATGGGTGGCCGAGGCGACCAGTTGTCTAAGCCCCAATGTTTCCATATCTGAGATAAGAGCAGAAGTGTCTTTCTGGTTATTGTCTTCTAAGTGGAAGTTCATGTCGCCCAAGACCGTAAAGGAATCCTCGGTGGCAAGTGATTCCAGTATTGTACTTAGGCTAGCGTTGTCATGTATTTGGGGACACCAATAAGTTCAATCATGCTTTTAATCCTCTGTTTTTAAATTTAACCTAATACGCCCAGTTGGGCGTCCACCTGAAATTATAGACGGGGATTCTCTTGAACCCCTCCTTACCTAAATCCTGTTTTTAATCATTCTTAGGAACCCCGCCCACCCCATTCCTCGCCCTGATGAAGACCCGCTTCGTGAGGAGTACTATCCCTACCACCTCCAAGGTCGAAACGTAGACAATACCCACCTAATACCAGCTTCTGGCCAAAAACGGGATTTATTCAGCTATATCAGAAGACTGTTTGTTATGTGATTTTTTTCTGACTTGTTGAAGCAGCTTAATGTGGCCCCTGGAAGGGGAGCCATTTGAAATAATTCATGATTGTTTATAGAATGAAATGAAATTCTATTTCTGATTGTTTGATTAATGAAATTTTTCTTGCACTAAATCCCAGTTTCCTTTCACAATACCAGCACTTCCCCACTCCCTTCCCTATTGCGCGCGTGGGCACAAACATGTTATAACTAATCAATGAATGTAATTGATTGATCTTTGCTCTAACCAGTAGTAGGTTCTTGGTATGTTGTGAATAAAAAACAACCATACTACTGAGATACAATTCTTGTACAATTATTATTTTGGAACTCATCCTTTATTAATCTAAATCGATTCCCAGTCTGGGACCCCTTTTTATCTAATGCTTAACTACCCAGGTCCCTCTGACTAATATTGGGTCAACCCTTTCGTATATACAGACCAGTTTACAGCAGTCGTTGGAGAAGGCTCATCCATGTTAACTAAATGGCCTGGACAATGGCTTCCATAAAGGGAAGGTGAGGTTCTGCAGATGATGTGGAGGGTTGGAGAATCCCTTTCATAATATTGTAGGATGTATCCACTGAAGGACAAGGATAGCCACAGGACGTATGCCACTTTTCTGACAACTGCATGGAATGAGGACATCGCAGTTGAATCCAAAACCATGGAAGGGTCAATTTCCATTTCTGGGTAACTGTCTAAGCCACTAGCATTTTGTGTTGCTAAATAATCAGCTACTTCTGACAAGGAAAGAAGGAAATTGTGTGTGCCATCACCCCACCCACCCTCCTAATAAATGGATCATCCCCTCAAGGAATGGTGTCCGAATCTGTGCTAAATATGTCTTTTATTCTTTGCACGTAGGCTTGGCAAGATTCTGAAGCATGGAGCTGGTCTTTCACTCATGTCTGTGACTCCCTTCTGGCGTGATGAGTCTTGACAGGAGGTATGAGCTGCACTGTTGCCAGTGTAGGTGCTGAACATTGAGCCAGCTACCCTGGAATCAAAATTTGCATCGGTGCCAAGCATGGCACTGTCTGCGAGGGCCCCACTGTAGAGTTGGAGTTGAATGGAGCACGGACACAGAAACCATATATCTGAGGGACATTTGGTCCCGCAGGCAGTATCCCAAGAAGAAGCCCCACAGGGACCATAGAGTCCAAACGTCATCAGGGGACACAGATGTGGCCTAGCGCCTGAACTCCAGGCAAGCCAGCACATCTTATCAGATCTGCGGCTGCTGTGCCAGGGGAGCCGAGAAAAAAAGGCACTGGTTAAACCAACTGGGTTGTGCTGAAAGGGCGGTGGAAACAGAGGATGGATTTACACAAATTCCAGCTCAGATGAAGACCACCCAGTGGGGCTGGTGACTTATCCTCAGATTTAGAACGTCTTAACCCAAGTGCTTCTTTTGTTTTTGTGATGCTTCTTGTCTTTTGATGATTTCATTGAAGCGATGTAAGCAAAAGTGGAAGCAGGTCCTGGATCTGGAGCATCTTCATGACTTTCGGTATTCTTTGGTGCAGGCCATGAAGAGCTTCACTAGTCTTTCCTTCATTGCTTTTGAAAGCATGCTATGACGGTTGGAACAAGAGTTGTGGCAGGACCCAAGGCACGATAAAAAGTCCTTATGTGGGTCTGTCTTAGACATTTGCCTGTCACCGGTGTGACAAGGCTTAAAAGCTGATTTATTTCAGATGGAAGTGTACTATGGGTCTAATGACATCACCAGGATGCTGTTTTTGGCGTTGTGACGGGCCAAGAGGAGCTATGAAAAAATTCCAGCTTCAGTAGGCGCCTGGGGATATTCACAGGTAAGAAAACTACAGGCAGATGTATCCAACAGAAAGTCCATGACTATATATTGTACTTATTTGAGTGTTAACATATTAAAATGATATCTTCATAAGCATATTGTCGTGCGATGTTGTATATAGTTTTGTTTATTACTGTTCACAAGGGGAAGAAACGTTATGTCCTCGTTTATGCAAGGCCTTAAATTGTCTACATGTATTGTAACTGGGCTGTAGATTGTAGAGCAGGGTAGAGAGAATGGTAGTTGCGGTCAGTGAGGATGCAGGTGCTCTCTGTCTTTAATAAACACTGCTCATGTGAAGAAACGTGGAATGACTGTTCCTTTCAGAAGGGTCAGGGAGCAGAGAGGCTCAAGGGAAGGGAAGGGAGAAGGTGGGCTGGACCAAGGACCTGTATGACAATGGGTAAGCGGACAGCAAGGGGACCAATGCTTAATTTGCAAAATAATAAGTGCCAGGGCCCTCACCAGAAGGGCACTGCAGCTTGCACCACCCTTTTGCCCGTCATCGCTGCCAATGGCAGTACCAATACAACTACTAACCGCCTCTCTCACCTGCAAGTGCGTGAGTGCAGATTATTCCAGGTCCTCAAAGATAAAGGAATGGCTGGGGAGGCAGGTATTAGTAATTTTTTTTAAGCATTATGTATAAACAACCGTTGTTCTGCTCATCTCAAAATTAGATGAGCAGTGCCACCATGTGGCAGACTGTCATAAGTGCGATGTCGACAATAAAGCGCCAGTGTCGAGCACCGGAAACCCATTAAGTGCGGACCACCGGCTCAAATTAAGCATTGAAGGGGACCCACAAAAACGTTATACAATATTCAGTTTTTCATAAAGTGCATGCTAAAAGCAAACTGCAAACTCTCTTGTCCTTATACTGTGTTCATTCCAGTTCTGTAGGGCGCATAAGGGATTTTATAGTGTCAAAACAGAACTAGACTCAACTGTGCCAACTGTGTAACCTTGGTGCAGAAGAGGGAGTGCATGGGTTTGTTTTGAACGGAAAACTTGTATGGACAGAAAAAGCCACAGAAATTAGAATAGGAAGCCAGTAGTCACAAACAAAGTTCGATAACCCTATCATCATGTTAAAATATTTGAAGCACACCTTGAAAAATACTTTCAAGAGCTGAGTTGAAATAACATTATTGGAAATCAAGCAAGTAGGACATTGTATAAAAGGTCGTATATGGAAAGAAGCATTGGCAAAGCCAACAGCTTTCCCCTATGTCAGATCTATCGGCTTTATCAATGCTTGTATACGATTGTTTTGGAGTATTCTGGGAATATTGACTTTCAGATTATGCGCTTAGGCGGGCGCTTTTCTATTACTTATGCATGTTTTGAGATGAGGGGAGGGTAAATCAACAGAGAGCCAGTGGCGGAAAATAAGCCTCCACTGTCCCCGTAGTTTGCAAGGGGGGTCGTCAAGTTTCGCTATGCCACTGCAGGGCGGAGGAAGTGGCGTTTTAAAAGCAGGGAGCTTGTTTAAAACCATGGCGGCGAGCGGGTCAGGGGCTAGTGGGTTAACACAACACATGCATGTCTAAGGTAGAGCTGACGACCCTGGAACTGAGTTCAACTCTCGGCGTTGGCTCAATATCCTGATCCTGGGCAAATCACGTACCCCCCCCCCCAGTGAAAACGAAAAGAAGATGAAAGTGTCTATGTGTAATGTAAATGGTGCTCATGTGAAGCACTCCAATGCCTTCGGGTACACGAGTGAGGATATGGCTGAAGCAGGGGGGTGGATAAAACAGAGGAGGGAGAAGGACGTGGTGGGTCAAATGCAGCTGGGGTGTTGTCTGTAAACAAAGACGTGCTGCTGCTTGAAGCAGGGACTAAGCTATAAATACTATAAAAATATGCACGCTATCTGCTTTTGCAGATGGCTTTGTTAGTATTGTGTAAACATTTAGATATACAACCTTGCATGAGTAATATTGGGTATAGGATTTATATTCATTTATAGTGCGTGGCCCCAACACGAGTACAAACCACGGATAGGGCTGGTAAAAGATAGCAAGTACTTTCAAGTTGAAATATAAATGCAGCAATGCGCTCTGAACCCTATCTAAAAGTGGAAGATTTATTGCAGGACTGAGCAACAAGTAAACATGAATAATGGGTGGAATAGAGTGCTTGCAGGTGCACTGAGCGTTATGAATGTGGACCGGGAACAGACAATATACACAAGGAAAAGTGATTAAAAGAAAGATGACCCCTTCCATTTTCGGGTGGTGCTCTCATTCGTGCCTCCTCCTTCCAGCTGGAGAAGCAGGTTTGAGTATTGGCGTCGGCTCAACATCCTGGTATCCTGGGCAAATCATTTAATCCTCCCGTGCGTAATTTAAAAAAAAATGAAAGTTTCTGTGTGTATGGCAAATGGTGCTCATGTTCAGCACTCCAGTACCTTCGGGGACATAAGTGAGAGAGCGGGAGGTGGCTGAAGCAGGAGGGGGTAGTCAAAACAACAGGGAGTATACAATGTGGTGGGTTTAAAGTGGAGGCGGCGGGCGGGGAGTGGTGGGTAACACGCCAGGACGGATCGAAGATGGCCAGCAGATGCACTGGTATGGAGTGCTCGATAACCATTGGAAAAAAAAATGAACCTTCAGATTCCCATCAAAGCAAGATCAATCTACAAGACTGCCTGTATCATCCACAAAGCCCTGCACACTTCCTCCCCTCGATACCTGGTAAATAAACTTAAAATCTCGGGTGGCTCTAGACCTCAAGCAATGCTGAAACCGTACTGCTCGAGCCCCCTACTTTCAGAAAAGGTAAAGATCTATGGCTCAATCCTTCTCAGTCAATGCGGTAAGAATCTGGGACTCGCTTCCTCCATTACTCCGAACATCCAACTCTATCCGCACTATCAAAACAGACCTCAAATCTCTTCTCTTCCAAAGAAACTTCCAGAATTAATACATGCCCTTTCATGTCCCTCAAGGCCGCTTGGCATCCACCCGAGCCCAAAGTTGTAAACATGTATTCTATTCCTGTCCATTGGTGTTTTGTGTTTGCCACCTCTTATTTTATTTTACTTTTTTAACTATCCCGATTGTGTTTGTAACGTTTAAGTATGTAAATCTCCTTATGTAACGTACTTGGTTCTATTGTAAAGCGTTCTGACACCTTTGGGCAAAGTCCACGCTATATAAAAATGCATTAAAGAAATAAATTGCATAGCTAATGGACGGACACAGGCCTCTAGCCAGTGACTGGAAGCTGTACTTAAGTCAAACTCCACAGCATGGACAGGCAAAATAGAGCAGGAAGATGTGCAGATCAATCAGAAGCACGTAATTTAGAGCGACCTTGGACTCAATCAATGGTAAGTAAAGGTAAGTTTAGGGTGGGCTGTAAGCCCCTTTTAAGATTTTTTTTAATTACTAGAGATTTCGTAAGCACAGCGTAAACGCTCTGCAAGCAAAACCTAAAAAGGGCAAAATTCTGTTGAGCATGGGAGCAGGTGCTAATCTCATCTGAGAGAGAAACCTAAAAATCACACAAAACACATACAAAGCAATTACACTTTATTCTAAATTTCCTATCGAGGTTTTAAAATGTAGACCTATCTTTAACTTTATCAGGAATTGCTTTAAATGAAAGAAAATGAAGCACTTTGCTAGAGAGTAGCACACTAATCTGCTGATTCAAGTGGACATTTGAAGGTACTGATACAACTCAATGCCCCGTGGATTGCCCTCTCTCTTATGTTCACACACAACCCATGGATATCCTTTGTGAATCACACGACGGTGGCTGCACTATATTTTTAGCATGCTTTTAAAAGAGGCGGAATCTCCCACTTCCTGCAGCAATCCGCAGGCCTGAACCCTCGAAGACTCCCGTTTCCCATAATTTTGACTCCTGTTCCCCATAGTTATGGCACTCTAAAGCCGCATTGTCTTTGCATTACTGGCCCTTGCTGCCTCTAGCTTCCAGCCAACTCAGCCTTCAGCAGTCTTGCATTGCTTGTGGTTGCAGCCCTCTGCTGTCTCCCACTGTTAGCACCCGCGTCCACTGGATGCTGCACATCCTGTGTGTTCAAAGGTTCTTTCTTGTCTCCCGCTTCCTGTGTCAACAAAAAACGGGGAGCTCAAGAGGTAAAAAGGAAAATACTGGGGTGCCCTCTACTCACAAGACACCTATAGTACCCCTTTCTCTCAACCCCTAAACTGAAAATCGTCTTATTTACAGGCTCCAAAAGGAATGTTCAAGTTGTAAAAACCTGTCAAACTCTCACAAGGGACAATACTACTATTGTCCCTTAGGGGTTGACACAATTCCAGAAGCAATGTGTGTGATGTGCCAATAAGTATAGTAAGTGATAACAGTGGAGCACAACAAAACGTTGTAAAAATAGAAATTCCCTCTAGGGAGCAACCACCAAGAGCAGATCCCAATTTGTCATCCTCAGCACTTTCCTAATGGTACAGGAGATCCTATCTGGCCTAAATATGTCTGTGGCAGCTAAGTGTAGAATGAGTTACGTGGAGGAGTGTTGCTCAATGGTTAGAGCGGCAGACCCTGATGCAGAGTTCTGGCCAGGGACCAGGGTTCGATTCCCGCCTCGGCGGGGTCTCGGGCTCAACTTCCTCGGACCTGTTAATTCTCACCTCGGTGCCTATTCTAATCACAGGCCCCACGCTGCAACTCTGGGCAATAGCTTGCTTAGCCTCCACACCGGCCCCAACAGCGCTAAGGATGCCTGGCTTCACCCTGGGGGTGCCCAGGAGTGGACACTTCACAGGGAAAGCCAGGAGGGGTTCCACAGCGGTATGAGTATCAGCGCCAGGAAGCCAAATAGGCGACACCGCAAGGTGGCCGTCTGGTGACAGTGCGCTCTATAAGTACCATGACATTTACGTAGGCTAGACTTCTACGCTACCCTCCTGCCGCTATGTGTGATAGGGTACCTTCTTACACATAGCAACAGGAGGGTAGCATAGAAGCCTAACTTATATAGGGCACCCTATCACACATCCAGAAGACTTGCTCATCCTACATTTATCTACCACTGGCATATTTAGGCCAGGTAGTATCTCCTGACGCTATACAAAAGTGCTGATGATGACAAACTGGGCCAGTTGGCAGCACAATCCAACAGACTCTTGGTGAATGCTTTGTAAGGCGCTTTGCATTTTTACAACAGTTTGTTGTGCCACGCTCTTATCAGACACCCTACTTACCAGCATATTACACACATTGACCCCTGGGAGTATTGACCCTTAGGAGAGTGGGATAGGCTCTTACAGCTGGAAAGTTCCTTTAGGCACCTATAACAAGTTGTGTTTCAGTCTGGGGGTTGAGAGCGGGGGGTAGAATAGCTTTTATTATCCCACTTCCTGGGACCAAAGCATATTGAGCATTCTCTCATGTCTCCCACTACCCACAAACAGAGCTTCTCCCTGGAGTACCCCACCTGCAGCACTATCATCAGTTCATGTTTACATTGATGTTGCATATATGGGTCAGCGTTTGTCAGCATGTGTGTTTATCGTGGCTTTCATAAAGATTTACCTTGAGCATTATCCATGGGCCCAATTGGTAAATGAGTACTTCTTCCAACATTGCGTCTGCCGCCACATCAAATGATCAATGTCGATTTGAGATTATGGAGTTTCCCTTTCTAGGCCACCTAAAGTCAGCACGGGCTCGCCCACATAACGGGCTCCACCGAGTACCCCTTTGCTTTGAAAATTTTGTTTGGACATTTTTGTCCACCTTTTTATTGACCATGGCACTTTTCAAAGTACTTCGGTGCTCTGCCCTCTGAAGAGCTATTATCCACGCCCTACGTCTTCACGCCCCTGTGTTTTAATGAGGAGATAATTGTTGTTCAAGGAAACGGCCAACCGTATGTCTGCCTTCACCTATTGGAGAGAAGAGACACAGGTACCATCTGACATTGACAGCCGTGCAGAACGTACCAGGCATTTGTTTACACCATATATGCAAATTATATTGTTACATTTGGAAAATGCACACATAGCAACTTCTAACACAGAATGGAATTCTGTGTGATTACAGACCAACACGCCTCACTGCCTATAAATTAATCATATTAAGTGCATTTCTGCTTTAAAACTGACAATTAAAAAATAACACTGCTAAGAACGAATGCTGCCGATACACAGATGTCTACACCTACAGGGTTTCACCTTGCTTCTATTTTTGTAATATGTTTTAGGGCTCCCACTGCAGAAGAGTCATAGAAGATCTCTCATGCATAAATAAACATTGTCAGGCCCAGATACGATATAAGACAAGGAGAACTGGTGAAGCTAATCCATCCACAAAACACAAAGATATTCTAATGCAAGCAATCACGCATACCAAACAGACCTAGAAGACAGCCGTCTAGGTTCTGACTGATGCTTTGAGGAACAATTGCCCTAGAGCACGCAGCAGGCCCGGCTCCAGGAATTTTTATTTGGGTGGGCCAATGGTGCATTCGGGTGGGCCACTGAGTTAGTCGTGGCCAGCATGACTCGCGGGAGGAGGGAGAGGGGGCAGGTGGGTCACGCGGGGGGGGGGGGGGGGGTTAATTTAATAATATATATTTTTTTTAATGTAGCTTACCGGGTCCCATGTCTTCTTGGCTCCTGCCCAGGTTGCAAGCAGCCAGGCTCCCTCCTCAATGGTGCATAATTCCAGTGGCCCTGGTTATATCAATACACCCCAGCAGGCAGCAGTTAATGACTGTGCTGTCTGAACAAATAAACTATGGCGTATACATTTTCAGTATCGCTGATTTTAATTGAAAGGGCTTTATGTTTTTTTCCAAGGAGTACATGATCAAACACTTGGTCTCTCCGAAAAACCATAACAGTTTCTGTGGTGGCCCTCCTTTGACTGAGGTAACTTAAAAGTTGCACCTCGGTGGCACTAGGGCCCAGGAAACTCGCTACCAAGGGCATCTGCTGACAAAGCCTATACATTAAATGCCACATCTCAAAGAGACAGGTAAGGTGGGGGTTGGTTTCTGGTTAAATTCTGAGTTTGAGATGGGAGGTTGGTAGAGCAGTGAGGATGCCTTGCCTGGCCAGAATGAGTTGGAGTCGGGCCAGCCATCCACTGCGAGGAGGGATGGAGGGAGCAAACCCCTGTTTATTGCCCCCATCACTTCCTTTTCCAAGGGGAGTGAATACTCTGGCCCGCAGTAGCAGCTTCTCCCGTGGTGAGGGCTCACTGTCATACCCTAAGGCAGTGGTCTTCAAACTTTTTTGCACTGACCCCCGCAAAGCAATATGTTCTGAAGTCGGGGACCCTTGCAAAACTTTATTCCAAGGATCATAAAACAGGAGAGGCAGGGCTGATCGCAAAGGCAGAGCTTTTGAGGTCATCTCATGGATACTTTTCTGTAGCTCATAATCCAGTAAATGTGAAACATATGATAGGGTAAATCATCAAACAATAACAGAAATTGACCAAAAAACTGTTCTCTCCATATTTTAGTTCTTGTGAGCCCCTCGCACTCCTGGGCCCCAATGGAATTGCACTTTCTGCACTAATGATAGCTGAGGCCCTAGGTAGCCTTCTACCTCCTCTGCCTCTTTCACAACTTACCGACCATGGCTATCACTCCAATCTTGAAACAGGTTATCCATCCCTTTTTTGGTTTTACGTAAGGAGGACCCGGCCCAAGGGCATTGGGAAACTTTAGATAGGCACCAATTAGATTACACAAGCACACAAGTTCATGTTAATTTAGTATATATTTTTTTTATTTTAGGCACTGGACTATTAAGTGATTTGAGTTGAGCTGACAGGGGGACCTGAACTAGGTTCCAAAGTAGGAAGCTCTTGCCATTAGGACACAACTCCTCCCTTTTAGAAATAATGAGCTCCAACGTTCTGCCCCCACCTTTTCGCAGTAAAGGTGCTCTCATCTCTCTTCAAAACGCCCTTCACAAAGCTTGACTGGTCACCTTTCTTTTGCTTTTTGCTATATTTGGGTATTAAACCAGCATTAATGAGGTGAAACCAATGCCCAGATAGTTTTTACCAAATGTAAAAATGACAAAGTAGATGCATGACCAAATGTTCTTATAACCCCACATAATTTTCCTTTTCTTGCCACATAATTTAGTCAACCCTGCCACATGATTTGGTCCTCACCTGCCGCATGATTCCAGTGACCCTGGCTTTAATAGGCCTCTCATGACACTGGACCCTATGCAACTGGTTAAGCAACACACATAAAAGCAGCCGAGGAGCTAATATAGACTTTATGTGATGCCAGACTGCTTTTTACCACAGGCATGAAACGTGTAGCTCTATAAATACACTAGTTACTATTTCCCACTGTGAAAACCAGGATTCAAATCGGCGACTCTCTGGCCAGACACAGAAATCTGCAGTGATTGCTTTAGATAACGGAGGTTAATAACATAAGAGAGTATATTTTCCCCAAATTCGTTTCATTTGCTTTGTTTTTTCATTTACTGTGTGTGCGCGCGTTTTTTATATATGCAATTATATGAAGATGAAACAAATACATAGTTATTAGCATATTGTGTTTACCCTTGAGCCCCGTCTTCCTACTCACTGACAGTGCCCCAGGAAAACACTCAGGATTACAGGTGCAAACTTTTTATGCTGTTTAACTTCTGCATATAAAAGAAGACAGCCTGTAAACTCACCAGAAAAACGTCGACCCTTCCAGGCGATCTTAATTTACAATTCCTTCCTTGGAGACACAGTTGTGCCCCCCCCCCTCCCCCAGGCCAGGGCCGGAGCTCCCACCACATGCTGTGCCTGCTGGGTTTGGCCCATTGTCATTCTATATGTGACAATGGGCCACGATAATCTGTGCTGGGCTGCGCAGAGGCTGCAGCAGCCTCTTGACTTTTGATCAGGAGAGCCAGCCCGAACACTGGTGGGGGGGAAACAAACGGCTCACATCAAGCCTCGGGCCAAGGCTCATGTTGGGTGGGCCAGGCTCATGTTTGGGTGGGCCTGGCCCACCCGGCCCACCCTCTAGAACCGGGCCTGGCACGCAGCCACGCTGAACAGAGTCAGCACGTGCAAGGGCAGAGTACGCTCAATGTCAGATAGCACGTGCACTGACACAGTGACAAGCAAAGGCAGGACATAAAGACACATCAGCCCTCCCATCCTTGTTAAGAATATTCCTCAGGCTAATGCACCAGCAACGTATCCTGAGTTATGTTATTTGATTATAGTCCTCAGCTGCTTATTTTTACATGCTATTTTGAATAAGTACAGATGTGTGAATACCAGACGCAGCATCAGGAAAGGGTCTGCCTGAAGCAGCACAACCATGGATGCGCCAAAAACTGGCGCTGCGTAAATAGGAAAGACTGAAATCATGGGACTGGTTGACTCAACATGCCTCCAGTTTGACGAGCCAGACCCCTCCTATTTCATTACTGAGCGCACGTCACATGAGATCTCTCCTCCCATCTGCTTTAAAGGGTACCTCCTTCACTCCACATACCTCACACATTTGCGGCTGGGCATGCAATGGGTCTCGGATATAAGGGCTAAGTCATTGATGTAGGCCATCAATTTTACGGATAACTGATCAACACGTAGAAAAGGGATATTAGGATTATTAAGTAATCCATCAAGAAATAGTCCTAAATAAAGAGAATGCTGACATCATGCTTTCTCCATGCACATGCGTACTTATAACTTTAAATATCACCAGTCCCTTTAGCTCGACACAAGAATGCTGGCATCTGATCCCCTTCAGGGATGTGTGATGAACAAATTGCCATGCTCTTGCTCCAGACCTGCAAGTAGACTATACTTCCTTTCAAATTCAATCTTGAAAAGGTGGGTATGTTTGCAGAATAAGTGGTATCAACTCATTGTTTACATTTCCGAATGTGCATGGCTAAGAAATGTTTTAATGCAGTGACATAATCATAAATTGTTTCTTCCTTGTTCCATTTCCGGTTGAAAACTATATACCTATTATTTATCACCGTCACTTTTTGCACATAATCTCAATCAATAGCTGAAATTGCGTTTGTAAATGCATTCCCTTCAGCAGCCCCGCTCACTCGTCTGCCTATATAACCTTTGTCCTTCCAGGCTAGGATATGTAGCAATATGTGCTGTTTCCGGTTACAAGCCTTCCTCTTCAAAAGTGGATAAATAGGTCGTGGGGTATGCTTACCACTCCTCTTAGGAACATATGGTCTGCCGCACAAGGCAAGAAAAATGTGGACGTGTAAACCCCATATCCTGACTGATGACCGTGCAACTAATGAAAGTGGAGACCCAGAAGGAAAACTGGATACGTTCAGAAATAAACTTGTTCAGTTACATCCTGAAAGTAACCCTTCTTCACACTACATAGGTCTTTTGAGGCTCTTATAAATAAACTATGCGCATGAGTAGATTATGGGTTTTACTTGTTTAAATTGATGTAGACAATACCAATGACTAGTTCAGAAGAGTCACCTCATCACAACAGCCTTGGTTGTACACCAGAATAAGGCTTATAAGAATTTTATTTTAAAAAAACTGCTTGACCAACAGCTAAATTGGGTAATCCTCAAGTCTTGATTTAAGTTTTGAATGTACAGGGGGGAAATATGTCCCAGTATCTCTGTGAGAAAAATAATCTAATTTATGTGGTATAATTATAGGTGTCTACTCTCTGCATAACAAAACCCTAGTAAATAACTAAAGAGAATCTGCATGAATTGATTTAAGAAGGTATGGAAAGTTCAATTGCATCCTGTGGAGGACGTAAAGGGAAAACTCTGGGTGCACATACACGGACTGTGGCACACTGCTGACATGTCGTCAGAGATCAGGAGATGCATTTTTACTCAAATTTCTATTTTTTTCAAATTTACTGATCTTTTAAACAATTGCCGTTAGATTTCAACCGTAGTTTAGATCACCACATTGAAATCTGTGAAGGAGCGGGTCATTTTCAGGCAAGGGCGATAATGAGGCATGTGGGTCAACAGCCTACCAGTTAATGTGGTTAGAGTGTAATCTGAATCTTCCAAAGTGTTGCCAAATAGTATGGTTAAGCAGTCTATTTTTAAATAAGTACCCATTATATATTTAATCTGGGATAGGGCCTCCAACCAGAACATTTATACACTGCTGCAGTTCCACAACATATGTGGCATTTTACCCCATTTTTCCGCTAACATGTCCCCAACGACCCAATACATCACCATCAAGGGTACAAGTTTTAGGTACTAGCCATAAGAATTCCACATCTGCCTTTTTTGGTATTAGGAACATGTTTAGATGTATTGGAAGCACAAAATCAAATATTTAGCCAGGTTTCTACAGCAAGCTTAAGCCCAAATTCAGTTTCCCAACTGGTCGCATGAATCAGTCTAGGAGCTTGTCGTGTATTTCTATAGGTTCTGAATCAGTCCCCCTATTCCTGACCCTATTCTGGTTAAACTAACTATCAAGTTAACTAACAGTCAGCCCATGAGGCAATAAAAGCCCCCATGATGCAGATACCGTTATCTGACGCAGTCACACTACGGCACAGGAACGTGTTATCTGATTAGGTCATAACGCTTGAGATCTAATTAGACAAGCGACATTCCTCCAGCCCCTGATAAGGCATACGACGTTCTCATAACAAATCAAACCTATGACAACCTGGATAATCCGTGCGGCCATTGTTTTGATTTCACAGAGAACTTTTGCAAAAGAATGTGCTAACGAGCAA
This sequence comes from Lissotriton helveticus, assembly GCF_964261635.1. NCBI lineage: Eukaryota > Metazoa > Chordata > Amphibia > Caudata > Salamandridae > Lissotriton > Lissotriton helveticus. The sequence continues at coordinate 1,265,293,404 of NC_136057.1, read as the reverse complement.
GTCGTATGACATCTTTATTGACGTACCTATGTCCATCCTTACGTCAATCTCGGCACCTTTAAGGTATAAATATTGCCGACCTTGCCCTATGCAAACACACGCGTGGTGACAAGACGGAGCAGCCATACTTGCCGAAGCCGAGAGCAGAAGCAGACCCCGCTGGCAGCAGCCCCGCCTTCCTGACGCGCTGAGAGACGCGCTGCTATCTCAAGCCGAGAGACCCAGCACCGGCGCTTTCGGGCAGCCCTCGCAGGCAGCCTGGAATATCGAGAGCAGAGAAAGAGATACCATTCCTCATTCATCCTAAATTCCAGGTACAGAACTGAATAACCCCTCACAGAGAATTCTTTAGTTATTCACTTGGCAAAAACAAACTTAACTTAAACTGTAACTTTCTATTCCCGGCCACGCATTAGACTTAGGTCAGGTACACGGGGTAGGCGTATTTAGAAACACCAGTTGAGTACGTTTAGTCAAATGTATATGTGTATGTAAATATATTTTAATCATTTTAAACATCATATGGCTCAGAAACCATATCAATGTTTTTACAGTATTATTTTATACTATTGCTTTTAATGTATGCACTTTACTTAACTATAAGTATTGCAATAATATCGATCCATTTCTCATGTATGAGAAAAGAGACTGATCAATAAATAACACCTTTTTATTGAACACGCCCGTCTCTTCCTTTTCTCTACATTCTGATGAGACTAAGAATGCACGTACTGACTGAGTAAAATAATTGCCTTATGCTCACACGACTCTCGAGATTGACTCTTGATTAGGGGAGAGCAAAGTTGTCATGTTCTATGGTCGTCAGAAACTAAATCCCTTCTTGTCTAATCAGGGGAGGTAATTCTTTCCTGAACATTCGAGAAAGTTTCTAGCGAACTCTGAGCTTAGCTGGCAAACCCAAAAATTAAGTCTAGTATCGACAGTAGTAGACCTAGTTAACGTCTGGCCTAGGCCTTTACTGCTGTAGGTACTATTCCAATGCGCAGAGCCTATTGGGAAGATAGGAACTACACTACATGGCGCCCAACGCGTTTGGAAAGGGCGATAAAACTAACGTAAGACATTTAGAGTAACTCAGTCGTGCTTTCTCACTCAGACCCCTTTTCCCAAATACTCCAAAGACGTCTGGAGTGGGTGAAAGGTTATATCCTCCAAAACCTCGCAGGAGGGAACTCCTATGTATGGTTCTTGGTCTAGTCAACGTTGAAGGATAAACAGTTCCAAAATATTGTGCATCTAATCTCTGTTTCCATAAAGAAACCTGATCTGCAAACAAACATAATACCATCCTGTCTGTAAAATGGCAGAGAGTGATGATGAAAGAGAGGCAGTTAGATTAGCAACTGAACTCGCAGATGCTGATGCTACCATGCAAGCAGCAGACGCGGATATAATACTCATTCCGGTCATTAAAAGGAGATCTATAACCTTAAAACTTATAGAAAATGGACTGACACCTAGAGGTGGCACAGTCATATTCGTAATTGAGGCACACGAATATCGGCAGACAGAGGTATACTATTCATGGATACATTTTCCGGCAGCAAATGCTGTAACAAAGTACTTCCACTATTACAAAGTAGAGGAACCTCCTGAAACATACATTCCTTTCGAGGAGGTGGAAGTACCACTCAAATTCCAAGAGCATTTGCTCTTATTTGATGGCGCCCTAAAACATAATAATCACATTACAAGGCTCGGTCCTTTAGGAAGACCAGGAGCAACGTGGCCGGTCTTAGCCGGATACACACCACATCCAGACATCGAAAGAATGCCTGCAGCAGAGCTGTTAATACAGCTAAAACAACTACTAAAAATTCATAGACAATTAGTTCAGTATGTAATGCGGACTTCAACAATTCAGCCAGCGATTAAACTTCCACAGCTGACCCCTCACCAGGGGAACACAAATAAAATTACACCACAGAACATCCAATCCTGCCTAGGTAAAGTTCCAGCTAAACGGGAACAAATACCATTCTGGTTGGCACAGAAAATCACCCAAATAGAGGCGGTGTTTCCTGACACCACCCCATTAGAAAAACACAGGATTCTGACTATATGTCTCCCAATGGGAATCGCACCACACATTGAGGACTGTGACACTTGGGGTACAGTCTTTGCTTCCATCTACACAAAAACACACGGTGTTCCATCCATTTCGGTAATACCAGATGTGCTAAAACAAATTCAAGATGAATACGGTCCAGAACCTGCTTTAACTCTTGGTATGAAATTACTAAAAGACTTCAAGCAGGTCTCGGCTATATTATTAGCCAACATAAAAGGTGAAGCAGCAAACGTGGCGATCCGCCAGAGGTTAAAAGAGACAGATATAGCAGACCAACCAGCTGAAATTGCCAGAATCATAGAAAAATCCTATGAAGAACTAGGCAGAGATAGTCTAGGTGGAATACCAGTAAAACCGCAACTGACTACAAGTCCAGAAAAAATATTTTTTAATAATAATTCACCAAAAAAGAACTGGGATGGAAACAAACAATCCAATCCTAAAGAAAAGAAATTCCAGTCCCGAGGGAGGTCTCCCAGGCGAAGAGAGAAATCTCCAAACCAAAGACAGAGGTCACCGCAGAGTGACCCCTCTGGGAATAGATATAACCTTAGAAATAGGGATAATATTAAAAAACCTGATAGATATCAAGACATTGATACACGTCCCTCTCAATCTTTTCAGAATTCCTCGCAGAAATCGGAAAGAAGAGGACGATCAGAAGAGCACGCCAAGTCCAAAGACAAGGAACCTGCTCAGCTAAAAAAGAAATTACAATTTCCAAAAAAGAAGGTAGCCAGTATCAAGGTAGTTAAAAATGCCGAGAATACTGAGGACACAACTGAAAAACGGAGAATGGGCTCAGACAAATGCTAGACAGCGCAGCAGAGGTGAGCATAGCTCGCAAAGTCCTTATGAATCATCTGGAGACAGTGGACACAAATGAATACCTTCAAGTGGAAACTGCAGACACCAGAGTTAGCAAGCCCCACAAGATATACGAGATAACATTACGTATAGAGGGAGATAAGACTAGGAAAATTAGGGGACTATTTTGGGATAACCTCTCAAAGGGTTATGACATCCTTCTAGCTGAAAAAGACTGGCCACCAGAGTTTGTCAGGGAGTGCCCTCATGGCGAAGAAGTAATTATGCCTGCCTTCTCGAATCAAATACCGATTCATAAAAAATACACACTTGCTAGAAAGTGGGCAGTGGCCTTAGCACCTGCTTTATATAAAAATCATGTAGGATGGGATGAGGATTCTCCTCCTCACAAAATCCAGTTAAAATCACAACCTACTGCACAAAGGCAGTACCCAATTAAGCAAGAAGCTAAAAAACAGGTAAATGAAATACTAGATCAGCTAGAATACCAGGGGGTGATTGAAACTTGCACCTCACAAATGAACAATCCTTTGTTTCAGGTCTCCAAACCAGACAATTCATATCGTCTAGTTTTGGATTACCGACACCTTAACACATGTTGCAAAACCTTTGCAGTGCAAAACTCACACAGTGCTGCACTAATGAATAACATAGTGCGCAAAAAATACAAAACAACCTTGGACATCTCCAATGGATTCTTTTGTCAAAACATAGCACCAGAGAGCAGATATTTAACTGCATTCTCAGTAAATGGCACTCAAAAGCAATTCTGTCGGTTAGCCCAGGGGTACAAGAACAGCCCGGGGGTATTCTCAGCGAGAGTAACAGAATTACTACAACTATATGATGATGAAGCATTATCTTATGTCGATGACATTTACTTAACAGATGATGACTTGGAGACTCACTTGAAAAGGGTGAACACCATAATACTTGGGTTCGCTGCAGAGGGTTACAAATTCAACTTCAAAAAGTCCAGAATTGCCCATCTGACAGTCCTATTCTTAGGATACGAGTTATCAAGTGAAGGCAAAAGCCTGGCAGACAATTTCCTAGAGAAATGTGCCGTAATCCAAGCCCCTAAAACACTAAAAAACCTACAGTCAATTCTAGGCTTCCTAAATTTCGGAAGAACATACATTGCAAATTACGCAGAAAGGGTCAAACCCCTTTATGATCTAATTAAACCAGACTTTAAAAGATCCAATTGGACTCAAACACACACAGAAATTTTGAGATCCTTACAAACAGACATGCTAATTAAAACAAAATTAGAAACACGTGATAACACACGCAACCTTGTGATCCGAGTCATCCCAGGGAGATGCGGATTCACATACCTGACCTCTAATGAGGGAGAAAAGGTACCAATTGCATTTAAATCACACTTGTACACTAAGGCTGAAATTAAATTTAGCCCAACGGAAAAAATTCTTACAGCAACACAGACAGCTATAGCAAAAGAACGAGCCCTGGCACAAGGTAAACGAATAATAATCGTGACACCAATACCAGCCTTAGAGGCGGTAACAAAGGCAAGCATTCCAAATGCTAAAGCACTCCATCCGAGATGGATACAATGGGCTAACTCTCTTGCTGCAACAGACGTGGTGCACAAATTTGATCCTTACTTAAAAACACAAGAATTTCTCCAATATGAATTTGAATGTCCTCCGCCAACCGAAATTCTGCCTCTAGAACACTACAGCTGTATAATATATACAGACGGATCAGCACAACCCGCAGTAGGGGGTAAACAAGCTTACAGTGCTGCGTGCGCGATTGTTAAAGGTCGTTGGCACGAAGGGAAATTTAAACCAACCCTCACTAAAACACAATCTCTAGGAGATTGCACAGCTCAGCGAGCTGAACTACTAGCATTCAAGATGGCTCTTGAAAATACCGATCGAGAATTCCCCACACTTATAGTGTGCGATTCGTATTATTGCGTTCAATCTTATAATGAATACTTGCAGATCTGGCTTCAAAACGGTTTCAAGGATGCGAAAGGTGGCACAATCAAGCATAAAATGCTATGGGAACAAGTAGCTCTTTTACAAAAAGAACTACCAAAGACTCACGTGATACATACACTGAGTCATCAACGTGATGGCGTTCACGTTGCAGGGAATTCATTGGCTGATGAGGCCGCGAAGGCAGCTGTGCAAATGGCTTCCGTAGCTGCCGTCACCCGGTCAAAAACAAAAATAGACAGCGAAATATTACAAGCTGTCAGCGCTTCAGAAAAGGATTCGATAGAACCACTCCCTAAAGGCTTTCCAGTAAAATACTCATACATAACTGATGAAAACAATGTTCCTTTTGCTCAAATCCCTGGAGTGGGGGATAGGGCAATTCCAAACATGGAACATAGATTAGGACTAATAATAGCGGCACACGAAGGGCTTGCTTCTACCCATGCTGGCGTCTCAGCCACTGTATCATTATTAAAACAGAGATACTGGGGGCCACAAATGAGAAGACAAACAAGGAACTATGTTCTAGCATGTGAAATATGTCAAAAAATGAAAGTATCAACTGTGAGACGTCCAGCACAGACGCCCCTTCTAATCTCGGATAAACCATTAGCCTGTGTTTATCTAGACCACTGCGGTCCCTTACAAAGGGATGGTAACTATAAATATATCTTGGTCGCAGTGGACTCATGCACGAGATTCATATAATGTAGATCACCAGCACTCGGCTGAAGTCCGGACTATTATACAAGATTTGCGAGTCTAAATGGCATATACGCTAAGAGCATGCTACGTTCGACCATTGTTTTCACTCAGGCAATCCAGCCTGGGGGGGAAACATGGCCAAATGAGCACAGCCCAGCGGGAATCTTCTCACTTCCTTCCTGAGGGTACGGGATGGTGTAAAGAAAAAACCAAGGCAGAAAGCAATCTATAATGGAAAGGATATTAGGTTCGGGAGCTGGGTGGGTCAAACATCTAATAAGTGTCCAACGTAGTCTAAATAACTTGCCAAGAAATTCTCTGAAGGGATTCAGTCCGTACGAATTATTATTCGGAACTAGGATGTTAATCTCTGACCTTGATAGTCAGACTTCAGTGGTAATAGAAAAAACCTTTGATGTCAAAGACCGTTTGGCTATTTTGCAGGACTTAAACAAAACAAGAAAAGACCTGAGCAACATACAGTTGAAACAACAGCCAACGACCACTGAATAATCACCACCTGTCCCAGCAAGACCTGTCTGGATTCCAAAAGTCGGGGATCTAGTCAGGGAGAAGATCGCGGTAAAGAAGGAATTTGGGCCTTCTTACAGAAAAGCAGTTCCTGTCTTGTCTGTCAACGGGACAAGATCAGTTGTACTACCGCCACGTGCTGGAAAAAAGGAGAACCGAGTTGTATCCATCGACCTGGTAAAACCACAACATGTGGCCGATAACAAACAGTAGGCCAAGTGGACTCCCAATAAGTAGCAGAACACCAAGGTTTGCTACCAGTACAGAGGTCCTAACAAAGAGGCTCATCACATTCGAAACGCCTACAGAAGAACATCAAGGACTATGCAACACTGCAATAGAACTAAGACCTCTGAAAACCCAAATAAAAACATTTAGCAGAGACACACCAATCTACAATGAAGTACCAAGTGACAATGCAAGAAACAAAAATCCTGAAGCAATTGGAACAATTGACAGAACTGCATCCGGTACTTCATCAACTTCGATGATTCCTCTGACGGCTTCAGTGAATCAAAGACACAGCCATCATCAAAATCCTTTAAAGACAAAGCTAAGGAACTTTTGAAACAACTGAAAGAAACATATCTGGTTTCTCCATGGATTGAATTTTGGGTGGGTTTTGGTGCATTTATCCTCATACTTTGGCTCATCATGGTATTTACTTTGGGACGCTTCATTGAGGGAAAATATGCTAAAATGGACACAGCAAGTCAGAACATCAACTTGGTCCTCAAACCACACACATCTTCACACGTCGAGAAAAGAGAACTTTCTTCAGCCAACTTCACAGCCAATCCGATACCTGGTGGGGTAGCCTGGGACAACACTGACTATGAAATTTATGGTCCGGTCGAGATCCTGAAATATCCACACCAAATCAAGATCTCCTTGAGTGACTTTGCAAAACCAAACTCATTTGCTGATGATTGGGACTTCGAAAGTATTAACAACATGATGTCTGACTTAGTAATGTCTGCTAAATTTACAAAACATGACTATTTGCAAGGTTCTACAAATTATGATAGTATGTATTGCTATAACCATTATGGTAACCATTTTTACATAAATCTGCACAACCTAGAAATGTTTTAAGTTATAATCAATGGGAACATTGTGCTACACCTCCAAAAGGAAGCTCTAGAACCGTGTATGACAAATATTCATATTTTTCAGGTTTTAACATAAGTAATGCTGAAACATTTTATTTTAAATTGTCAAACAAGACAGGGATGAAAACCATGATAACCAACACAAAATTGATATATTCAGATTCATTCTTTGAAAAAATGAATACTTTTGGATTTGATTATTGGGACAAAAATGTTGATTTGAAAAGTGTTTGGGGTACAAAAGAATGGCAAGTACAGGGTATAGAAGCTTTGTTTAGAGCCTGCATGATCCCAGAACAAATGATTTTTTTAAATGACACTGTTCAACAAACCACCTGTCTTGGCTTAGCCAAAATCAAAGATTTAATTAAACCGTCTATTCCAAAGCCAACAATGTTTAGCAATAGCTCTAATACAGATGAAGAGATAGACGTAAACCATATATTAAACCAAAACAGAACACATCCTGATTGGAAACAATGGTTGATCTGGCCCACAGATACAAATTACTGTCAAGATAGATTCCTGAATAAAACACAGGGTTTCAAAATGACCAGGCCAGACCCAAGATATCCCCAAAGACATCACCCAGGGATAATAACAACCTACAGTGTGGGCAAATTATGCCTTCAATGGCTACAAACTTCCACACTGCCTGAAATTAAGCAACACCTAACTTTACTTACTGATGGTGCTGACTTGCGTGATTTCATACTGGGACCACGCAAACAGCGTCAAAAGCGTTTCATAGCAGCCTCTGTATATGCAGCATACAATGAGGCCTGGAAGGTTACTCAAATTGAAACAGCAGAGAGAATACGTGAAATTGATCGTATTAATTTGGAAAAATCACTTTCTGTAGTGGACAATGGGTTAATGACTCTGTCCTCCAGAATTTTTTCATTGGACAGCATTGTGTCTTCAGCAATCGATATATTATCGCAAGACTTACTGTTATTACAACATGGTCAGTCACAATTGCGTTCCATTGTACAGCTTGGCTGGACGTTACAAAATCTGCGTTCAGGCTATGTGCCGTGGCGTTTAATCAACACAACGTCACTATTCCAAATCTTTAACCTTACTGATAGACAAATCGGTATGGCGCAAAAGGGTGCTGATTATACAATCTTGAGCATTGAAAAACTAGAAAGATTACCAATGACAATGTCAGAACGACCTGTCAGTGAATGGATAATCCACGGAATCATAAATATTCCAATCTCAACCTTCAGGTTTCAATACTGCCAAAAATATATACAGGCTGGCATGTACGAGAAATTGGGAAAGGGGTACCTTAAAACAACATGGAACCTGCCCTATTCACATGCATGTGTCAGTAATAAAGGACAGAAAGTGTTTCTTAGTGGCAACAATTGTGCTATGTCACTAAGCGGCACGCTTCTGTGTAACGGAATTAGTTTGCATGGAGCCTGTGAAGGGAATTCATACAACCTTTCATGTCACCAGCAAGGCGCACCTGCAACTGAAATAGAACCATTCTTTCAAAGACTCTATAATGGGAGTTACATTCTTATTGTAGACCGCAGATGTTGCAGTCTTATGCCCGGGACTCCTTATCTAGTCACTACGACGGCGAAGGTCAAGTGCTGTGGACGTTCTTTATTCCCCAGCTCCTTTCCAGACAGGGAGGCAAGGGCATGGCCCAATTTGAAAATTACTTCTATTCGAATAGACACTTTAAGCAGAATGAAAACAGTGCTTCTTCAGACGCCTACAAGGCTCACGTCATCAAAAGAAACATATGATCTACAAGTCGCAAGGACGACTGCAGAGATACATACATTATTATCAACTAATTCCCCCGTACATTTCGCGGAAATCCTGAGCGAAATCTTAAATATTTCTGATACCACTGGGGTCTCAAAGGTATTTAAGACAGTATTTTCGATGGCATTAACACCATTCAAAGCCATACTGGGTATTTTTCCAGATTTCGTCCATTCGATTTTTGGCGGACTTCCCCTGATCCTGGGACTAATTGCAGGAATCCTATTCCTAGTCCTTATTTTTCGTTATGGCAACCCATGTCACAGATCAAACTCTCGCGACAATGGAAGATACGATCATAGCCATTGGATACCGGGACCGGATATCAAAAATCCTGGGACTCTCCCGGCTTAGAGACCTGAACATGACTTGGTTTCTATCATTTCGACCAATGTGGCAAAGGTGTGTTTTACCTGTACTAAGGTGTCTGCTATGCGGAGAAGAATGCGTGTTAGACACCTGTCTGACGCTACAATCGGATGCGCCAGTGGATGCAGATACACTGTTGGTTCCTACCAAGGTTCACGCTTTGTGCTGCCCTCAAAGGCTGCCAATCCTGATGACGGCATTCCTGGAATCTTCACCACTGCGATTGAAGAGTAGTGAAGTTCAAGATGAAAGCAGCATCGAACAGGTACGACCTTCTGTCAGCAATGCGATTCAGAATGTCAATGGAGACAATCATGCGCACGAATGCATGGTTACCCCTATTTCCGACTTAGTGGAACTTTCCCATGAAGCTGTTGACAGTTTTTTCGAAAGCCTGAATGATATGATGTTCTCTCCAGAACAGAAATAGAGACTTTTGAGTAAACTCGCACACGGCGTTCCCTGAATTCGGCCTTCAACTTTAAAAATAAAGTCACATGAACAATTTCACTCCAGTTCACGGACAGCAATATTTTTCAGCAAGCCCCTTAAAATATTTTTCTACATATTTTTTCCCCGGGACACTGATCTTCTGCTTAAAGTAAGAAACTATTCCTAGAGAACTAAGATTTCTATTTTTAGATACTTTATAAAACTTTAGTTGCCCGCTGGGATGTTCACAAATATTTTATTATGTGATGAGATGGTCTCGAACTTCCTTTCTGTATAGCTATATTAAGAGCCATTTCATGTGTATTTCTCATATACCAATAAGCAATAATGCATACAAATGCGTATTTACTTTTGCATTTAATTCATAGCTTAAGTGCATACAATATATATGACTGCAATTTTTCAGTATATTTGAAAATTTCGAAATGCATTTATGTATTTTGGGGTGGTAAGGTATACACTATACTCTATAGTATGTTGTACTATGTTATACTATGCATAGATTAGTAGATATGACCATAGTTAGCGTGGAGTGGGTGTCGTGTATTTCTATAGGTTCTGAATCAGTCCCCCTATTCCTGACCCTATTCTGGTTAAACTAACTATCAAGTTAACTAACAGTCAGCCCATGAGGCAAGAAAAGCCCCCATGATGCAGATACCGTTATCTGACGCAGTCACACTACGGCACAGGAACGTGTTATCTGATTAGGTCATAACGCTTGAGATCTAATTAGACAAGCGACATTCCT